>NC_049237.1:35943102-36250245 GCF_011100685.1 Canis lupus familiaris
AAAATAGTCTAGATGTAGACATTTCAGAATTGGAAGAATCTTTAATGATTACTACAAGAACTACCATTTACTGAGTACTTCCTCTGTTCCAGTAGCTGTGGAAAGTGTGCCACATGCATTATTTCACTTAATTCTGAGACCAACCCTACAAAGTCAGTACGATTAGCTCTAGGCTTATAGATAAAGAGCCTAAGGCTTGGAGAAGTAAATGATCCAAGTCTTGTAGCTGGTAAGTAGTGGACCTGGAGTTAGGAAGCAGGGTCAGACCCTGGGGTCTCTCTTGGACATGGACACTGTAATTATTAGGTGCTACTGCACATTTAAATTTGTCTTACAAAAGTCCTACTAGGTTATCTAGCCCATGTCTGAGTACTATCATGATACTGTGAGCCCTATAAGGTCACAGATGGTACGCGTTTTTTCTTTTCTTTTTTTTTTTTTTTAATTTTTATTTATTTATGATAGTCACAGAGAGAGAGAGAGAGAGGTGGGCAGAGACACAGGCAGAGGGAGAAGCAGGCTCCATGCACCGGGAGCCTGACGTGGGATTCGATCCCGGGTCTCCAGGATCGCACCCTGGGCCAAAGGCAGGCGCCAAACCCCTGCGCCACCCAGGGATCCCGGTACGCGTTTTTTCTTATAATTGTATACAATAGGGGTGGGTGCCTGCGTACCTCAGATGGTTAGGTGTCTGCCTTTGGCTCAGGTCATAATCTCCAGGTCCTGGGCTTGAGCCCTGCACTGGGCTCCCAGCTCGCCGAGGAGCCTGCTTCTCCTTTTGCCTGTCACCCTGCTTATGCTCTCTCTGTCTCACTCTCTCTCAAATGAATACAATCTTTTAAAAAATTGTACACTACATTCGATGGACGAATCACAAAAACATTTCATTTTTATCCAAAACACCATCATTCTCTTTTTAGACCCGAGACCACTCTGTGTTATAAATTTCTGTAAGCACCACTCTCATGACACAGTGGGAAAGCTACAGAAAAGAATACTCACCTGATGTGATTTAACAACCTCTTAAGTCTGGGTTGTTTTTATGTTTTAATCACTGAGAAATGGTATCTGTTGTAGCTCATTTTCTTCCTTTCTTATTGGTTAGTATAGGTGAGTGTAATGTTCGGGACTCTGCCTTTACATTAGTCTTCTAGAGAACCCCTAAAACATTCAGGAGCAATGCACACATGGAGTGAGAATGTGGAGGATTCCATCTTTCCTGAAAGCAGCTGACAGTCCTAGACACAGAGCTGTTTGTGCTCTGTGGCAAAATGAGAGGATTTTTCCACCCCCCCTTGCTCCCCCTCTCCTCCAAATCCCAAGGCCTCCATTCGGTCAAAAAAAAAAAAAAAAAAGAAAGAAAAATGCAAAATGCAGGCCATGTTCAATAGCAGGTGCAGAATCGCTGATGGAATTCCAGCTCTAAGGGCCATACTGCAGGGTTTTCATGCCTATAAATGTGCTGCTTTGCTCTTTAGGAAGACTTCAAGGCTAAATTTGGGAAACACTAGAAGGCTAACACCTTCTGCCCAACTAAATGGGCTAATTTGTGGGTTCTCTTGGCACAGTCTGCTCCTTGTCTTGGCAACAAGGTGGTTAAAGCACCTCTAATGAGTCCTGCCTCCTTTTATCCAAAAGTACGGTTGCAGGCAGCATCAGACATCTGCTGTGAGGCAACAATGCCAAAGTGAGCTGTAGGAATGGAGAAAGCGTCTCAACACTCATGAAACAAATTCAAGACAGTCTTGGGGCCTCGCAGGAACCACCAGGAAGAGGAGCCTCTTCCCACTCTACCTGCCTACAGAGACACCTGTGCCGGCAGGCTGCATGCCAGGCACCAGTCAGGACTGTCTCAGGACATTCCATTCTTTCATGTGAAGAGCTTCCAAAGACAAGAAGCATGGTGTCTGCTCTTAGTCCCCAATTGATATAGGTTGCAGCAAAAAAGGAAAAAAGAAAAGCAAAAAGAAAGATAACCACCCCTCT
Organism: Canis lupus familiaris; assembly: GCF_011100685.1. NCBI lineage: Eukaryota > Metazoa > Chordata > Mammalia > Carnivora > Canidae > Canis > Canis lupus. Next base: position 35,945,089 of record NC_049237.1, read on the forward strand.
CATCCCAGAAGTGTAGCAGAAGGAATAGAAGGCAGGAGAAGCTGAAAGCTGGTGTCACCCAGAGCTGTTGGAGAAAGTGGTGAGGGTGAAGGGTGAGGTGAGGTGCTTAAGTTGGCCCATTAACCCAATGTGGGCCCTACTCCCTTCATTTATTCGTTTTCTCAGCCCTTGTATTTGTGTCTCATTTGGCTGCGAAGAGGTAGTGTCCTTGCTCTGCACAATTTTTCCAGGTAATTCTGACCCTTAAGATTTTCTAGGTCATGGGTATAACGGGACATTTCTCTTCATAGTCCAGAAAGCTGCACTGTCTTTCTCTAGTCAACATGCCGGGAGGAGGTGGAGGTCCAGTTGCCAGGGTACGGGGACCCATCGTTACTCAACACTTCACAGTTTACAAGGGCTTTCTCACTTTATGATCTCATTCTCTTGGAGGCCCTGTGAGAGAGGCACCAGGTGAAGTCGGCCTGTTTTGTAGAACAGGGAAGAGAGCAACTTCGCTGGGGCCTCAGGGTTCATCAGGGGGCTTGAAGGCAGGTTTCCCAACCCAGCGGTCTTGTTTAGCCTGCTCTTCAAAAGCATTATTTCCCTAACAAGTGTCCTTTGCTTCTTGCTAGGGTGGCTTGAAGCCATGATGGTGGATAGGACTTCACTGGAAAGATGAGACCATGCAACTGCAAGAGACTACGGTCAAGGGTTGACTCCTTTCATCTGCGTGCTCCCCACAACCAGCAGCCTGGTAGCTGCCCCTCTGCCCCCCCTTCCCAGGCTCACTTTGGGACTTCAGGAGCAAGGTGCAGCTCTGCTCTCAAGTGAATGCTCTTCACTTTTTGATGTGCTTATTGCCTCCTGAGCCCACATCTTCACCAACATGGCCGAGTCTCTGAGATATAGGGTGAGTCCATCTTTCTCTAATACAAATTTTATTTTTATTTAATTATTATGCTCACTGGTTTTTAAAATAATCATATATCACTAAGAGGATCACCTTGGGGGGGTGGGGCGTGTGTGCATCAGTTCCTAGTCCCACCCCCTCCATCTCCAGTTTTCATTTATAGAAACAAGTCCTTTTAACTGTTGTAGGTAAATCACCTGCTATTTATCCCTATATTTTCTATATAAAATGCATTTTCTGCTATTTCTTAGTGCATTAGTTTTAAACACTAAAACAGCATCTATGACTCTTTTAAGGAAGGTATGCATTTAGCTCTCTTACATTTCCACCTGTTTATCTCCCCCTTTCTCCAATACAGTTATATTATAGTTTTTTTAAAACATTATTACAAATGTAATACATAAATTTTACCACTAAGTCAAATACTGTGATTCATTTTTGTATTAGTTATCAATTGCTACAAAGCAAATTACATAAAAATGTAGCAATAAAACAATAGTTAGCATTTATTATCTTGTCTGTGGGTCTCAAATTTGAGAACAGCTTAGCTGGGTGGCTATGGCTTTAGGGTTTCTCATAAGATCTCAGTCAAGATGTCAGCCCTAAAAACTCATGCCTGTCCCACATGCAGAATTCACTAGCTTCTCTCCCAAGGTATCCCAAAGTCTCATACCATCAGTTAGAAATCCAGAATCTCACTGCTGAAATCAGATTCAGGGAAGATGCATCTCCTCAGGGGTGGTTCCTTGAAAATAACTTCTTCAAATACGTCTCCTCTCAATCTGAAGACCTGTGAACTGAAGAGACAAGTTAACTGCAGCCCACACAGCCAACGTACGTTGGTGGGGCAGGTATATAATATCTCCTCTGTCAAAAGGAGAGGGAAGAGGAGACAGGAATCAATGGTCCATAGCAATTCTTAAATTTAGCACTTGAGGGGATGCACTTGACTGTTCATTGATCAAGACTCAAAGCCAGGAAAAAAGTCTCCCTGGCTCTTGGCCTGAGCATTTCTTTCTAGCTACTGAGTCAATCTTCCATTTCCATGATAGGTAGACTTTGTTTGCAGGTGAGAAGCCTTCCTTATAAATTGTTCTGTTTCTATTTCTTTCAGTTGCTGCTGGAGGTATTTTTGCCAATACAATTCTCATAAAAACTTTATAGGTCTTTTGTGAACCTTACTGAGGATTCATGCCATGACACAAAAGCCACATCCAGAAATTCCTTTGGAATTAGCTCTTTTCTGCCTTGGGATTTTGCTGACATAACTGAGAGACAGAGTCCCTACTTGACTTGGAGGCCTTGTTTTCCTGAACAGTTTTCTGAGGCATGGCCTTAGATATTTCTAAAGTTTACTCCTTTTTTGTTTGTTTGATGTTGTTTTACAACCACACAGTCAGATTCATTTTATACCATGTTTTCCTGACTTTGCCTGGATTTGATCCTTGCTGGGAACCATTTCATAATTTTAAAATCATTAGCCATCTGGAGATGCTAGGAATTTCTGAACCATCAAGCACCATCTCTTTTTGTTTTAAGCAAAACAAAGCAAAGCCTATCTCTCTAGTCTCACATGTGACTCCTGAGCTAGACTGCATGCTTCATTAGGGCCATTCTTCCATGTTGCCACAGGCAACAGCATTGTTAAACTTTCTGCTCTGATGTAACATGAGCCGTCTTTCCTCCAATTTCCAGTAACAGTTCTCCCACTTTCTTTTAGGTTTTCCCCAGTATCCTTCTCATGGGCAGTCATTCTTCTACTAACAATATCTTTAATATCTTCTAGGCTTTCACTAACATTCCCCTGAAGGTCATTCCAGCTTTAGCTAAAGTCTAGATCTGTATTTGCAAGTTTTAGGTTTTTGTTATAGCTGCAACCCCACTTCCAGGTACCAAAACCATAGGTCAGGCGTATCCTAAAATCTAGTGCCTTAAAGCAGTGATGTATATTTATTATCTTAAATAGTTTCTGTGGGTCAGGAATTCAGGAGGAGCTTAGGCTCAGGGTCTCATGAACTTGCAGTCAAGGTGCTGACTGGGGACTGCAGTCATCTGAAGGCTTGACTGGAGCTGGGGGAGGTATTTCAGTGATGGTTCACTCATGTGATTGGCAAACTATGCTGGCTGTTGGCTGTCTCTTTGTTCTTAGGCTGCTTGAGTGTCATGGAAGCTGGATTCCTGCAGAGCAAGTGATTTCAGAGAATAGGCTAAAAGTCTCAGGGCCTTTTATAACTTAATCTCAAACTCACTCGCCATTATTTTCACAAAATCATAGTTGTCACAGGATTATTCCTAGTGAGGAAAGGAGGAGATTATACAAGGGGCATGAAAAAGAAGTGGGGATCAATGAGCACCTCTTGGAACTAGCCATTACTATTTTTTCCCTGTAATTAATAATTACCTAATTTTGTTTAGTTTTATATATGTTAATCCCTATTTTTCCACAAATGTTTCAACATCTTTCAAATACCTGGCATTTTTTTTCCCCAAGTGTCAAAATACATCAGATTATTTACCACTTAAATTCTTTTTTTCCTCATAAGGACATCTCTTCTCCACATTCCTTCATCTTTTGGCTCCATCTGGGTTAATTCCTTCCTAGGCTTGATGCACAGTCTTTATCCAAGGACTTCTCTTCACCATTTTTCTGTGTTACAACTCTTGCTTTCCAGATCCTGGGTCTTTCTATTTGTTGAGTTTCTCTTTCATTTTGCCAGAGCATAGGCTCCAGGAGTTTGGGAAATGGTATGTGAGAAATAAAGTTTTTGCGTTCTGTGTGTTTGAAACTGTCTCCATTCTACTCACTTAATCCTTGCCTGTCCACTCCTACTTACCATCAAAGAGCTGGAGGCACCTGGTGGCTCAGTTGGTTAAGTGTCTGACTCTTGAGTTTGGCTCAAGTCATGATCTCAGGGTAGTGAGATAGAGCCCTGCATCAGGTTCTACACTGGGTATAGGGTCTGCTTAAGATTCTCTTTCCCTTTCCCTCTGCCCCTCATCCCATCCCCCACACTCTGAAACAACAACAACAAAAACCTCTCAGCAACATTGAAGAGCTAAAATGATGACCTTGGTACATGTGGGTGGAGTTTGTCAAATTGTAGGCTCCTTTGATGAGTGTCAGAGAGCAAGTGAATTTTTTTTTCCATCTAGATTCTCATTTTCCACTGTGCAGACATCATTCCTCTGGGGCCCCTCAGGTTCTCCAAAGAAGAGTATTCCACTCTGAGGTAGAAGGGGGGATATACCCCTGACTGCTGCATTCTGGGAGCAGGGCCAAGGCAAAGGACTGAGGTCTTTACATGTGCTATATAGGCCCATAATTACCACAATTGCAGCACTGAGCCTCCCCTGCCCTAAACTGTACTTTGGGCTACTAATATTCAGCTGAATTTCTCCAGAAAACAAAGCAGAATCCTCCATTTTCTCATTGGAGAGTGAGCAGAGGCATGGTTACATGACTCTTCAGGGTGGATTGAGTCCTATTGGTTCAACACTTCAATGCTGACCCTTTCAAAGAGCTCATATGTTCACCAGGCACCATCACTAACCTGCCTGTAGCCTTCTACATCTGCATTCCTCTTCCAAGCTAACTTAATCCCTCGTGGACCAGTCTGCTCAGGTTGCCACAACAAACTACTATAGACTTACACAGTAGATATTTATTTCTCATGGCTCTGGAGGCTGGAAGTCCAAGATAAAGGTACCATCATGATCAGGTTCTAGTGAAAACCTTCTTTCTGGCTTAAATGTGGCTACAATCACATGTACTCACATGACCTCTTCTTTGTATGCACACACTGAGGAGAAGAGAGAGATCTCTGGTCTCTCTCTTCCTATTATGAGAACATATCTGATCAAGGCATTGTCTTATGACCTTGTTTAACCTTAATTACCCCCCAGAGGCCCCATCTCCAAATGCCATCCCACTGGGAGTTATGCAGTTATGCTTCAGCATATGCGTTTTGTGGGGACACAATTCAATCCATAGTACCCCATCTGCTTTCTGTTTCTCCTCAATTTATAGAAATCTTGTAGATTTTTTTCACCCTTTCATTTCTATTCTTTTTGCCTATGGGTTAATGTTCATCTTCAATTTCTTTGTTGTTGTTGTTTTATTTAAATTCAAGTTAGTTAACATATAGTGTATTATTAATTTCAGGGCAGAATTTGGTGATTCATCAGTTGCATATATCAGCCAGTGCTCATTGCATCAAGTGCCCTCTTTTCCATTTCTTTACTGTTGTTCTAATTGGGGTTTCAGAAAGAAAACAAAGATAAACACATTTGGTCATTTCTCCATGTATAATTATAAGTCCAAACAGAGGATTCCAATATGTGGCACAAAACCCCAAAACAAATGGAAGTCAACCTATAAACACTCAAGATTTGGGGAAGTGGGCATCCTATGGATGTTGCCTCAAGTGAGTATGGCCTTTCCCAGCTCCAGTCTTACAGAAGGTGAATCTTTACACCTTCATTGAACGGAAAACACTGTCTCTTTTCCAGCACCCAGTTCACTTTGAAGCATCTGTAGCCTGTGGTGCCAGCATGGACTCCACAGCCAAGGAGAGCAGATGGCTTTCAAGCACTGATTAATCACTGCTCTTCCTTCATGTAGGTTTCCAGCTGTGCTTCACTTTCTCCTTCCTGCCATGGAATCATTTCTGCTGGTTCCTTTCTTCCCGGTTAAATGTAAGAAGCACTCCTTCCCTTCTTTTACTAAATGTCTTCTGGCCATTAGCAACATGTTGCTGGCCATCAGCTCCATGTTTTTGGCTTCTCTCAAAGCCATCCTTAGGCTATATTCTTCATCTTGTATGGCATGAAGAAAATCTATTCTTGTCTAGCTCTTTGACCTCTGATTGTATGGCATGTTCAATAGGGAGCAGAAAGTCAAACTAAAGGAGCCCTCCATTGAGTCTGAGAAGTCTTTTTATGTGTCTTCTAGAGTTGGACACCAAAAGGAAGTCACTTCCAAGCTTTTTAGGTCTCTTTTAAGTCTTATTTCAAAGTCACGTGGTGCATCAAAAACCAAAATGGAGTTATCAGTGATGAAGCATTAGAGTCTGGCAGTTGGTTGGTTAAATTTGTTAGTGCTGAAATAGTACACTTTGGCACATGGTTTTGGTGCTAGAGTAGCCTCTCTCAACTGTCTCTTTTTTCTGCACAGTGGTTCTGAATCACAGATGTGCATCAGGATTGCCTTGGGGAGTGCCTGGGTGACTCAGTCTGTTAAGCTTTTGACTCTTCATTTCAGCTCAGGTCTGATCTCAGGTGGTGAGACCAAGCCCCTAAACTGGCTCTGTGCTCAGTACAGAGTTTGCTTGAGATTCTCTCTCCCTTCACCCCTCCCCCAGCTTGAGCACACAAGTGTGTGCACATGCTCTCCTTTTCTCTCTCTCTCTTTCTTGCTTGCTCAAATAAATAAGCAAATAAATAAAATCTTAAAAAAATCACCTTGGGAATTTTTTCCCATCTGGACATAAGACAATATGTCCAGATCTCATCCTAAAAGTTTATTAGAGTCCTTTGTGTTTTGGGATAGCTTTCCAGGTGATTTTGGTTAAGAAGCATTGCTCTAAATAAATATCTTTAAAATGAAAGAGCACAGTTGAGTAATTATTTAAAAAAAAAACTGGATTCTTGAGCACAGGTTCTGGCCCAGCTAGGTTGCTTCTTGAATTAGTAGGGAGATCATATAATTTACGTCCACATTAGGGTACATTTGAGAGTAGAAGGGGGAGCTATTAATAACTATATCAGAAGAAGAGGCATAAATTGAAACTGTCCGGACGAACCGGTCACCCTACTCATTAGCCAAATGAAAGATTGGAGTAGACAACTCTGAGGTCCCTTTCAGATTTATGATTCAATAATTCATGACCACTGAGACAAGTGCAAAATATGTTTTCATTCCCAATGCATGCAGGACAGAGTTGTTTAGGTCATGTAGGCTCAGGGAAACTGAAATGGCAAGCACACACAGTTTAGAGGCTGGAGGCCTGGCAGCACCAAGGCTGGCAGGCCAGGCAGAGACAGCCACAGGAGTGAGTGACCCTCCTCGAACCAAGGCACAGCAAGGCTCGGGGCAGCTGGGGCAGATTCACAAACAGAGCTTGTCAGAGCTCGCTGCTCCTGCCATCAGAACCCCAAGGATAGAAACGAATGTCGTTTGAGGTCTCTTGACATTTGTACGCACTTCTGGATCATATTCCAATATGACACTCTGAGACATTTAGACACTTTTCTGTATCATCTTTCAATATGTTGCACAAGGAATTTATACAGCTATTTCTTTGGTGCCTCGGATGTGACACAATTGGGGAAAAGGGTGATTCGGTCAATCAAATGTTCTGGTTAATTGTAAGTCAGCAGGTAAATTAGACCACACTGAACCCATCAGTTTTCTACAAATCAAAATAAGAAATAATAAAATAATGCCCCCCTAAGTCCCCCAAACTCTGATCACTTTATCCTTCGTATTTTAGAAAGCACTCCAGGGGTCTGCAGTGTTGTCACAAAGATGTCACACTGTAGCTGTGACAGGTCAGCCTAATCGAACCTGGTGTATCAACAAGTTTCTTACGTTGATGCTTATCAAATATGGGGAGGCCCTTTCGGGCGAGGCGCTGGGACACAGCGAGTGGAAGTGAGCGACCACGCGAGCAGCACGTGGCCAGCACCCTGGGGGTTCAGAAGTGGCCTGAACTCGCTTGTTTGCGCAGCCTGGGCATCGTGGAGTTAGCGGAGACGTGGGGTCAGATGCACGCACAGATGACAGGGAAGACAGAGAGAAGGAAGTGGGGGCCAAGGCAGACGGGATAGCAGTGAGGCAAAGGAGAGGGAGACAAAGACAGAGACAGAAAAGGGAGGAGGGGGAAGGGAGCAAAAGAAGGAGAGGCTCAAACATCTCAACAGAGATGCCAACAAACAAACAAACAAAAAAACCCAAAAATGCCTGGGGGGCTCAGCGGTTGAGCATCTGCCTTGGGCTCAGGGCCTGATCCCAGGATCCAGGGATCGAGTCCCGCATCGGGCTCCCTGCAGGGGACCTGCTTCTCCCTCTGCCTGTGTCTCTACCTCTCTCTGTGTGTCTCTCATGAATTTAAAAAAAAAAAAAAAATCTTAAAAAAACCCAGAACCGAACAGAAAGACTGAAAGAGATACCAGAGAGGGGAGGAGGGGATGGGGTACGGGAGCCAAGTTAGATGTCCTTGTGCACACACACACACACACACACACACACACCTTAGTGGATCTCTGGGGCCATAAGAAAGTAAAGCCTAGGTTCGGATTTTTAGTCAAAACCTCAAAAGTCTTGGATCGGAACCTAGGAAATGGCCCGGCTCACAGAGTTTGCTGAAGCTCTTTTGATGAACGCAGTCCAGTTCATTTCACGTAGACCGAGGCTCACGCAGCCTGGAAGGAAATTGCACACAGCAACTCTGCTGCAGGGGTGTAATCAGAGGCAGTGGCATTGATGGAAAGCTGCTCGCCGCTGCTCTAGGAGGAAGCCAGCAGATTGCGAACAGTTCCGTTTCCACGGCCACGGCCGTGTTGTTCGTTTGTCCGGATGCGTGCCCTGCATGCATTTGGGATGTGAACATGCTTAGCCAAGGATTAGAATTCTCCTGGCTGCAAAATCGTTTTTGCTTCTTCCTGATTCTTACCTGTGGCAGAGAACAGTAGCACAGCAAGGAAAAATTGCTATTGTCTGGCTAGGAGTCATTTTCAGAGAGCCTTGGAGGGGTGTCTGTCTCTGACAGGACAGAGGAGGAGAAGGAAGCCAAGAGGTCATCGTTTGGCTCATCAGCTGACAAGAGGTTGATGTGACCAGAATGGCCAGCATGAGGCTGGTGTCTTCAGGAGGAGCTTTGAAAACAAATAACAAACACTCACCTCTTATCCCTGAGCTTCAAGAAAGGCACAATGGAACAAGAGAAGGTCCAGAGATGGGCCAGGGAAAAGACCAGAGGACGGGAGGAACGGGCAGGTGGGAGATATTGGGACCATGAGTCCAGAGCGGCGGAGGCAAGGAAGGGATGGGAGAGATCTCTGAAACAAAAGGGTAGGGATGGAGACTCTAGGCTTGATCACAAGATTCTTGGATGTCAAACCCTTAAGGTTTAGAAAGATCATGTTAGAAAAAAAAAGCACAAAATTTTCTAATGAATAGTGAACTTAGGAAACTTGTAGATGGTTGCTAAACACCACTAATCACCACCCCGTAGATGCATTGGCTTTGGGCATCAACTCTTCCAATTCAATCCAAGCAGGTGGTTACTAATTTGTCTCTCTGTCAGGGCTGAGTCTATACCCTGGTATTTGCCCTAGGATATAGGGAATTTGCCCAACAAAATCTGGACACCTGGTGAAAGGTGTAAAACTGCCAAGTGGCAGGTACAGAGCAAGAGAGAGGAAGGGCAGTGTCCTGGAAGTGAGCTCAACCACTGTCATGCAGAAGTAGCCAGCATAGACCAGGACAGAGAATCCCAGGATGGAGGCATGGGAGAAGGTTCCAGATAATCACTGAGTCATCATAGAGGCTGAAGACCATCCCCTCCTTGGGCATCTTAGAACTGGGAGGGTTGGGCGTGTTCGATATACTTAATGTCATTGTAATGTTCCTAAAAATAGAAGATCAAGCGTATCCATATCTTGCTTGGTGAAGCTATTCAAGACATAGAATGACAAGGCAGTGCAGGGAGCACGAGACAGGCGTGATGGAAGTCACCGTTCTGGTGCAGAGGAGCCTCCGTCTCCCCAGATCCCAGCCCTGATGCATCCTGACACTTGCCATGCTTCAGTCTGTTTGTCTGACTTTGCCACTAGATCGTGAGCTCCGTGATGACAGAAGCTCAGTGTCGCTCATCAACAAATTCTCTTGGCTCGTCCTGGGTGATCGTTGGATGAGTAGACCACTGTCACCCTGGCCCTAGATGGGACACGTGGTTGTCAGTGTGCCCCTTCGTATGCTTTGTCTGTGCCCCCGAAGCTTCTCCACTGCTCTGTCCTCGGGACAGAAACATCCCTCGAGAGGCTCTGACAAGTGTTCAGAGAACACGGGAGTCCTCAGCTCACAGAGGAGAAGACGGAGGGCGGACAAGGCAAGTGGAGTGGAGCCCAAGTCCATTCCGTGGGGAATGTGTGCCACCTGGAAGATCAACTCAGACTGTCCCTGCGCCACCACTCTTGTTGCTAGGCAGCACTGCTCCAGATGCTCGGTGGTTGCCACATTCTAAAAGAGACCACGTGAATTGATCTGGTGGTTTTTAGCTTTGTGGGAGGGCGAGGGTGGGGCTGAAATGGGGCGAGTTCACATCACGTCACGCTCTTCGAGGTGAGCTTTCCCACCACGATAGTGTCAGTGACGTTTGTGGAGGCCGAGGTGGGCCTGGGCAGGGAGAGACGGAGGGAAGGGAGGAGCCGAGAGGGCCCGTCCAGGGCTCTTCATTGCTTGTCTTTGTTCACAAAGTTCAGTGTCAACCAGCACGGCTCCTTGGCCAGACTTTTCCTGTCCCTTCTGTTGGGCGCCCCCCTTGCTTTTCTAGCCACGCTTTCCCGAAATGGCAAGGTTAAGAGCACCCTGCAGTGGTGAGGCGGTTCAGGATTTTCAAATAACTTTCACATCTGCTGTTTAATTGGATTTTTAAGGACTCTATGAGGCTGAAAGGGGTGCCGAGAAAACCCAGGGCCTCCGCAGCCTGAGGACTCCATCCAAGGCCCATGCAGAGCCCCATTGGCCCCTGTGCCAGGTCGGTGTAGACGCTGCCTCTCCCAGCTCTGGTCTGGTGCTTTCCTTGCACACGTGTCTCCTCACTGCCCTGTTCACTAACCCCGTGTCACTGCCTCCATCAGGATTCCCACCCCTCTCTGGCCTGCTGAGTGATCCCTTTCTCTCAACCGCTGATTCAAGACCCACTTCTTCCATGAAGTCTTTCCAGAAGTCTCCGGCCTTTGCTCTCCATGGTCTGGCACCTCTAGCCTGCTCAGGTGGCCCTAAAGATGGGCTTTTCTAGATTACTAGATGATTTCTTTATGTTCATGTCTGTTCTCCAGAGGGTGTGGGTACAACATACCTCCGTTTACGCACAGAGCCTTACCCGGGGCCCGGGTCATTGTCAGAACTGGATGGTGATCAACACCTCCCCTAGGGATGTGGCAAAAAGCATGAGACCAACTGGTGTGTCTCACATGTAAAGACCCAGGTAGATCCTGCTGCTCACCTTCAAGAGAAACCACACCTGAGACAAGGACCTCACATGTCATTAATATTTTCCCCTAAGAGCACCACTTCCCACTGATATTTGGAGGGCAACTGATTTCTAGAAGCACAGCCCGGAGGAGGGCTGCTGGGATTATGGTGAGGGGGAAGTGATTTCATAAAACCTCTCACTGAGCTGTCACAACTGAAAATACCTCCAGGACACCAGTAAGGAGATTTGACTAGAGCTCAGGTGAATGATATTTGATGAGCCACCAGTCTTTACAGGAAAAGTCATGTTTGGTTTGGCACAGGGTTGCCCACAATAAAACAGAATTAAAAAAACTAGATAACTCAAAAAGCTCCAAACCAAAAGTTGAGGTACTTCCTAGACTTTGAACCATGTCAAAAAAAGTGCCCCTGGAGTTTGTTGCTTTTGGAGAAGAGCATGCTTACCAATAGTATGGATGAGTTTATGAATTTTTCATATTTTATTCCTATTAATCCATAGACGTGACTCATTTCTTCATTCACTTGTTCTCTCTACAGTGATATTTTTCTGCACTTTCTCTGTGCCAGGCACTGTTCAAAAACTTGAGGTAAAAATTTAGGGATCATTATCCTTGTGTGCAAGCAAGTCTTGTTCTGGTAGCTTGTTCTTCTGTGGTAAGCAGAAGAGATTATTCCCGTTTTTACAAAAGAGGAGACAAAATTTCAGAGGAAGCTGGAGAATTTCCCTTGTCACATCTCAAGTATATAATGAAGCCTTTAAAAGGTTGCTGTGAGAATCCTCTCTACTTCTCTCAAACCTTGACAACAGTCCCCAAAGATCCATAATTTATCATGTAAACAAGTAGTTCTGAATTTGACACCTGTATGCTCCCTCTCTGGATCACAGTCAATTTTGAAGCCGAGAATAAATTGAGGGTTTGAACTCAGACCTGTGCAACTCTGGTGCCTCCCACAGTGCTGCGGGGGACAAGACTTTACCCTGAGAACCAGCATATCCCAGATCTAGGGACACAAGGCAGTTTCTATAAAGAAAAAGAACACTTTCTTGGCTACAGCAGAGCCATTCTTAAGGTCAGGGATATTCCCTGGGCACCTGGGTGATTCAGTAGTTGAGTGTCTGCCTTCAGCTCAGGTCATGATCCCAGGGTCCCGGGATCGAGTCCCACATCGGGCTCCCCACAGGAAGCCTGCTTCTCCCTCTCTATGTCTCTGCCTCTCTTTCTGTGTCTCTCATGAATAAATAAATTAAATCTTAAAAAAATAAGGTTGGAGATATTGCCAAAGAACCTACCCGACACAACTCTGGAGTGTTGGGTATTTCATTTTAAGTTTGCTTCAGACTAAACTTATGCCTTCCTCAAGTTTAATTGGTTAATTCATTCCCACCTCACCCCAACTCCCTGATCTGAAAGAAGCATCTATTACTGACACAGAGGAACAGAAGGGTATCTCCTGCGATTTGCTGTTCTGGTCTGTTCTGCAAATGACAACAGGAGAATTAACCCTTGAAAAGAGAACAATCAGCCTGGCCCTTCTCTGGGGGGTGCCACACCCACAGACAGGAAGAGATGGAGCTGTCTCTTTAGAGGATGCATATGTTGATTTAAAAATGGGCTTTGTCCATTTTTTGCCCTACACAGCACAACAATTTGAAGGAACACATGTGAGGCCACCTCGATTTGCTGGATTCCCAACTGTTTTCACACTTGCAAGTGAAAGATCAGGAAGCCGAGGAAGGAAGCCGAGTGGAGGGAAGCACGACTGTGCTCATGGACGATGACTTAACTGTGTAATGTGATAGTTTCAGATGCTCTATGCCTGATTGATTTGTCCTTTTCTTGTCTTCAAGAATTCATGTATAAATGTTTTTGAAGATTGCTAATGTCATGCTGATGAATCTCTTCAAATGCTCTTCCTTGGGGGAATAAATAGCTATCAGCTCCTCTTGCCATGATATTGCTCTTTTCTGATGGCGTTTTGTGGAATAAATGGGCAACATTTCTCTTCCACTTCCCTTATGCAGACAGACAGACACACACATGCACACATGTGCACAAGTGCACGTACACTCACATGCTATGGTTTAGAATATTTTGCTCTCTGGTCTATTTTTAAAGGAGTCTCTTTTTAAAGGATGGACTTTTAGTTTTTTACAACCTGGTCTGTCAGTCAACTTTCCTCAAATACATTATTTTTGCTGAACGAAAAGGCTGGAAGTTCAAAGGCTTTTTATCTTAGCACACTGTTGGGCATAAAGCAGGCAATCAAACCACTGCCTAACTGAGGCACCCACGCGGGGAGAAAGTGCTCTCTAAGCCATGGGCAGGGGGATGTCTTCTTGGAAGAGAGGAGACAGCATGGTAATTTGGGGAAGACCGTCAAGGAGGAGACATAACTCCTTAAGAAATAACTGTTCAGACTGCAAGTTTTATAACCAAGTAGAAGGCCGTTTACTGATACTGTGACCTTGAGCAAGCTGCCCAAAATTTCCAGGCCTCCACGTCTTCATCTGTAAAATGGAGACAATATGACTATTTGCTTCATAGAACTTCTGTGAGAGGGTAATGATGTGTGTAAAGTGCTCAGCATGGTACCTGGCATCTAGAAAAACACTCAGTTGAACACTCGTTGTTATTCTTATAACTAGTAGAGTAACACTGAAGCTTCCTGGTGGGGTGGAAAGATGGTTCACTTAGGAGCCAGAAACCTGGGAACCTGCATTTCCAGTCTCACGTAGAAGGTGGCTGTGCCCGTCACCGATTTCGCACACAGCCTCTCATTCTCTGGTGCTGTTCAAACGGCAGTAGAGTTACACATCCTCTCTTGCCACTAAAATCCAAGAAGCAAAAAGTCAAAGTCTGATGAACAGTGTTTCTGTTTAATTTATGGAGTAAGACTACCTTTATGGGCTTTTCTTAAAATGCTTGGGGCTGAGTTGGAGAAAAGCCATTAGGGACATTTTCAGAGGAGAGATGTTCAGCAAGCTTCACTAGAAGAGATTGGAACATCTTTCTCTTTTGAAAAGCTTTTTGTAAGGAGCTACTGATGAGCCACAAAACAACTAGATCCATCACTTTGGCAGGATGGTTTTCCAAGGGCCCTCGAGCACCAACTGTAACCCTAAATGGTGATCTCTACTTATCTGGGGCAATTTCATAGAAAAAGAGAAGAAAAGCCACTTTTCACAGCATTTCACTTCTTATTAGGTCTGTATGAAACTGTCAAACAACTTTAGAGAGAAGGATAATATAACATTTCAACTGTTTCCATGAGGATTTCCTTCCATTGTTTACCGACGTACCCCTTATTTTTACCTTGCACAGGTGCACTAAGGACAACTATTTCCAACTTCCTTCTACTTAATACTATGCTGTATGTATGTTCTCACGAACTGACACAGCTTACAGACTCATCATTTGTAATATTGCTCAGCTGTGGGTTTTTTATCTTTATGTCAGAAAACTAGAATTGTAGAATGCCTGTGTGCCAGGCACGATGTGCTAAATGATTTATACATTAAACGTTCCAATAATCCTATGAGGTAAGTCCTACTTTCTCTCCATTTTACGGGAGAGGACACTGGGGATAAAGATGTAAATGTCTTGCTCCAGAGTCATGCAGCCAGTAGGGCTGAGACTCAAACACAGGCTTGATGGGTCTACACTCATACCCACCCACTATGCTGTAAGCCAGGTACATGTAGTCCTTGGTTTTCACATGAGGATCCTGGACACCCAGAGGAGAAATATGAGTTCACTCAGAGTCCTTTAGTTAGTGACAGTCAGGGTTGGAACCCAGCTCTCTGGACTCCCAGACCCCTGCTCCTCCATTATATACATCACTCTACCTCCTGGATAGGAGGAATACAGGTATAGGTTACTCCTGTATCCTTCTGGAACTCTCTCGTCTTTCCCTGTGTTTGCAAACTTCACAGTGAGTACTTTTATTTAATTAAAAATTAAGTTTTTATGTAAGCTGCTTTAAAAATGACATAGTTTCTGTTCTCCAGCCCTCCTCTTCTGGTCTCATTCTCTCAGGGCCATCTACATTTGCAGACTTGTTAGATTCAGAAAACTGTCTTCAAAAAAACCATCTCCCCCTAAAAGCCTCCCCAAGAACTCTTTTGGAATCTTCAAATAATTGCTTTGAGGCACCAGGTTCCTCAGGACTAGAGAACACACCATTCCAATTGGTTGTTAGTCATTGTCTCTTCAGAAAGCCGAATGAAAGACACATGTCCTGCCCGTGAAGAAAACAATCAGGTAAAAAATGTGCCCAGATTCAATCTTTATTTTATTTAGCTTATTTCCAGACTATTCCTTGTGGTCTAGATATAGCCCCAGTAGATCCTTAAACAAATGATCTCAACGTTTATTCTGCGCACCTGTCAGATATCTCATTAGGACTTATCAGATCAGGGTATCTCTGCTTGGATCCCTAGAGCAAAGTGATGGATGAAATCTGCTCCTTGTATGTGTGTGTCACTGTTTATTTGCTTTCCGGACGAATTCATATTACTAGAAGACTCTGGAAGGGTTGTTAATTATCCCTGTAATCTAATTTACTGCTTCAGGCACCTGATAGGTTCTATACCTTAGGTAACGTTAATTTTATTCTTTTGTGAGCTGAGCCTGGTGTTCACGAGAAGCTATAAGATGTAATTTATTTCTCCCCACTTGCCTTCTAAATATTAACTCTATTGAAAAATGATTAAATAGATTATGTAAATCATGGTCATTGCATCCACTTTAAAGGTTAATCCTGCCATCATGTAGCCGGATAATTAATTTGAATCTGTTCCCGAGCACCAATTCGCAGGGAAGCCAAGGTGTAATGGGTTGCAGTGCCCTATTATGGATGTCACTGTATGCTTGCCTGTGATAAAATTGGGAAGAAACAAATATTGAAGCTTTGAGAACAAAAGTTCCTTAGGGCCATTGAGAAGCCCAGCGCATCATGAGACTAGAGCTACCCTTTCTCCAGAATTTTAGGACATAGTTTCCCTGACTATCATTCTCCACTTTCAGTTTTCTCCACTTACTTCTCTTCTTGAGAAGCCAGACCCGGATTGATTTAAAAAATTCTGGGATGGCCCTGCTGCTCCAAATAGAAAACTGTACCCATTTTCAGAAAATTCTAAGCCAGGAGAGGTCCTATCAGATGCTTTCTTTCGACTTTATTTATTTGAGAGAAATAGTGAGAGAGAGAGCATGAGAGCAGGGGGAGAGGGGAAAGCAGATTCCCTCCTGAGCAGGGAGCCTGACACAGGACTCGGTCCCAGGACCTCGAGATCACAACCTGAGCCCAAGGCAGACGCTTAACAACTGAGCCACCCAGGAAGCCTTATCAGGTGCTTTCATAGCCTCACTTATCCAGTGCCATACTCTGCTTGAGCACAGCCACTGACTAGCTAGCTCCACCCTCCCCGGTCTGGAGTCAGCCGCCAGCCTCAGAATTCTCTCTCTCCTCCCTGGTTGATAAAAGTGGCCCCATGAGTCCTCATCATCGCTCCACAGGAAACCTACTGTTCATACCTCTTCTGAACCCACCTCCTTGGAGTCAGGAGTGGGACCAGGTGGTGGGAAGCTCAAAGCTTATTCACTTTTTCCTGGGCCGCCTTTAAGAAAACGAATAAAAAAATATAAATTCAAAATTAAATACAAACATGAATGTTTTTAGAATGTGAATAGAAAGTCTAGTCATAAATTTTAAAAAGCTGACTGATACCATAAGCACTACGAAAGTCAGAAAAATAACAATATTTTTATTATTTAATTGTCTGAAATACCTTTAGAATACATTCCTCCCGATTTTTTTTTTTTTGGCTACCTATTCTTTGATCACTTCAAATAATTTTGTAATTTTTTTTCTATAGAGAACAGCAAGATAGTTTAGTCTTCCCTGTACCACAGAGCATCAGAATTTGTTTCTTATGTATGATAGCTGGATTGACCAAGAGACACCGACTTCCCACATGGACATGCTCCCTGTTTATAGTACTGCTTCAGGTTAGGGTCCTTCAGAAATAAGATTTCTGATAAATTCTATTTTATTCAATTTCCATCAGAAAAGAAATAAAAATGTAAGGTGAGTTTATAGCTGTATATGTTTATATATATGTATACAGTTTATATGTTGCATTACTGAGTATATTCCTGACTGAGAGAGAACTTCTACTCTGATGCGGCATTGATGAGAACCAAATCCTCTGGTCCTATGCGTCTGATGATTAGGATTTTCCTAGACTAGCTCTGGCTCCACACATTTTAAAGGTTATCTCTTTCACATGATCCAGATCCTTTCCTGCCCATCACTGGAGAACTTGTTCATATCTTGGTGTGACCTCTGCCTTGCATCTTCGTGCAGCACCCACATGGTAGGTATGTTCTAGAAGCCATCTCTAACATGGAAAGACTGACTATTCCTGCAAATGACTGAAGCTCATATTAATATGTCCCATTAAACACAGACGAGAGGGGCACCTGGGTGGCTTAGTAGGTTAAGCGTCTGCCTTCAGCTCAGGTTATGATCCCGGGGTCGTGGGATCTAGCCCCAAGTCCAGCTCCCTGCTCAGTAGGGAGCCTGTTTCTCCCTCTGCCCTTCCCTCCACTCCCACTCTCTCTCCTCACTCTCTCTTGCTTTCTCTCTCTCAAATAAAATCTTTAAAAAACCCCACACAGACTATAAATACATCCCCAGGTCAAATTCCCCTTAGCCAGATCTCCAAAAGGACCTTGGACATTTCAGGGCCACCTGATATATAAGCAAGTAGGGCAATGGAGAAGCTGAAAAAAAGAGGATCATTAACCCTAATTAATTTCAGTTAAAACACATTCCCCCCCCCCAATATTATGATCATATGATCATATGAATACCTTGTCAGTGCACCGTATAGGCCCTTGGAAGGGGCCTGTGGGGGTAAGAGGGCCTCAGCCTTCAGCTGCCCTGTGTCTCTGCCTCTCTCTGCCCATGGCATCTGCTAGGGTGGCATCTTCTTCCCCTCCTGCTGACACCTTATGCGGCCCTTACCAAGCTCACAGTGCTGGACTGTAGCTCTACCTCCTTGGAGTCATTTCTGTCTGTGTCTTCTCTCGGATTATTTCTCCCACCCTCTCTGCGACCCTTTCATCTCCCTAAGGATCCAGAGTATGCAGAAGCATCCCTCAGATCCTTCACCTTCTCCCGAGGCAGGTGTCCGTGGCTTCACGTCCACACCATCCATGATTGGTGAACGTCTCAGATGGAGTGGCACTGCACAGACCTGCCTGCCAGGCCCTGGCATGTTCCTGCTCAGTTTACTTCTCACAGGCCTGACTGGGGCCCTCTGGTTTGGTCTCAGGAAACTGCCCAGCTTGTGCCATCTGTCCTCCAGGAATGCTGCCTTAGGCCCATATCTCCCCCACCCCCATTGGTTACAACCCATCTAAGAGGTTAGTTAGCAAAAAACACTAACTTACCCCCATAGTCTTTCCCAACCTCCTTCACAGGCAGTGATAGCAGAGTAGAATATTTTAAAGCTTACTCCTATTCCCGCTCCTTTGCCTTAAGACACCATTTCTTTCCTCCTGGTTTTTCTGTCTGCAGATGTGCTCTGGTCTCACCAACCTCTTCAAAATTGCACTCATTCTTGGAGACAGTAGAGCAGAGTGCAAAGAACATAACTCTGGAGGCAACAGTCCTAAGAAATCCAGCCCTCATTGTTGAGCTGTGTGTCCTTGGGTAAGTTACACAGCATCTCTGAGCATCAGCTTCCTTGTCAATACAATGGAACTAACAGCAGCCGTGAGGATTGCACATAATGTGTGCAAAAGTCATAAAACAGCAGCTGGGGTTAGTAGTTGATCATGGAATGGTGATGATGGTGGTGACGATGCTAAGATCTCAGTGTTCCTTTGTGGGGGGGGAGGATAGCATGGTCCTCATATTGCCCTTTTTCCTAAATATCCTTTAGAGGCAGGATTCCACACCCCAACATGCCCATCTGCCTCCCTGCTTTCATTTTTTTTTAAAGATTTAATTTATTTATTCATGAGAGACACAGAGAGAGAGAGGCAGAGACACAGGCAGAGGGAGAAGCAGGCTCCATGCAGGGAGCCCGATGCAGGACTCGATACCCGGACTCCAGGATCACGCCCTGGGCCAAAGGCAGGCGCTAAACTGCTGAGCCACCCAGGCGTCCCTCCCTGCTTTCATTTCTGTGAAGAGATAAAATATTTCTCTGGTCCTGTGTGTATAAAGACAGCAACAATATCTACAGATTGAAATCTAAAAAAGTTCTGCAGTCGGGCTGGCAGGCGGAGCCAAAATGAAGTGTCGTCTGGCTACATGGAATAAATATTCTCTTCCCTTAGTTTTAAAAGTTGTTATTATTGTGAACCAGTGACAGCAAAAATATCTGCGTTGTCTGCTGGGTGAGGTGGAATGTTCTTCGCATCTTGTTTCACAGGAAATGTCCCAAGGATTCAAATGCAAATGAGCGCAGAGCCAGCCTGTACTCACTTTGCCTTTGCTCTCAGTCAACCGGGTTTTTTTCTCTACCACATTCACTTTATGCACAGACAGGATACCAAATTTATTCTGTCAAAGTAATCTCTTTCCTTTTAGACTCTGTCCATATTATCCACCTTTGCAAACTCCAAATGTTCTTTCACTATGTTGTTGGTTTCTGCCCCTGTGGCCAAAGTTCCCCTCACCTGTGCTCCTGCTCACTCTGGGTGCTTCTTCCTTTCCTGTGGTTTGTACAACTATCCCCCCTTTTAAGTTTATTCTTCTATTTTTTTTTTTTTTTTTTTAGTAATCTCTACACATAACATGGGGCTCTAAGTCACGACCCCAAGATCCAATCGCACGCTTTTCCAAGTCAGTCAGCCAGCTGTTTTGTGTCCTCTTCCCCTCCAGACCTCTTGTCCTGATCCTGCAAAAAAGCACACTAAGGATGTAGTGGATAGTGGGCAAATGTAGAGGACCAGGAAAACAGGATGTGCCATGATGAAATCTCCGATCTTGAGGTTTGCAAATTTTACTGAAGTCTAACATACGTACAGAAAAGACCATGCATCCAGAGCACCGCGAATTTCCACAACATGAGCATACCCATGTAACCAGTGTCCAGACCAAGAAATGGAACATTAGAACACTGCTCGAAGCCCAGAGCCCTCTCCTTCAGGACCTTTCCAGTCCTTACCCCTTTCTCCCAAAGGTAACCACTATCGTGACTTCTAGACCATAGTTTTGTCTAATATTGAGCTTGACTTTAATAGAATCCTAGAACATATACTTTTCTGAGTCTTGCTTTCTTTCACGAGGTTTGTAGTAGTTATCCATGTTGCTCTTTTTGTTGTTGTTGTTTTTTCTTAAGATTTTTCTTTTTTAAGGAATCTCTATGTGGGATTCCAATGTGGGGTTCAAACTTACAACCCCGAGATCAAGAGTTGCATGCTCTACCAACTGAGCCAGTCAGTGCCCATGTTGCTCATTTTCATAGCACTGCCCTCTTCTGCTGTACGCATATACTAGCATTTGTTTATCCATTCTTCAGTAAATGGATATTTGTATTGTTTTCTGTTTGGAGCTATGAAAATTCTTTCATATATCGTTTGGTGAATAGATGGACACGTTTCTGTTGGATACATGCTTGTAAGTGGTGCCATCATCTCATAATGTAGCATTCTTGGCTTTTAATGAGACTCTTTGGATAACCAGGAATATTTGGAAGTTGGCTGAAAATCTTAGGAAATTGGTGACTTGTAGGACCACAGTTTTATTTCGTTTTGTGCCATGAACTAAATTGTGTCCTCCCATATTTATATACTGAAGCCCTAACTCTATTGTGATTGTTTTTGAAGATGAGGTTTTAGGAAGTAATTAAGGTTAAGTGAGATCATCTGAGTTGGGTCCTAACCCGATAGGGCTGGTGTACTTACAGGATGAAGAACAGGTCCTCTCTCTCTCCTCCCACACATACACTGAGGAAGGGCCATGTGAGCACACAGTGAGAGGGCAGCCATCTGCCAGCCTGGTAGAGAGCTCTCACCTGAAACAAACCCAGCTTGGCCTTGATCTGGGACTTCTAGCCCTCAAAACTGTGGGAAGATAAATTTCTATTGTGTAAGCCACTTAGCCTGTGATATTCTGTTATAGCAGCCCAAGCAGACTAAAGCATTTTGTTCTGCTTTGTTTTTTGAAGTTGAAAAAATATTTTAACATTACTAATAATTTTCTGTTATTTGCAGAGCATTCTTTCTTTGAGAAAATGACCAGAATGGGCCCTTTGTTACATGCATCTGAAGCAATCACCTGCCTCTTGTTTGGGGAAACCTTGATGTCACTACTATTGTCTTCAAAGCAGATGCTTCCCATGAGGTATCGGTTCTGTGTATTATTTTTTTTAAGATTTTATTTATTTATTTATTCATGAGAGACACACCCAGAGAGAGGCAGAGGGACAGGCAGAAGAAGCAGGCTCCTCACAGGAAGCCCGATGTGGGACTCAATTCCAGGACTGGGATCACCCCCTGAGCTGAAGGTAGATGCTCAACTGCTGAGCCACCCAGGCGTCCCAGATTCTGTGTATTCTTAGCAGGGCTGCATCTTGGGAGTTTTGAGGGATGCTTGTTTGTTTTCCCTCTACATTTTTTTCAGTTTTATTAAGATATAATTTGCATATACAGCACTGTATAACTTTAAGGTGTACAGTATAATGATTATTGTAAAATAATTATGATTAAGTTTAGTTAACATCCATCATCTCAAATAGATACAAAAGGAAAAAAAGAAGAAAGAAAAAAAGTTCTTTCCTTGTGATGAGAACTCTTGAGATCTACTCTGCTAACAACTTCCAAATAATCTTCCCTCTAGACTTGATTTAGGGTGGCTTGGCCCTCAAAATTGTCTGCTCTTGGGAGATGGGTGGAGCTCTTTGTTCAAGAGTAACTCAGGGGGCACCTGGGTGGTGCAGTCGTTAAATGTCTGACATTGGCTTTGGCTTAGGTCGTGGTCTCAGGGTCCTGAGATCGAGCCCTGCATTGGGCTCCACTTTCTTTGTGGAGCCTGCTTCTCCCTCTCCCTCTGCTCGTTCTCTCTTTCTTTCTCTCTCTCTCTCATAAATATAAATAGTCTTTAAAAAAAATGAGTAGCTCAGAAGTGACCAGCTCCTAATGAGCATCTTTTCTGTGCCATGGGCTATTTCAAGCACTTTAGAAGGATTATCTTATTTATTTAGCACAGAAATCTTTTAAAGAGAGTACTATTATTATCATCACTTGACAGATGAGGAAACCAATGCACAGTGAGATCCAATAACTTGTTCAAAATCGTATAGTTAGCAAGTTGCAGGGCTTGGATTCAAGCTCAGTGTGATTATCAAGTCTGACGCTGCCATCACACACTCACGCATACTTACACACACGTGCACAGGGGAGAGATGCAGATTTGGTCTTCTCTTTGCTGATGCTGGAAGGATCTATATTTCTAAAGATGAGGAAGACAAGGTTTGGACTTTGCAGGTAGATGGCTCTGCTGGTGGCCCATATGGTATGTGGTTATTCTTCCTATGCCTCGTTTTTTTCCTGGTCCATTCTCTCTCCTCTTTGCCCTGCTCTATGCCCTGGAGCCATGCCCCCTGGGGACTGCATCCCTAAGGGCCCTTGCTGACTGGCTTCTAGGTGGGTTTGGCCCAGTGAAACAGTGGCAGAGCACCAGAGAGGGGAATAAGGGGAAAATGGACTACGGCCTCCACCCCTTTGATTCCTGCCAGATGAATGACCCTGTTGCCAACTTCAGCTCTCATAGGCTCCAGTAACTCAATTTCTTCCTATCCCTCTGGGCTTAGGGGCAGCAAATGGCTTCCAAAGTCACTAGTTTCTTAGCATCTTCATTCTGTTTCTTTCCTCTTAACCTTGGCCACACATCGGTAGATAGTTCTTTATAAAATCTCTTCAAGCCACCTGAGATGAATTCTGTGTCTTCTCAGACCCTTGAATGATACATGTGGTGGTAGTTATGACCAAACAACCCAATCTTTGTTGAATGTACTGTCAACAGCTGTGATTGTTTTCTCTGGGTCCTGGGAGCAAGATTACTATCAATCCTCTTAGAGCTTCAGACTCTTCTCTGGAGCCAGGGAAGGTTTTTGGCCTAGATTCTAAGACAGATAGCCAGGGTCCCCTTGGTGGGCAGTTATCTGGTCCCTGCAACATGGTGACAGGTGGAGGGAAATATCAAGAATAGAACAGGCCAATAGGAAATTCTCAGTAAAGTGTCGTGGCCAGTGGACTCCTCCAAATCAAGTTCAGATTGATTAATAGTGACTCAAACATTGGGAAAAGTTACATGGTTTCCAACTAGTTTTATTAATAGCTTATTATTTTACCTCACCTTTGTCCCCCACCAAAAATAAAACCAGAACACAGAAATAATGAAAAAGACACTCCAAGCTTAAGGTTCAGCCAAGAAAAGTTAGTGTTTATCGTGGGGGTTTGGGACACCAGAGTAACCTATTACAATTTTGGTTCACACTTGTCATCATGTGATTGTGGGAGAACCAGGAGACTTCTGCCCAGATGTGTCCTCTACAGCAGCCATGGTATTTTTCTGTCCATCTTTCTTTTTTTCTTTTAGAAGTCTCTTTTTTGTTCTCCATATGATCAGTGGTTCTTCCATTTAGGAGCTCTCACTGCCTCTGCCATGGGGACAGGTGCACAACTCATGTTTGATTAGATTATTTTGGGGCCGGCTAGTGGTCTAGGAACTGATCCAAGGCTAATCAGGATCCTTTATTGATGTGGATATTCGGAGAGAAGCTTTAAGGACAGAGTAAGCTCAAAGCTAACCTCTGGCCATCTTGCTGTCACAAGGAGAAAGTCTTTCAGACAGAAAAACCAAACAGTGAGACAAAGTTGGAAGGAGACAAAGTTCTCATCTTATTGTTGCATTCCCTGAATCCAGCTGTGCCTGCAGTCCACCCTTTAGACTTCCATTTATATGAACCAGTGATTTCATCTTTTATAAAACAGCTAGTTGTTGCATTTCTGTTACTGTACAATGAAAAGGTCTTGACTAATTCTCCTACCCTCAAGAATAATTAATGTCAGTCAGTACAAGGAGAATGTTGTTGTTTTTTCTTTAAAGCTTTAGAGAAGGGGCACCTGGGTAGCTCAATGGTTGAGTATCTGCCTTCAGCTCAGGTCATGATCCTGGGGTTCTGGGATCGAGTCCCGTATCGGATACCCTGCACGGAGCCTGCTTCTCCCTCTGCCTATGTCTCTGCCTCTCTCTGCATCTCTCATGAATAAATAAATAAAATCTTTAAAAAAAAAAAGCTTTAGAGAAGAAGGCTTTTTCTATTTTACCTGTTTCAGTAGTGAAAGTCCTCCATATATTGATCCGTCTAAATCTCTCCTATAGCAATTTAACTAGGCTTCCTTTGTTCTTTCCCAGTGAATGTGCTTAATAGCTGGTTACCATCTTCCACAGAGCAATCTTTGTATACATTAAGACAATTAATGGGTTACTTTGAAGCTAGTTTCCTCCAGGCTAAAATATTCTAGTAGCTTATGTCTATCTTAAAGATCTTTTTTTAGCACATTTCTCTCTGAATTACAGAATTTTGAACCTTTTCATTTCATCTGGAGAAGTGGAGGAGGGGAGGTTCCAGAAACTAGAGGTTTTTATTGAAGAAGAAAAAAAAAAGAAAAAAAACTCTGACCATAAAAAATGCTATTACTAGAATTTCAATACTAAATAAGTATTGGGGTAAATAAGATACAAAAAAATTCAGGCAGAAAAAACGTAGATATGTGTATCTATAAACCTCTTTTTATTAGACGGCAATCTTCTGGGGATGCAGTTAACAACTGCGTTTTGTCATCCCCTCGGTGTGTTGTTGAAGTAAAAAAGGAGGTGAGGGAGACTTTGATGTCTGTGCGGTGGAAGCTTCTGTGGCTCATCACCCATCTTCATCCTCAAAAACAAAGAATTGGTTGCTCCCAGTCCCTTTAGAAATAAATTTTTACAGAATCAGGCCAAAGGGACTAGACTTTCTGGGACCATGCCTCATGCCAGGAAGCCTTAATTAAACAGTGGGAGGTATAGATTTCCTTAAAGAAAGACCTCTGTTAAAGATCTGTTTTTAACCTTAATGGATGTGGTATTAATTAAAAAGTCTTTGGATAAACCCCAAGGACTTGCCATGACATTATTGTCTTCTGCATTTAACCTAGGAACAGAATACAAAATGTTTGTTAAATTGCAAGAGAACATTCTCTTGGTAAAATCATATTCAGAATAATTAACCTTCAATTTGCTTTAATTATTTTTAGACATATATACATTTTCAAACACCCAGATAACCCCTTGTGCTTCAAGGAATCTTGGGGGAGGGACAGTGTTTCCCCAAGATGAGCCACCATGTCTGTCCACAGCAACAATCTAGCATGCATATCCACAAAGAAACCATCAAACACTGCACTCTCCTCTTTCCTGTCATTTCCTCTCTTTCTCTCACTTCTAAATGTATTCAATCATAGGTTTTAGTAATTTAATTAATTGAATTACTACCACTTGCAGAAAGAACAGTATCTATTTCTCATTAGCTAAATTATTTTGAAGCAAATGAAACAGTTAGAAAAGTGGTTTGCATCCCTGTCTGCACATAAGCATTACCTGCAGAGCTTTAAAAAACTACCAGAGCTTTGAAAACCAGTATCCTGGTTCTGCCCCCAGAGGTTCTGACTTAATGGGAGTGGGAGGGAGGGCAGGATCTATTAGTATGTTTGACAGCTCCTCACTATTTTAACCAGCAGTCAAGGTGAGGATTTACTGATTCGGAGACTGAAAGAAATCATACCACCAGTTCAAAAGCAACTCCCCAGAAAGCAGGATGGCTTCATGGAAAGAGCACAGGCTTTAGAG
This sequence comes from Canis lupus familiaris, assembly GCF_011100685.1. Lineage (NCBI taxonomy): Eukaryota > Metazoa > Chordata > Mammalia > Carnivora > Canidae > Canis > Canis lupus. The sequence goes on from NC_049237.1 coordinate 35,971,110, forward strand.
TACCTCTACTCTGTCTACCGTTTGGACTTGATTATGTACTTGGCCTCCTTGTGCATCATACCTTAATTGGATAATGAAAACTAGGATAATGGTGCCCATTTTACAGAGTTGTTTGGGGAAAAGAAACACCCAGTCCACAGGGGAACCTCTGTAGGAGGAGCTGTCATTAATGTAGCATGTAACTGTGCCTGAAAAAATTTTTTCTCACTGTTACCCTTGTCTACTGCGCCAATAGTAATTCAAATCCACATCATTCCTAGAGACCCCGAATCCCTGAATCCCTTGACTGTGCATGAATGGCCCTAAAAGCTATCCTGAGATTGCAAAGTCTTAAGGTTTAGAAGTCCAGACACTTGTCACTTCCAAGCTAAGGCAGTGTGGGTCAGGGAAATGAGTCTGAAGGTCTGAGTCCAGCTTTTCACAAACAACTGTGTTACTGTCTCTGTTACTGCAAAGGTTACTGGCTAGCTCTGTGTCCCTCCATTTCTTGATTGGTAAATTGGATCAGATTAGATGCGCTAGTCCATTCAATGACATGAATCTATGGGCTTTAAAGAGCCTTTAGGACTGAAATCAGATAAGCTTGCAAATATTCTTACCTGTCTGTAGGAAAAATTAGTGTGCAAGGATTGCAAATTAGGAGGGTCCATGAAGAGAGTGGACTCTGGAAACTGCTTATTTTGCAATTAGTGACAGAAAGGGACCCCCATCCTGACTTTTGGCTTGGGGACAGCATGCCCAGTCAATCTCCATGAGAATCAGATCTCAGGATTGACCTTAAGGTTTTATTTTTTATTGACTCCATAGGAAATCTGGAATAAAATTGCCCATGCAAAATTTACACTGAAATTGTTAGTGCTGCCTGGACCTTAGAGACTCTCTAGGTCGAAGGTTTTCAAACTGAGTATGCCAAAGTCAAAAATGATGCAGGTTATCCGATCCTGGGATCACACTCTCAGGACCCCTTCTCTAAGTCTCACGCCCAAAGCTCTTGTGATGCTAAGAATCACATGGAGCACTTGTTAAAAATACTAATTCCCAGATCCTTCTATAGTGAAAAGTCTCATTCTGTAGATTTGCAATGAGGTCCAGGCTGTTCTCTCTCTCTCTCTCTCTCTCTCTCTCTCTCTCTTTTCTTTATTTTTCAAGCTTATTGTCAGGGAGTCTGGGGAAAATCCTGACTGGTCACTACCTATTCATTGCAATAGAATCATTTGAGGGAGCTTTTAACAAACATCTATCCCTGGGACCTACTTCCACTCATCAGATTCTGATTCTGAAGAGTAGGACTGGGAGACTGCATTTTTAAATCTTCTCAAGTGATTCTGAAGTGTAGCTAAGTTGTCTCATGTTGTAGGTGTGGGTCTTAGGGACGTTGAGGTATTGCTGTAGGTTAGTGGCAGAAGCAGTAGTTGAACCCGCATGGCTGAACTCTCTTGGCATGGACTGTGCAGCCATATTCCTGCTTGCTTGGACAGACAGAGGCAATGCTTATTTTCTCTGCCATTGACTTTTACATGGAGAAGCCCAAGGAAGTGGATACTGAACTAAGTTCTGACACTGATTCTCTGACACCACCTGTGTGTCCTTCCACCCAGTTTAATTCTGATACTAATTACCTAGGATTAGCATCAGATCTCACAAGTTAAAGGACAAGGTCCCCAGTTCTTTAAAAACTTCAACAAAATTGATAAACCTTTAGCCAGACACATCAAAAGAGGTGAGGGGCCCCAGGGTGGCTCAGTTAGTCATGTAGTTGACTCTTGTTTTTGGCTTAGGTAGTGATCTCAGGTTGTGGGATAGAGTCCTGCATCTAGTTCTGTGCTCAGCGTGGAGTCTCTCCCTCTGCTCTTACCTCTCCCAGAGTTGTCTGTCCCTCTGCTCCTATCTCTGCTCATACACTGTCTCTTAAATAAATAAATATCTTTTAAAAGAGAGAGAGGGAGAGAGGACTCAGAAAAACAAAAACAGAAACATATAATCTTCCAAAACGGAATCATGAAAATATAGAAAATTTGAACAGGCCAATTGCTCGCATTGAAATTGAATCAGTAATAAAAAAACTTCCAACAAAAGTGCAGGGCTCAATGTCTTTACAGGTGAATTCTACCAAACATTTAAAGAATAGTTAATATCTATTCTTCACAAACTATTCCAAAAAACTGAAGAAGGAAAATTTCCAATTCATTCTATGAGGCAAGCATTACCCTGATAACAAAACCAGATAAAGACACTACAAAAAGAGAGAGAGAAAAGAGGGAGAGAACTGCAGGCCACTGTCTCTGATGAACATAGATGTAAGAATCCTCAACAAAATATTAGCAGATTGAATCCAATAATACTTTAAAAAGCTATCATTCACTATGATCAAGGGATTTATCCCCAGGTTCCAAAGGTGGTTCAATATTGATAAATTAACATGATAAATCACATCCACAAGAGAAAGGATAAAAACCATATGTTCATTTTAATAGATGCAGAAAAAGCACTTGACAAAGTACAACATCCATTCATTATAAAAGCCCTCAATAAAATAGGTTTATAGGGAATATACCTCAACATAATAAAGGCCATTTATGAAAAATCCACAGTAACATCATATTCAACAGTGAAAAACTGAAAGCTTTTACCTGAGAGATCAGACGCAAGACAAGGATATCAACTCTCATCACTTTTATTCAACATAATACTAATCCTAGCCCACAGCAATTAGACAACAAAATGAAATAAAAGGCATCCAAATTGGTAAGTAAGAAGTAAAAACCTCATTATTTGTAGATGACATGATACTATACATAGAAAACCCTAAAGACTCCACCAAAAAACTGCTAGAACTGATAAATGAATACAGTAAGGTCACAGGATATAAAATCAATATACCCAAATCCATTGCATTTCTTTACACTAATAATGAAGAAGCAGGAGAATTAAGAGGAAAAAAATCCCATTTATAATTGCACTAAAAATAATAAAACACCCAGGAGTAAACTTAACCAAAGAGGTGAAAGACCTATACTCTGAAAACAATAAAATACTGATGGAAGAAATTGAAGAGGCACAAATGGAAGAAATTGAAGAGGCACAAATGGAAGAAATTGAAGAGGCACAAATTCTATGCTTATGAGTTGGAAGAACAATTATTGTTAAAAATGTCCATACTACCTGAAGGCAATCTACAGATTTAACACAATCAAAATGCCACCAGCATTTTTCACAGAGCTAGAACAATCCTAAATTTTTTAGGAAACCTCAAAAAACACCAAATAACCAAAGAAATATTGAAAAAGAAGAACAGGGATCCCTGGGTGGCGCAGCGGTTTAGCGCCTGCCTTTGGCCCAGGGCGTGATCCTGGAGACCCGGGATCGAATCCCACGTCGGGCTCCCAGTGCATGGAGCCTGCTTCTCCCTCTGCCTATGTCTCTGCCTCTCTCTCTCACTGTGTGCCTATCATAAATAAATAAAATAAAATAATTTAAAAAAAATGAAAAAGAAGAACAGAACTGGAGTCATCACAACCCCAGATTTCAATATATACTACAAAGCTGTAGTAATCAAGAGTATGGTACTGTCATAAAAACATACATATACATCAAAGGAACAGAATAGAGGCCCAGGAATAAACCTATAATCATATGGTCATTAATCTTTGACAAAGGAAGCAAGAATATGCAATGGGAAAAAGAGTCTTTTCAACAAATGATGTTGGGAAAACTGGACAGTTACATGCAAAAGAATGAAACAGGACCACTTTATTACACCATATATAAAAATAAACTCAAAATAGAGTAAGGGCCTACATGTGAGACCCAAAACCATAAAAATCCTAGAAGAGAGCATAGGCAGTAACTTCTCTGACATTGGCTGTAGCAACATTTTCTAGATATGTCTCCCAAGGCAAGGGTAACAAAAGCAAATATAAATTATTGGGACTACATCCAAATAGAAAGCTTCTGCCCAGCAAAGGAAACCCTCAATAAAACTAAAAGGCAACCTACTGATGGGAGAGGATATTTGCAAGTGACATATACAATAAAGGGTTAGTTTCCAAAATATATGTGAGAACCTGTATCACTCAACCAGAAACAAGTAAATCATCCAATAAAAAATGAGCAGAAGTCAAGAACAGACATTTCTCCAAATAATACATAGAAATGGCCAACAGACACTTGAAAAGATGCTCAACATCACTCATCATCAGGGCAATGCAAATCAAAACCATAATGAGATGTCACCTCACACCTGTTAAAATGGCTAGAATCAAAACACAAGAAACAACAAGTGTTGGCGAGGATGTGGAGCAAAGGAACCCTCCTGAACTATTGGTGGGAATGCAAACTGGTGCAGCCACTGTGGAAAACAGTATGGAGGCTCCTCAAAAAATTAAAAACAGAACTACCATGATCTAGTAATCCCATTAACGGGTATTTACAAAAAAAGAAAAAATAAAAAATAAATTCAAAAAGAGGTATATATATATATCTTATGTTTATTGCAACATTATTTACAATAGCCAAATTATGGAAGCAACTCAAGTGTCCATTGACAGATGAATGGGTAAAGAAGATGTGGTGTCCATATCCAATGGACTATTTCTCAGCCATAGAAATGAATGAAATCTTGTCATTTGCAACATGGATGGATCTAAAGAGTATAACACTAGATGAAATAGGTCAGTCAGAGAAAGACAAAAACCATATGGTTTCACTCATATGTAGAATTTAAGAAAAGACACCAAATGAGTACATAAAAAAGAGAGAGAGTGAGACAAACCAAGAAATGCACTCTTAACTATAGAGAACAAACTGCTGGTTGCCAGAGCGGGGGTAGGGGGATGGGTGAAATAGGTGAAGGGGATTAAGAGTAAACTCATCATGATGAACACTGAATAATGAATAGCATTGTTGAATCACTATATTGCACACCTACAACTAATGTTAACTCTGTATGTTAACTATACCGGAATAAAAATAAAAATAAATTCACACACACACACACACACACACACTCACACACACACAAGGCAAGGTCTCCAACAAGCTGCTCTTACTTCAGATACCAGTCACAGATGGGATCCTCAAAGTACCTGCACTTCTGTCTGACTGGACTATACATTTGGAGCTTCCCACAATGCTTTCCAGATTGTTAACTCACTAGAACAACTCACAGAACCCAGGAAAGTGCTATACTTTCAATCACTGTTTCCTTATAAGAGACACAGATGAACAGCCTGATGAAGAGATACACAGGGTGAGGTCTGAAAGTGCCTCCAGAACAGGAGCTTCTGTCACTGTGGAGTCAGAGTGCGTCACCCTCCCAGTACATCAGTATGATCACCAACCAGGCTGATTCCCTGATTGGGTGCACAAGTTTCTACTGGGGTCTCATGACGTAGGCACGATTGATTAAGTCATTGGCCACGTGATCAAACTCAATCTCCAGTCCCTCTGCCCTCCCTGGTGATTGGGAGGTAGGGCTGAATGTTCCAACCCTCTAATTACAAGCTTGGTCTTTCTGGTAAGGCCAGCCCCTTCTTGAAACTACTTAAGGCCCCTTCCCCCCGAGTCATCCCACTAGCATAGACTCAAGTATGTGCAAAAGGAGCTTGTTATGAATAACAAAATGCCCTCCTCTAGCTCAAAAATTTCTGAAGATTTTTAAAGCTCTGCACTAGGAACCTGGGACAAGGACCAGATACATTTTTTTTTTTTTTTTTTTTACTGTATCACATGCACCCACATCCTCCCAAACTTGGCCTACCCTATAAACACAGTTCCTTAGATTCTCATCTTCCCATCTCCACCATCTACAGGGACTAGAGCAATTTGGCAGATTCCAAATGCAGGCTGCGCTACTGCTCAGCTCATTAACAAGACATTCTCCTGCCTTCATAGAAACAGCCTCCAGGTTCCAATTCTGCGTAGCCCCCTGAGCAAATTTTTTTCTCTGTGGACATGTGTAGGAAATGTGGCTTCTGGCCAGCCTGGTCCCAACCGTAACTCGCTCATTCCAAGTAATGCAGTTGACATATGTCTTTCAGTTAATAATACCTAACTTTTGTTTACCACATCAGAACTTTCAAAATATTTTACATGTCTACTATAGGCCCCTTAATAAACAACCTTGTAAAGCAAGCAGGGAAGAAAAGAATTATTACCATATTATTCATTCAGCAAACATTGAGTGTGTACCATGGGTGTGCCTAGCACTATTCTAGGCACGTGGGGGCAAAGAAATGAAGTTTGGTTCCTTCTCTCATCAGATTGGGTAAGCCGTTGTTCAGATAAATGGAGTGACTTGCTCAAAACGATGTTGGCCTTTGAACTTTTCTCATTGGTTTTCCTATGACAGTGTGCGGGGAGGAGGAATCTTTCATCAAAAGAGTCCCACCCATGGCTAGCCTGGAAACATGCAGGCTGAATCAAGAGGACATACCAAGGTCATTGAGTGCTTCTCTAGGAGGCACAGGCCCATGGTGGCCTCAACCTTAGATTGGTTTCCTGTGGCTACTGTAACGAATAATCACAAACGTGGAGGTTTAAAAGACCAGAAATCTGTCCTTTCATGGATCTGGAGGCCAGAACACTGAAATCAGTATCACTGGCTGAGAAAACAAAATCACTGTTCTTTGCCTCTTCCAGCCTCTAGTAGCATTCCTTGGCTTGTGGCCACATCACCCCAATCTTCAGAGACAACATCTATGAATCGCTCCCTTCTTCATCTTCACACCACCTTCTTCTGTGTGTGTGTGCATGTGTAGGTGTGCATGAAATTTCCCTCTGCTTCTTTCCTGAAGACACTTGCAATGGCATTTAGAGTCTACCTTGATAATTCAAGGTAATCTCCCTCACCCATCTCAAGATCCTTAATTACATGTGCAAAGAGCCTTTTTCTCTAGGTTCCAGGGATAGTTGGAGGCCATTCTTTAGTCTACTACACACCTGCAAAGGAAAGTACACTTTGAAAAGAGACATAAATATTTATCTTTTAATTTCCAGAGGAACTCCACTCATCAACCAGAACACTGGACTTAGAGAGAGTGTGGAGAATCTAGTCCAATGGAGGTCCAGAGATAAAAAGCCTTCCACAGGTTATTTGTGCAGAGCTAATAACTATGGAAGGATCTGGTCTCTTGATTTTCAGTCTAGGGCTTTTTTTTTTTTTTTATGAAAAAACATTTTCCGCTGAGATCAGAAATAGTCTGCACATTCAGGCCACCTACCCTCTGCTCTTACTCCCTTCCTAGGCCTCTCTCTAAAGGCCTGTTTTGACTCCATAAGGGAGGAAAAAATTCTCCTCTACCCTTCTTGATTCTTTGGTTGGTCTTGATAATCAAATTAACATAAGACAGATTAACAGGAGAAAAACAAATTTAATTACATGTGTATGCGAAATGAATAAGAAATGGGAAAAACAAATTTAATTACATGTGTATGGGAAATGTATAAGAAAATGAGACCCACAGGCAATCAGGCAACTGATGCTTACATGCTGTTCTGAGCTAAGAAATGGGTAGGGGTGTCAAAGAGAAGGAAGGCAATTCACAAGAAGATGGGAAGAGCACATGTTTAGTAAACAAATATTTGTCATCCCACGAGGAGACATGAGACACAGAGAAGAATTTGACCTCCAGACCCTGCCGAGCTCCCCCTAAGCTTACCACATCTAGCTCATATTCTTTGTAGTTATCTCTGGTGATAGTTCTCTTCCTGGATTGTGATTCCTTTTAAACTCTTTTAGGGAGTAAAGGAGAGGTAAACATTTTTCTTGAATCTGTTGGATCTTGATTGCCTTTAGCTCTGAATAGTCTACTTGCTGAAGTGGCACAATTTAGGGGGTTGAATTCTGAACCCTATAAATCACTTGTTTCCTCAACTACTATTGTTGCAGAAGAGACCATAGGAGGTGAGACAGGAGGTTCCAGCCTGGCCTGGAACTAGAAAGGGACAGAGTAGAAGCTGTTCATCTGGAAAAGAAAAAATCCTGGGTCTGGTCCCAATAGACCATTGCCAACCATTCCTTCTTTCCTTTACCTCTGAGCAGAACTCCAACAGAACTTCCCAAGGGATCTATCTCAGTGCTGCCAACGCTGATGAGCAGTCAGATCAAAGCCATTGCCATATCTCATTAGAGCCAGGCTCCAAGGTTAGGGCTCTGTGAATGCTGAAACAGAGGAGACTTTTTTTTTTGTATAATTTTTTTTTAATTGGAGTTCGATCTGCCAACATATAGCATAACACCCAATGCTCATCTCGTCAAGTGCCCCACTCAGTGCCCATCACCCAGTTACCCCATCCCCCTCGCCCACCTCCCCTTCCACTACCCCTTGTTTGTTTCCCAGAGTTAGGAGTCTCTCATGTTCTCTCACCCTCTCTGATATTCCCACTTATTTTCTCTCCTTTCTTTTTTTTTTTTGGTTCTCCTTTCCCCATTAATCCCTTTCACTATTTTTTATATTCCCCAAATGAATGAAAGGAAACCATATAATGTTTGTCCTCCGATTGACTTGCTTCACTAAGCATAATGCAGAGGAGACTTTGAAGTGCAAATTCAGACCTGCTGAAGGGTCTTAGTTCTTTAAAAGATTTCCATCCAGTTACTGATTAGATGGAAATTCTGGAAGTTTCATGTCACACAGCCTAAAAGCCAAGTACTAGGGGGCTTGCTCAGAAGGACATACATATGTGAAAGAAATTTTACCTTCCCCAAAGTAGTTTCTCCTTCCCAGGTGTCTGCTGGCAACCTGGTCATTCTCTATCACCCAGGCTACAAGCTCTTTCATCCACCATCACTCTTGATATCCAACTGGTCGGCACATCTTAGAGACTCAACCTCTGCAATTCAGCTCACATTGGTCCTCCCTTTTATCTTCACTGCCCTACTCCTGGCCCTCTTGGCTTCTCCTTTTTATTATTATTACAAAAGTAACATATGCTTGTTTCAGAAGGGGCCAAAAGCCAAGGAATCCAAGGAATGCAGTTCTAGGAGGTAGAAAAGACAGGGAAACCAATTGTCCTTTAGAACTACCTTAATTTTGGTCCAGTAAAACAGATTTTGTACTTCCTTTGAAAAAATATTTTATTTATTTATTTCAGAGAGAAAGAGAGAGAGCAGGAGGAGGAGAAGGAGAGAGAATTCTAAGCAGACTCTGAGCTGAGTGCGGAGCCTGATGTGGGGCTTGGTCCCATGACCCTGAGATCATGACTTGAGCTGAAATTAAATGTCAGATGTTCAACCAACTGAGCCACCCACGTGGCCCACATTTTTTACTTCGGACCTCCAGAACTGCCAGAAGATAAATGTCTGTAGTTTTAAGCCATGAAATTTGTGGTAATTTTTTACAGCAGCCATAGGAAGCTAATACAGGTTGTTTCCAGCTGTTTGGATTTTTTTGTAAATCTTTTATTACCTCTTACTTCTCAACAGGAACCCCTGACTTCAATCTCCCGTAGCTTCAACCTGTCCCACATGGCTACTCCTCTACTTCAGGACCTTTAAGGATTCCTCAGCTCTGGAAAATGAAATCTAAATTCTTTAGCTAGAGGGCCCTCCATGCACAAGCCTTAACCCACTTTTTTTTAGCCTTATAATTGATTATGCTATGACCACCCCACTCACAACACACGTACTTCTTACATTCATTACTTGGCTTACAAGTTTTTCTATATATGAAATGTCTTCCTTAACCCATCTATGCTGATGGTAATTTAAACTCCAGGTCAAATGGAATCTCTCTTAAAAAGCCCCTTCTCTCTTCAGCTCATCCTCAAGAACATGTGATCTTTGCCTTCTTTGAGCGTGCATAACATTTTGTATCTCTCTTGTGGTGAATATCAATTCTATCTTATGTTTGAGTTATATATTTATATACTAAGTACCTAGCATTTAAATAATTTGCTGAATTATTTGTTCATTAAATATCTGTTATATTGAGTTGACATATGAGCCATGCTACAGAATGAGGCTTACTTCTTGTTTGTGTATCCAATTTGATACCCATGATGAGTGGAAATACCATTGATTTTCATAATGAAAGATAGACATGAGGAAAGAGGGTAGAGGAAATTAATTAGCATAATCACATTATGCTTCCAATTTTTAAAGTCTCATCCCTGTGTTGTGCCTTTAGAGATTCCAGGATAAATATAATAGTGATTCATGAGTAAAGGACTTGAGAATATTTGCTGACCCCAAACTCGATGATTCCCCACTACAATTTGTTATGAAAAATGTTAATGCCATTGCAGGCTGCACATAGAGGGATGCAAGTTCAGAATAAAGAGGGGATTGTCCCATAGTGCTTTCAGACACATCTTCTGTAGGAGATTTATCAGTGTGGTCCCTGTTTCCCAGACCTGGTACAGCACCAGAATAACCTGTGAAGCTATTAAAAAAAAAAAAAAAAAGATTTCTGGAGTCTACCTCCAAGAAATTCTGAATGAACAGGTTAGAGAAGAGCTGAGGGGATCTACATTTTAACCAACACAGATTGTTTGAGGCTCACCAGTCTAAAAAAAATCTTTAAAGGTTGTTTCTAATTCTGAAATTCATTATTCAGAGTATCCAGTTTCTGCTTCCATGGTCTCAAACTCCCTGCTTACTGCCTCTACTGAGTCTCACCATTGGTAGTCTGAAGCTTGGGTCTTCTGATGCTCTACCTATGGGAAAGAGATTACTTCTAGATTGGCCAAGAGGTAAGATTTGGAGTTTTAGCTAATTTATTATTTTAGAGTTAGTCACTTAATGCTTCAAGCCTCAGTTTCCCCATTAGTAATGAGGACTATAACTCACAAGCCTCAGCAATTCAGTTTATCCTCCAGAGATGATCAAAGTGGACCTAGGATATCATCATTTGCAGAGGAGCCACCAAAGGAAAAAATATACAAGTGTCGTGTCAGATGGTCTTGGGTACCTGAAGATGAGCAGATCCCAAGTGGCAGTGATACAGCTAGAACTGGCATCTTGTCAGAGCTGATTGTGAATTCTAAAAGGAGAGCTGGAAAGAAGTTGCGTTGCCCACAACCCCTTCCCCACCCCAGAGGTAGAAGCAGTGTTAGTTGTTCCCACCACTTGGGGATGGAAAGCTGGAGTAGTAGAGGCAAGCCAGATGCTCTGGCCCTCTTGCTCTGTCCTTTCTGATTTCAGAGGTTTACTGCTGCCTCCTAAATAAAGAAGGCCACTGGAGTTTTAAAAGCCCAATTCAGACAGATGACCAAGAGGAAGAAGTAATTGTTCAGCCTTAGCACTATTTGTTTATCACGTGTCCATTGTCATTAACCCCTCAGAGTGAAAGCAGACTGGTTCATTTCATTTTCCAATTATCTAGCTTATGACACTGTTAAAATTAATCGAGTGTTCATCTCAGCATATAACGGGCAGGCCGTGTGGAGGAGGCAGTGCTCCTGGAAAAATACTGGTGGCAGGTCTGAGTGTGTTCTCTTCGTCAACGTGGAACATCCTGGGCCCTGATCCAACGCAGGTCATGGGACCTGAGCTAGGATAGTTGTGTGGTTACGATGGTCACTATCTGTTCTCTGCACATTGTTTCTTGGTAGAAGACACCCCAGGTCTGAAGCAGTGCTTGGAATCAGACAGGAGACAGTAAGATGATTTGCGCATTTATTTCTTTAAAGAGAAAGTAGAGAGCTTCTGTTTGGGAGGATGACAACATTTTGGAAATGGTTGGTGGTGATGGTTGCACAATATTGTTGAATGTATTTAGTGCCACTGAATGGTACACTTAAAAATGGTCAAAATTTTATGGGTAAATTTTATGCATATTTCATATATGTATATTTTGTCATTTTGGGGGGAAGAGGGTTGGCTTATCCATAGACTCCCTCATTGCGAGGGAGATAATTAATACTTGCCACTCTCCCTTTTGATTTCGAATGGCACACTAAACAAGTGGGCTTCTGTCCCTTCTGTTAACTTATCTTGGAGCAGTGGCAAAAACTGCCTCTTGTTGTAGAAGCCATACAGATGCTTATACTCAATCTAATCCTGGAGCAAATGGAGCTTCTCTAATTTCTAATACTGAAATATGTTTTAGAAATATGCCTGAGCTCCTTTCATCCTCCAGAAGATGGACCGAAGAGTTTGTCTTGGAAGAGGAAAGGCAGGGCGTCCTACTTTTCTTGTGGAAATGATAAACAGTTCATCCCATTTAGTATACACAATATACTTTTTTTTGAATGCCAACTTCCCCTGCCCTACCTTTGTTTTTCACTCCCAGAACTGAATACTTCGGGCAGAACTAGAAAAGGTAAAGGCTTTGGATTTGTGACCCAGTCTCACTTTACTCTTGTCATCTTTGGGGCTGTGAAGGTCTTCATCAGCCAGAGTTCAGAGACAAATAGAATTGCAAGGTTGAGAGAGGCCTGGAAGGTCCTCTTGTTTACTACCCATATGATGACTGTCACATGGTCAGTCTTTGGCCAGACAAATCCAGAATGGCATTTATCTTTGATAGAGGTCACATCCTGTGACCATTATTCACCCTATCTCTTTAGAGTGTCCTTCAAAGTTTTAGACATAAACGTATTTTGAAAATATCTTCTGCTAATCCAGAGGCTTGTAGTTCCGCTTGCTCTGTATTGGGCTCAGATTGCATTATTTTACAGTTTCAGGAAAACTTTTTTGAGTTCAGAAATTTCAGCACACTTCACGTTTTCTACTTGTAATTTCTAGCTGCAAATTATATATGGAAGCTGAGTCACTTCCCTCGCTCTTGGCGCTTGCTGGCTCTTGCCAGGGCCTTCCTCATTATTCAAACCACTACTCATTCACATGAATACCAAAAGCAATACCTGATGGCTGTGAAAGATTTTCATCCTCACAGGTCACGAAATGGAACAGAATACTTTCTGTTTATCACCTACACTAAAGATTTACGATTGCCTAAGTGTTATATTTCTAGACACTGTATTCTGAAGGAAAGCATCCTGCCCTGAGGTAAGGACAACTTCTTTATTCATATTGAAAATGATAGCAAGTAAAGGGCAAGAATTTTTTTAAAATCCCACTTTTGGAATGTTCAGAATGAAAATCTTATTAAAATAAGACCTTTAAAGTGCTTCCTCTCACTGTTCACTTGGGAAGATACTTCACAGATGGTACAGATACTCTGAAATGTTGCCTGCTCCGAAATCTTTTATTTGTAGTTTTAGAAGAGCAAAGGGTATGACATATGGAAAGGAGAAACCAGGCATGGGAAGGCATGGCTAGGGACAGGGACAGGAATGTAAATTATATAACTGATTGTTGCCTCAAAATATTTCTGGTCAGTTTCTACCCGCGGAGTATCACACTTGAGTACAGGATGGAGCCTGCATATGGGGTAATTAAGGACAGATGTGATTCTCTGATAGTGACGCAGAACTGCAAACCTTGCAAGTCCCAGCCCTTGACCAAAGCCACATTGTTTTTACATGGTCATGGTTGGCATGGATTGAACTGTCCCCGCCCCAAATTCATACATTAAAATCCTAACCCTCAGTATTTCAGAGTATAACTTTATTTGGACAAAAGGTCATTACCAATGTAATGAGTTAAGATAAGGTCATCCTGGAATAAGCTCCTAATCCATTATGACTGGAGTCCTTATAAAAAGGGGATATTTGGGCACAGAGACAGACATGCGCAGAAGGAAGATGATGTGAAGACAAAGGTACCATCAGAAGCTAGGAGAGAAACATGACAAGAGGCCCCAAATGGAGCTGGTTGTGTTAATCTCCATGTCACCAAACCATAGCCTTATGACAGTTTTGGCTCTCCAGATACGAAATCGGAAATCAGTCAACCAGGAATTGCTTAATGAGCGTTAGTTAGGTCATCTGCTTGATAACCCCCTGTCATCCCCTCATGGAAGTAACCTTGCAATAGCCAACCTGCCTTTGGGCCCTCGCATAACTTCCTTGATCTTGCTCCCTTCTGCCTATAAAAGTCTTTCCTTCTGCATAGCTGCTCCGAGCTCCTTTGTCTCTGCTAGATCGGAGGCTGCCTGATTCATGAATTGGTGAATAAAGCCAGTAAGATCTTTAAAAGATACTCAGCTGAATTCTGTTTTTAATACCTCCCAGAGCTCAAAAGGAACCAACTCTATCCACACCTTATCTCAGACTTCTAGCCGCCTGCACGGTGAGAAAACAAACCTCCGTTGTTGAGGCCAGCCACTCTGTGGCACTTTGTTGTGGTGACCTGAGCTGACTAATGCAATGGTCAAACTGAAAGGAAGCATCTAGTGCAGTGAATTGTTTTGCAAAGAGTCATAGAAGCTGTAATACTTAAAGGTGCAATTTTATTTTTCAAAACATTTTCAATTAGAAACGTATTTTTAAAATATTTTTTCTTCTCCTTCTTCCTTCCTTCCTTCCTTCCTTCCTTCCTTCCTTCCTTCCTTCCTTCCTTCCTTCCTTCTTCTTCCTTCTTCTTCTTCTTCTTCTTCTTCTTCTTCTTCTTTTCTTCTTCTTTCTTTCTTTCTTTCTTTCTTTCTTTCTTTCTTTCTTTCTTTCTTTCTTTCTCTTTCTTCTTTCTTTCTTTCTTGTTAGAGATCGAGAGAGCACAATCAGTGGAGGAGTGGAGGGAGAGGGAGAGAGAATCTTAAGCAGGCTCCACACCCAATACAGAGTCTGATGTGGGGCTTAATCGCACAGCCCTGAGACCATGACTTAAGCCAAAATTGAGGATCAGGTACTTAACTGACTAAGCCAGGCAGGTTCCCAGAAGTGTTTTTAATATCTTAATTTCTATTCTATTGCTCATATACATTCCTCATGTGGATTTTTATAGAATTTGTAAGGTCTTTCTCTACTCCTGACTCCTTGGAAACTTTTCCAAAGACTAAAGAATCTTGATATCTCAATTCTATCACCATAAAATAGCATATCTAAGATTCCTTATCACATGCTCCACTTTGGGCATCTGTTTCTGTCCACTTTCCATCTACCTTAAAGAGCTCCTTGCACACCTCGGTCATTTCTAAAAGTTTGTATGTCTCTGAGATTATAATGGACAGATCCAAGGATACTTCCCCAGGTAGCCTGATGTGGCCTCTCCCAGTAGTTGGAAGAGGTCTGGTGCAATTCTGGGGACCCTAGTGAGGTGACAGGGCAATAGGCACCCCACATTTTTTTATTTACATATCACATCTGCTTTCAGGGGAGCCACAGATGGCCTTCTGCTGGCCATTTCCAAATTTCCAACTACAACTGAATTCTAAGTTTGGATTTTTTTGCCTATCACTCTCATAAGCTGACCCTATACACCTTTGAAGTTATTATCATTTCTTTCCCAAATGGTTTTGATGTTAAGCAAATTAAAATTTTTATATTTATACATTTGTGTTTCTGTATTTATACATATTCACCAAGTTAGCAATTTTAGGCTAATAAGTTTGTTCCTATCAGTGTGATGACCCATACTCCTTGACTCTCTGGGTTTTTTGGACAGAGTTTTTCTGTGATAAAAACATGGGCAATGGTGCTTCCCTTACCTGGAGGTAGCCATGTCCCATCATGACAATCTTAGCTCAAGGTGACCTCCTACAGAATTATAGGTCAGTTATCTTAGAAGCATGCAAAAGTCATTCAGACGTTTGTTTGAGGCTCTTCAAAAGGCATCAACGTGGAAAGTGCAAGGGGCTGAATGTTCTGTGGTAACATATTCTCCTGTCCTCCTCACATGGATGCTTTCCTTCCCTTTGCCATCTCTCCTGCACAGCATGGCAGATGGACAAACTGACAAAGAACAAGGCCAGTCTGCCCCAACCCTTTCAGCAACTCAGCCTGGTGGATCCCTGTCCTAGTCTCTTGCTCCCCGGCTGACATTATCATCATGTTGATTAATTTAGCCTCTCCTAGATTTTTTCCACATGTCATTTTCACTCCTATTTCAATTGGTGGTCATCAAACTTTTGACTGTTTATCCCATGCACAAAAACAGCTAACCAGGGAGAAAGAGGAAAAGTTTTAAAATATTTAGATACTATTGATGTATATCCATGATGTTTATCCATGATAAAACGTACATCAAAATGTTAAAAGTTTGAGACAAAGGTCATATTCATAATCCCTCTCTCTACATATATTTTAAAGTAAATATATTTATTGACAAATTAACAAAACTTTGTCCTCATTACAAAACTTACTAATAATAATCTTTAATGAGAATGGTATGATCGAATATATTTCATTATTTTAGAATATGTTGGTTTAGCCCTTGTGGTACACCAATTCTAATTCAGGTTATAGATACAGTTCTCTCTCTCTCTCTCTCATTTCGATACTTGGCTTTATTGCTTATTGCAGCTATAAAGTTCCCTTGCAAAGATGAACAGAACCAGATGGAAGAAATGCCCCTCTAGATACTCATTTTCATTCCACTCCACTGATTATGCAAAGGTTTTTGTTTAAATTCTGCTAGTAAATTTTATCTTCTCTGATGTCAATCAGTGGCTCTTCCTAAATCACAAGTTATTTCATTTTTGTACTTTTAACAAATAGGTTCAAAATCCACTAAAACCCTGGGAGAATTTTCAACAGATTTTTGATAGTCTTTTCAAGTATACTGATATGGGAGTTTTTATGGGTGACACACAGATTTTTATTTTTAGGTAAAAACAAAATCACATAAACATGGAAATATTTCCAAATATTCCCTTTCAAATTGTTCTTTTCATAATATGCATCTCTTCATAAAGTATGTCCTATCAGATTGGCCAATGTCTTTTCAAAACCAGTAGGTCCTATCTGACTTTAAAAGTACCCCATGATTGGGGCACCTGGGTGGCCTAGTTGGTTGAGTGTCCAACTCTTGATTTTGGCTCAAGTCATGATATTGGGGTTGTGAGATCAAGCCCTGCATAGGGTTCCATGCTGAGTGTGGAGCCTGTTTAAAATTCTCTCTTTTCTTCTCCTTCTGCCCGCCCCCTCCACCTCGGCTTGTGCATGCACATTTACACATGTGCACCCTCTCTCTCTCTCTCAAAAAATCAAATCAAATCAAATAAAAAATATCCTATGATGTGGGCAGATGAAGAACTTACTTGGGGAATGGGAAGGTCAGCTATCTCATGGTCTTGATAATTCCCTTGTGCTTGCAGTATTATTATTATCTTCAATTGACTATTTGGGTTGTTTGGCATTTTCTAGGTGAGTTTTCTGTGGTAAAGAGATGGACAATTCCCTCAAAAGAGTCATTTTAAGCCATTTATTCATTTTGTGAGGATTAGTTTAGTTAAATCTAGATCACATGATCCATAAACCCATGTAAACAGGAGCATGTCTGCTGCAGTATCTCTCAGTGACCTGACAGCTTGTGACTAAATGAAGGGCTGTCATCAGCCTTCTCAATCAAAAAGTCTCCCCTTTTTTGAAGATATTGGGGATACTATAGGAGTTCTATGACTGGATCTGAGACACATAGACTAACCGAGGGTACCAATTCCAACATGTATATCAGTATTAGGCTGATATTCTTTATTTTATTTTTATTTTTTTTTTATTTTTTATTTTTTTTAAAATTTTTATTCATTTATGATAGTTACAGAGAGAGAGAGAGAGAGAGAGAGGCCAGAGACACAGGCAGAGGGAGAAGCAGGCTCCATGCACCGGGAGCCCGATGTGGGATTCGATCCCGGGTCTCCAGGATCGCGCCCTGGGCCAAAGGCAGGCGCCAAACCGCTGCGCCACCCAGGGATCCCTTTATTTTATTTTTAAAATATTTTATTTATTTATTCATGAGAGACACAGAGTGAGGCAGAGACATAGGGAGAGGGAGAAGCAGGCTCCCTGAGGGAAACTGGTGCAGAACTCAATCCCAGGAGCCTGGGATCAGGCCCTGAGCTCAAGGCAGATGGTCAACCACTGAACTACCCAGGCATCCCTATTTTTTAGATAAAACTAAATATAATTCTAACATTTTCTTCTGCACCCCAGTGGATCAGTGCTGGACACCTCATTTTGGAGATCACTAATCTAGACCAACACAGCAAAATCACAGGACCCAGAGAAACTCAGAAACCTTCTTTTTGGGAAGGGTGGTTGGAAAAGCTATGAAATCCTCTACTTTTGTTAGATTCTACTATATTGCTTATAATCACTTTGGGAAACACAAGGGTGAAATGGATCACCACTGTCCAATGAAGGAAACTCACAGCATGGCATCTAGGCACGTCCAGGAGTGTACATCACTGGAAGATCTCTGTTATATTACCTCAAATCACTAAGTGAGCCTTTGTTCCATTTTCATAAAGCTGTGCTGTCCTTCCCTTAGGGCTCCTGTGGGGCTTCTAAAGATAAGCTGGAATATTCAGTAGCAAACAGTTACCAAGTGTACCAGACTCATTCATTAGCTTTCAAGGGCTCTCACAAAGGCTTTTGCAGAGCTCATAAAGGTAATGTTCAAACTCTCTAATGATTCCTTGACCATGATTAAGCAAAGCTAACAAAACAAAAGAAAAATCTATCTCCCAGAACTCTGGGACTATCACAAATGCTGATGAGGTTCCATCAGGTTGGGAGCAATTATTACACTTTATTTTTCTACAGACACACACACACACACACACACACACACACACACAGATATTGGTTTGTTTCTGAGTGATATGCAAGGAAATTTTAAAGGCTCCTGGGTGGCTCAGTCGGTTAAGTGATGGACTCTTGGTTTCAGCTCAGGTCATGATCTCAGGGACATGGGATTGAACTGCACGTCAGGCACTACACTCAGCTGGAGTCTGCTTAAGACTCCCTCTTCTTCTCTCTCTGCCCCTCACCCCCACCTCTGCTCTTTCTAAAATAAATAAATCCTTTTTTTCTAAGCATGTGGTAAATATATGCACTAGTGCGAGTTGGGTAGAAGTTATTAAATACTTCGTGTTATATGAATTGAAAGTAACAAGGCTGTCAACTAAGTTGACTTTTAAAGAAGTGATGGTGTAGAAGCAAGTATAGTTCTAGAATCAACCACATCAGTACCTGGTGAGGTACCTCCCCTCAAATTCTGGTGAAGTACCTCCCCTCAAATTCTGATGTAACAGACCAGTAACACAGCCTCTTCAGGTGATTGTTCTGGCCACTGAAGTTTAAGAATCATTCCTCTAGGCTGTGCGTCATTTGAGATAAAGATACCAACCCCAGTGTGCGCACACTGCAGATCTGCAGTCCCCGAGACAATGATTTCTTTCTTACAGATCCATTTGTGGCTTCCGTTCATGTCAGAATATCTTCTGAGAGTAGACAGTTATTACAACAATGAATCCACTTCCTCTAGACTCTTGGCTGTCACTGTCCTGACCTGCCACCTGTGTCATATTCCATCAGGTCCTGAGAATGAGCCATGGCACTTGTCAAAGATGACATAAGTTGGGGCAGAAGCGTGATAGGATAGGCTGAGCCAAAGAAAAAAAAATTAGAAATGAATCAAAATACAACTTTTCTAGAAAACCCTCTCAAACAAAAGCAACTCTGTGAGACAGGACTTTGGGGTGAGCTTGGCCACTGATGGAGATGAAGCCTGGCGGGTTTGCGCGCGCTCTCTCTCTCTCTCTGTTAGAACAATGAGGCAATGATAATTGGATCAGAAGCCAGTTTCTGTGACATGCATTTCCCAGCACCTGTTCTGTAGAACACTAAACCTACTCAATGTCCCAAGAACAAATGGGTCTCTGGTTAAAATCTTGTCTTGCACATTTTAAATTCTTTAAAAAATTTTTTTCTATTTTGTTTTTTTTTTCTTTTTAAATTTTTCTATTTTGAAAGAATTGTAGACTTACAGGAAGTTTTAAAATAGTACAAAGAGTCTCATGTATCCTTCACTCAATTTCCCTCATTAATATATTTATGCGTTTGTAGTACAATGTCTACCAGGAAGTTGACACTGGCACACTGTCATTAACTCGACTATAGGCCTTCTTCACTTTTCTGCATTTTTTACATGCACTTATTTGTGTGCGTGTATCTAGACCTTTGCAATTTTATCACAGGTGTAGATTCATGTAACCATGAACACAATCAGGATACAGAACCATTCCCTCATCACAAAGGGCCTCCCATATGTGACCTCTTTGCTTCATACCCCTCATCCCATCTTACCTCTGGAAACCATTGACCTGCTCTACATCTTTATAATTTTGTTATTTCAAGAATATTATATAACTGGAATCACACAGCATGTAACCTTTTGAGATCGACTTTTTTTCACTCAGCATAATACTCTTAAGTGTGGCCTGGGTTGTTGCATGTATTAATAGTTTATTCCCTTATATTTCTGATTAATTAATATTCCATGGGAGGATATGCCGTGGTTTGCTTAGCCATTTACCTAGTGAAGAATATTTGGGTTGTTCTCAGTT
Source organism: Canis lupus familiaris (assembly GCF_011100685.1). Taxonomy (NCBI): domain Eukaryota; kingdom Metazoa; phylum Chordata; class Mammalia; order Carnivora; family Canidae; genus Canis; species Canis lupus. The sequence goes on from NC_049237.1 coordinate 35,991,461, forward strand.
TGGGGCTGGGAGTTCAGATGCTGTGAACATTCATGTACAGGTTTTTGTGCAAATATAAATTTTCATTTCTCCATGATAAATGCCCACAAATGTAATTGTTTGGTTGTATGGTAGTTGCATGTTTAATGATAAAACAAATGGCCAGTGTACCATTTTATATGCTCACAAGGGCAGCAAGAGAGGTCCAATTTCTCTGCACTTTCTCCAACGTTTCTGGTTTTTATTTTAGCTCTCCTGATAGGTATGTAGTGACATCTCATTGTAACTTTCATTTGCAATTCCCTAATGGCTAATGAGGTTGAACGTCATTTTTCATGTGCTTCTTATAAATCTGTATCTCCTTTCTAGTGAAATATCTGTTCATGTCCTTTGCTCATTTTACGATTGGATTTTTGGGGGTTTTATTACTGTTGAGTTTCAGAGTTCTTTATGTATTCTAGGCCCAGTCCTTTGCCAGGTATGTGCTTTGCAAATATTATCTTCCAGGCTGTAAGTTGCCTTTTCTTTCTCTTAACTGGAGCTTTCATAGCACAGAGGCTTTCAATTTTGTTGAGGTCCAGTGTACTTTCTCTTTTATGGATTATGCTTCTGGGTCACATCTAATAACTTTTCACCGGGCCCTGAGTCCTGAAGATTTTATCCTATGTGTTCTGGAAGCTTTATGGTTTTATTTTTTACATTTAAATCTGTTTAAATGTACTACATAGTTCCAGCTCTACATTTAAACCCATGATTCCTGTGGCGTTAATTGTTATATAAGACATGAGATTGAGGTCAAGGCTCATTCTCAATGCTTTTTAATATTTTTAAGGGCTAATATTCTGTTATCAGATGTAAGGACTTTTAGATTTTAAATTAAGTTCCCCAAACTTGGCCATCTATTCATGCAGCAAATATTTATTGGATACTTCCTGTGTACAGGCACAGCTGTGGGCACTGGGGGGCCAGCATAATCTCAGTTCTTTATGAACTGTTTGTATACACACAGTTTGCACAACACTCTCAGAACTGTAGTTTGCAGAAATCCTTTAGGAAATTCTGCTCAAGACAACAGACAGGGCAGCCCCAGTGGCTCAGCGGTTTAGTGCTTCCTTCAGCCCAGGGCGTGATCCTGGAGTCCCGGGATCGAGTCCCACGTCGGGCTCCCTGCATGGAGCCTGCTTCTCCCTCTGCCTGTGTCTCTGTCTGTCTGTCTCTCTCTGTGTCTCTCATGAATAAATAAATAAAATCTTTAAAAAAATTAAAAAGACAACAGACAGACTCAGAGACAGGGTCAGATACCAGTGTAGGCAACAAGAGATGTAAAGTCGGAAGAGTGCTCAGGCCAGGGGTGGCCTCTGTGGGAAACCTGGAGTCCAGAGCTGATAAGGGGGAGAAAGAAGGAAGGACTCAGGGGGCGAGGAGGGACTTCCAGGGAGGAGGCACGTTGTGGTGGACTGCGTTGTCTGGGCCTGCCCTCTCCTTTGCTTCTGAAGATCTCACATGCCCGTCTGTCTGTCTTTCTTTCTTTCTTTCTTTCTTTCTTTCTTTCTTTCTTTTTCTTTCTTTTCTTCTTTCTTTTTTTTTAAAAGTTTTATTTATTTATTCATGAAAGACAGAGAGAGGCAGAGAGCCTGATGCAGGACTCAATCCCAGGACCCTGGAATCATGCCCTGAGCCAAAGGTAGATGCTCAACCACTGAGCCACCCAGGTGTCCCTCCCATGCCTTTTCTTAGAACAACACAGGGGCGAGGGTCTCTGACCCTCAGGCAGTCAAAAATCTTCATGTAGGTTTTGACTCCTCCAAAACTTAACTACCAATAGCCTACTGTTGACGGGGAGCTTCACTGATAACGTTAACAGTCGATTGACACAAAGTTTGTATGTTTTCTGTATTATATACTGTGTTCTTACAATAAAGCCAGAGAAAATAAAATGCTATTAAGGCAACCTCAAGAGGGGTGCCTGGGTCATTCTATCAGTTAAGCATCTGACACTTGGTTTCGGCTCAGGTGGTCATCTCAGGGTCATGGGATCTAGCCCTGCCTCAGGCTTCCTGCTCAGTGCAGAGCCTGCTTAAGTATCTCTTCTCTTCTCCCTCTGCCCCTCCTATCTCTAAAATAAATAAGTAAATCTTAAAAAAAAAAAAAAGACAACCATAAGAAAGAGAAAATACATTTGCAGTACTGGACATATTTATATAAAAAAAAACCTCCACATAAGTGGCCCCATGGAGCTCAAACTCACGTTGTTCAAGGGTCAACTGCTTATATACATGTATGCATGTGTATACGTGTATAATCAATACATATGTGTATATTTGTAAGTGTGTATATATACATATATATGTGTAACACATATACATACATATATATTGAATACATACACATACTTAAAAATTATTTTTAATGTAAAATTGTTTCCTAGTCCATAACAGTTTGGAGGTAACAGCCTATGATCCCAGCAATGCTCACAACACATTTGTCTGGCATTTCCAGATGCCTCACATCCTTTCCCATCATTATAGAAGTTCTCAGTGTTGCCCTGTGCTCCCTGGTCTTTCCTGATGACTCTAAGAATGACGTCTGCACTTTTTCCTGTTCCAGCTCACAGTGTTAACACCTCACATGGATGTATGGACACTGGTGGCCAGGGGGCTGCTGATGTCACCGGCTCTACCCTGCCCCCCCCCCAGGAGGACTCACGTCCTTGCCACAGCACTGCCTCCAGTGCACAAAGCAATAGCTCTGAGTATTTTATCTGTTTTTTTTTTCTTCTCTTTTTCTGTAAGATATGGGCATTGATCTATGGGCTGGCCTGACATACAGTGTACATTATTCAATCACTTTGCACTTTGACCTTGCCTCATGATCTAAGAACCAAAGTGCATCCTTGCTTGTCATCCTGAGGCACACCAGCCCTTCTTACAGATGTGTTTCCTATGAGTCCTCCTGTCATTATGTATCTGAATCATAGTCCTGGTTCCCACCATTTCCAAAAGAACTGGCTGTTCCCAATTCAGAAGAAGGTAAATTCTGAAAGTAAGTTGGTACGCCAGTCATTTAGAATTTGAGCCTCTCAGCCCATAGCTACAAAATTACACATAATGGCAAAGTTCCCAGGCCCATCCACAAAAAACCTACTTATCCAGAATGTAGCTGAACGGAGGTAATAAAGCTATATGCAACCCAGCCATGCTTAGCAATGTGATTCCATTGGAATGCGTGTCTTGTACCAACTGGAAGCCAAGGAGGCAGAGTGAAATAAATCTTAAACTTAAATGTATATTGTTGTGGGGATTTTGTAGCCTGTAAACCGAGGGTAGAGAAATGTTGTATGTAGATGTTCATGGAGTTGTTTATCAAATCCTGGGAGCTTCCAAAAGAATTTGCAAAATTATAATTTAGTTCTATGCAAGTAGATCCTGAATATAATCCCATCTACCAAAGCCCTGGCATATCTATCATCTTGGAATGAGGTCAAAGTCAAAGAATCAAGAGAGGATGAAGGCATGGCTATAGGGGGTGGCCCTGGGCTCTGGAGCACTCCCAGAAACAGGTGGGTTTCTATGCAGTTGGGGCTCTGGTGGAGGCAGCATACTGTTGGCCACCTGGTTTGGGAAGCGGTTTTAATCCATTTCGATTACAACTACATCATGCTCTCTGTTCCTAACAGATGGCTTTCTCTTACAATTTGCCCACTCCCCATTTTTCTGTGCAAGAACATTCTTATCTCACACTGATCAAGAGCACAGGCCATTAAATGATATGGGGAAAAATAATATTAGGGAGAGATGTCTTTCAAACTGACCAGATGGCAAAGAGGCTTCCTGATGAAGGAAGGATGTAGGATGTAGGCACATTGAGTGCCTACAATGTGCCAGTCACTGGGCTATGTCTTTTCACGTGATATCTTTATCATCCTCCTAAAAATCCTGGGACATGGACATTATTATCCAGAATTAGTTGTTGAAAACTGAGAATCCTGGACAATTGTAAGGATTCAAACACAGGGATCCCTGGGTGGCGCAGCGGTTTGGCGCCTGCCTTTGGCCCAGGGTGTGATCCTGGAGACCCGGGATCGAATCTCACGTCAGGCTCCCTGCATGGAGCCTGCTTCTCCCTCTGCCTGTGTCTCTGCCTCTGTGTGTGTGTGTGTGTGTGTGTGTGTGTGTGTGTGTGTGACTATCATGAATAAATAAATAAAATCTTTTAAAAAAAAAGGATTCAAACACAACTTCTGGCTCCCGAGTGAGGCTCTTTCTCCTACCTTTACACCTGCTAGCACTGGGATAGAGCATTTCACTGTCCTAGAAACAAATGCATGTTACTCACTGGTTTTCAACCAGTAAAAAAGAATTACTCAAAAAGCAGGGATGACCCGATTTCTTCTTAACTATATTTAACACAGGGGTAGTGATAAATGTGCAAAGTAGATGGCTTTGAGTAGGCTTAGCTGTACGCTGCTGGTCAAACTGAACGAAAAGCCACAGTTTCCAGAGAGCCATGGAAGACCCTTTGCTCCCTTGAAACTGATGGTGAGCCTGCCAATGCTGAGCTAGCCAACGCTAAGGAGAAGTGAACCCACCCATTCATTTGACTATGTGTGGTGCCCAGCTCAGTGCTAGAAAGAAGAGAATATTATATGTATAACTTGATAATAGAAACAGGAAAAAACAAAACAAAACAAAACAAAACCAAACAACAACAAAATAAGTCAGTGCTGCAGAGAAAGTGTTTTGAGCTTTTCAGATACAAAAAAAGGAGCAGTAACATTCACTCTGACAGCACCAAAATTAAATCTAGCTACAAAATCATATTGAGGCCAGTATATAGAAAAGAGTTGTGTTTCCAGTTAGAGGACACGCGCGCACACACACATACACACACACACTCAATTTCTTTCCAGTCAGTATCCACCCCCCCCCCCCGCCCCCACCCAGTGCCTGAGTTGCGTTAGACTCTCCCCTACTGGAAGGCTGAGGTATTTCAGTCCTGATGAGCATCTGATCAGAACAATAGAAATGTTTCAGGATTTCCATTTAAAAATGTTTGTTTAGTCAGAGTGATAAAAAACTTATGCCTAAACCAGTGGGTTTTTATGGACTGCAGGAAACAGTAGAAGTCTTTACCCTCCATTCAGGTTTATGTTCAGGAAATCCTAATGGAACACACACCATGGGAAGTACAGATAAATCTGCATGACTCCATTCATACCTGTGCATGAATGGGGTTTCTCCCCGTTTCTCTCCGTCCCTCACCTCCAGTGAGACCCAACAACAAAATGTGCCCCAAGGTGTGGTAAAGACAGCATGCAGCGTAGGCTTGCTAAGCTCTGAGTCGGTTGGGTCGAATTCCATAGTGGCATCTGCACTTGCTTTCTGCTTGAGGGTTGGCCTTGGTTTGCATTCAAAGGGCTGCTGACAAGATCTGTCAAGTGACAGTTTGGTGCCGCCCCCTCTTATTTTACTAACAGGTTGCAACACAAGCTAAACATGAGAAAGCCACTTGCTCCCAATCACAGTGGAGGACTGAGTATATGACGGCTACGGGAAAGAACGGGACATATTAGTGGTGGCAAGCTGGCCGCCAGCCTGGCTATGGAGCAATCCTTAAGGAGAATGGACTGTCTCTCCATTCTCCTTAAGAGAATGGAGAGACACACATCACATGATGTCAGAGACATCACATTCTCTGATGTGCAGGAAAGAGCAGAGGGTACAGGTCACTCCACTAGCCAAACCCAACTGCCTCTAGACTTATGCAGCTCACTAACTTGGAACCCTTCCAGGACACTGAACATTCTCAAGAAGAGGGAATGAAAGAATTAAATGCACTTTCCTGGCTGAAAACTCTTTATGTCACAGATCTCAGTACAGGTCACCCCTTTGAATTCAAAAGCAGTGGAGCTTTTGATATATTAGAAAACAAGAAAATTAGTGCAGAGAACAGGCCATTTGAGTAATAGTTGAAAATCTTCTGCGGGGGTATCCCTGGGTGGTGCAGCAGTTAGCGCCTGCCTTTGGCCCAGGGTGCGATCCTGGAGACCCGGGATCGAATCCCACATCGGGCTCCCGGTGCATGGAGCCTGCTTCTCCCTCTGCCTGTGTCTCTGCCTCTCTCTCTCTCTCTCTGACTATCATAAATAAATAAAAATTAAAAAAAGAAAAAGAAAGAAAATCTTCTGGGGAGTATTTATCTCCATTAATTTGTTGGTTCAGGGGGACATAAGGTACAAAGAAAGTCATCACACAGTGGTCTGATACAGTTTCCAGCTCCCACAGTCAGAAAAATTCCTGTGATGTAGAAAGAAAGAAAGAAAGAAAGAAAGAAAGAAAGAAAGAAAGAAAGAAAGAAAGAAAGAGTTGATAATGCATGTCAAGCACTAATTTTTGGGAATTGGCCAATATAGAGGTGGAATGTTCTGAAATTAGCACATTAGCTTAGATACAGGAGAGGTGACAGCTCAGGGAGACTTGAGGAGAGGTCTCAGGAACTTGAGATACAGTAGGTGACAGGAGCAGGGGCGCCCTGCCTCCCCAGGACCCTGGGCCATGGGTTAGCTCTGGGGTTCACTACACCCAAATGGCTCTCCTCCAGAGAGCGGGGAGAGGAGGCCCAGAAGCCCAGGAAGTCTTGCTGAGAAGGGCTCCCCTGGAGTCCTTCTGGCACAGGGGAACTTGTACCCACACTTGGGAGACTGCAGAATTTGGAAAGCATAATTGAACAAGTTAAGGCCAGTGAACCAGATAAGACCATCTGAAGGGACCTGGGGGTGAGCAGGCCTAGAGGACAAATGGGCAACCAGTGCTGAACAAACTCACAGACCTGGCCTAAGAGTCAGGCCTCGCTTGGGTGTGCCAGTGGGGGGCTGGCTGGATGTGAACCAATGGGGCACTTTCAAAAGTTACACCCCTATACTGTGGAGGTGTCGGCCAAATCTCCCTTTAGGACCAAGGGGTGGTGTGCCTGAAGCAGTCCCGCTACTAGTTGGGTCCTGATTAAGTGTTCACAGTATCCTCAAGTTAAGTCAGCTACAGAGATGACCCAGAGAGCCATTGTTTTCTTGCCTGGCACCATCCCCCTCTATCCTGCCAAATGGAGACCTCGTGAATACTCTAAGAGGAAGTATATGAATTTCGGTTGGCCCAATGGCTGCTGTGGTCTCTTTCATCCGGCCAGCATGATGAGTTCTGACTGGTTTGGTTGCATGGCAAAGTTAGTTAATCACAGCCTGAGAAGAGGAGAGAGCTTTGTAAAACCTCCCTGGTACTACTAGTACTTGGCACTAAACTCTAGAGAAGCTCCAATCTCTCTCCAGTGGGGTCCTAACACGTCATCTCTCCACATCCCCCGCCCCATGCCCCTTCACTGTAGAGAGGATAAGGATGCATGTGTATAAGCTCCTGGAGGGCAGGAGCCATGTGATGTAATCTTTTACGGCTAATACCGTGTTGTCTAATAATGAGAGCCACCAGCTATGGGTGGCTATCAAGCACTTCAAAGTGGCTACTCAGAATGGAGATGTGCTGGGTTCAAGACTTAAGGTGAAAATACAATGTAAATTATCTGATTAGATGACTTTGTATCAATTACATGTTGAAGTGATAATATTTTGGTTAAATGAAATATAGTACCAACATTAATTGTTCATTTCCTTTAGGGTTTGAGAGAACAGACTATATTTTAGAGCTGTTTTAGGTTCACAGCCAAACTGAGCAGAAAGTACAGAGAGTTCTCATCTAGCCTTGTCCCCGCACACTCTCGCCTCCCCCACGGTGGATATCCTGCACCAGATTGTGCATTTTTTACAGCAGATGAACCCATAATGACTTCATTATCACCCAAAGTTCATATCCTTTTACCTCTTAATGTGACTCTCGAAAACTTTAGAACTCCATTTGAGGCATTATATTTCTTTCGGGTAACACTGTCTTGCACCTTTTCGGGTGGCAAATCTAAAACAAAAACTTTTATATACGTTGGATGATAAGCCCACACATATTAAGAATAAACTGACCTTAGAACTTTTGAGATCTTGACATAGGTACAAGCTGACCTTTGTCCCTTCTTTCTACAGCTAGTTAGGAAGGAAACGAGTCCGAGGAAGATCTCCACATAATCACCTGAAAGCCTTGTCTCGGACCCAGACTGACTTTCAACCCATGCTCTGACATTTGACAATCCAGTAGCAGTTGCTGGGGCTCGCTGAGCTGGGACAGTAATCCCTCTGGAAAGAGCAGGGCCGGTTTCAAGTGTCTCTGGGGCCTCCTAGCTTCTGGCCCTGTTCCCTCAAAAGGCCAATCTCAATCTCAAATCCCATAGGTCATTGCTAGAGTGGCGTCTGCCCCACATCGCCTCAGGGGCCTGGTCGGCCAGGGAGAGTCAGAGTGAAGGCAGTAGGTGCAGCTGTACTCTTCCTTGGCTCCTGTGAAGCCTCACTGAATACTTATCTCGAAGATTTGTTTCCAACATCACTTTCTGCTTGGCTGGAGTTATATGGAAGACTTGTGCCATTAGCAAATTGGCTTTCCACACCTCACAAACCAGCTCATGTACTTACTCCCAGTGCACAGAATACCTGCTCTAATTTCTGAAGTTGGCCGACATTTCAGGCCAGAACCTGCGGGAGCCTCTGTCCAAGGCCTGGTGAGAAGGGCCTGTTTGCCTAAGAGGATTAAACAGAGCACAGCCAGCCAAGCGTCCACCGAGGCCATTTAATGACTTCGGCTCTAATCTCCGACTCATGTAGGCCTTGTCAGCGACCACCAGTCACGACTGAATTTCTTTCTCACTGCTGTGTCTTTCTTCACTTCCCCTGCACAAACTCCATCTTTATCCTTCTGAAGAATCCCTCCCCGGTCCTCAGAGCTCACATTCTGCTTCACTCAGCCCTCGGGGTGGGCTCCTCCCTGGGGGGAAGTAGAACTGTATCACAGGCTCACATCATCATTTTGGAAGAAATTATCTAAACAGAACATTCCCCTTCACAAAAGAAATATCTACTTGATGGGAGAAGGCAGAGTCAAAGTCTGGGTTGGTGAGCCATCTCTGTCCTCGCTTGTCTATGACTGGGAAAACCCAGCTACCTGCCGTCCACCTCTTGATGCTACTTCAATGTTCTTTCACCCAGTGCTTTGAACATCGACTTTGATCCGAAGGCCATGCTTGAAAGTCGGTTTTCCCACAGTGCCCTTCTGTATGTTGTGATAGTTTAATGGCTTCCTTCTTCTGTAATAGGGCTGCCTTCTCCCCTCTGGTCAGGGAGAGGTTCAAAAGTGTGTCGGATGCAAAAAAAAGGAAAATCCTAACTAACATATCAGTATTTTATTTAAGATTTCTGCGTTAGATTTATTAGAAAAACTGGCCTGCTATTTTTGTGAGCTCTGTGTGTGCATGCTACACCATTACTGTCAAGTTTTGTGTCAGTGCTATGCTGGCTTTATAAGAAGGCATTGGAAGCTCTTATTTTCCTTATCCTAGGAAAGTTTTTAAAGTATTAAAACGATCTATTTCTTAGAGATTTAAAATAATTCTTACGTGAAATTATCTGAGTCTGGCAGCCAGACAATGCCTCTGCCTCATACATGGTAATGTGCTTAGAGTTGAACATGGAATTTCCTTTTAATTTTCTCCATCGTTGTGTTACTTCCCAATTTTCCTTTTTAATTTTATGTATTTGTATTTTGTACCCCCTTTTGGGGCAAGTGGGATATATAGGGTTTATCTATATTGTTTAAAAAGCATTATATTTTGGATTCATTGATTTTTTTCTACCAAATATCTAAATTTTAAAAACTTCATTTCAACTCTCATCATTATTCATTTCTTCCTTTTGCTTTCAGTATTTACCTTGTGTTGTTTTTCAGATTTCTTGAGTTGAATAATGAATGCTGTATTCTGATTATTTGATAATGCTAAGTGCTTAAGCCTAAAAATTTTCCTCTAAGCACAGCTTTAATCACATCTTTAGTTATGAAGCTTAGCTTTAAACATTTATTTATGATTACCATTGTCTAGGTCTTCTGCACAGCTGTACTGGGCTCTACTCTGAATACCGTCCCACTTTAAGGTTTTGACTTTCTCCTCTTTTGCAGTGAGCAGAGCTGGGGGTGAGGTCTTAGAAGGCACAGGTACCTTGGCCTAGAGTTCCCTCCTAGGGCACCTACACACCCCTGCCTCTCTGAAATGCCAAACTTTAGAACATCATTATAGAAATGGGCCTCTTTCTTCTGTGTTCTCTCCAGGAATTTAAACTTAATGGTGCCTAGTAGAGCACTCCTTCGGTTGGGTTTTATAGAGTTCTTTCACTTACTTTCAGTGATGTTAGCATCCGGAGAGTCAATATTTATGGAGTGTCAATTCCTAGTCTGATTGTTAGTATTCCTTGCTCTTTTTACTGTCACTCGGCCAGTTCCAGATACCCTTTAAAATGATTTGGGAGTTGTAGATATTATTTTAGGTGTGTTTCAGAACGGGAAAGAGACACAGAGCATTTCATCTCGTCATCTGTTATCAGATGTATTAGTGCTTAATTTGTTGAAGAGTACGCGAAAAGTTTTCTAGACTCACGAGGTTCATATACAATTTAAGCTTGATTTCCAAGTGATCACTTTCATGAAGAGAAAAAGAGTTCTCTCAGCTTACACAGTTCCTAAGCGCTAGTTGATCTCTCATCTACTAAGTAATATTCACCCTCTCTGCCTCTTACCTTCCATTAAGCAAGTAGGGTTTATTGGCCTGATTTATTCTGTTGACAACACAGGGCACACAGGGCTGGTAATAAAAGGAAGATGGCTGATTTCTGCCCTTGTCCAAGGAGAATACCCAGACTCCAGCCCTTTGCAGACTTGACTTTGAATTTGAAAATGTGCTTAGTTTCTCCTGTGATTACCTGAGGCTATCTAAGGAGGTCTGGTGACAACAGTTAATGAGGAAGACTTGTTGGTGTGTCAAAATGCCCATTGTCCAGTGTCTTTTTTAAACCTGCACAAATTGCTTTGGTCAGCAATGAACCTGAGTAAGACGGGCCAAGGTTCTTTGGATCACACCGTTCCTATGGCTTCCCTGGATAAGACTAACTCCAAAGAAAAGGAATCAAGAGCTAATCATAAATCACACTGGAAGCTTTATATAAAACCGTAGAATAATCAGATGGAGTAGAGTGTGTCTCAGGCTGAGTTTTGCTTGGGGCCCACTAGCTCATCAGTGTTTATGGCTCCCTCATGCTGTGCTGGATGCCACAGGCTCTCACGAGCAGCGGAGAGATTGAGGTCAACTTTGAATTCAGGGAAGCCAAAGGCAGTGCCAGGTAAGTTTGTAGACACTTTTCAGCCACCTGCCTTATGTTATGATGCTTCAAAATGTCTCCAGGCCAGAGATCCACTTCGTACACTGAGTCGGGGTTTGGAAAGGAAAAATCCTCCCGAAATAAAAGTTGGCAGGTCTTCTTTAGGGATGTGGCAAATGGAAACATTTTGGCCCTGTCTCCATACAGCTTTGGATTGCCCTATGCCTTTGAATTTCGCCTTTATTTCTAGCAATTTCTCAAAGAGGACAATGTAACCAGGATATCTCCCAAGAAAGATGGCTCTTCTATTTACTTTTACAAAGGAGGTGTAAGGTGTAGAAGACAGAGAAAAGGTGATTAGAGAGATGGCAGTGGGAATACATTGTCTCCAAAGAGCCCTGTGATCGTGTGAAGTGAGAATTCAGGCACAGGACAGTCAACACATGGATAAAGACTTTCCATACGTTGTTGGGAGATCTAGAACTGACTTCCAGAAAATGCTGCCCTCTGGACCTACCTCTCTTAAGAGGCAAGGTTCATCTAACTGGTTAGGAAGATAGCAACACTAAACTTTTCTGGCACAGACCAGCCTGACCCTTCTGGAGAACTGACAGGCTCTCTAAAAATTACATTTTCTTCTAGAATTGTCTTTGAAACACTTCATCTAACTTTCATCCTGAAAGCATTTGTCAAGCTCCAGTGGACAGGCCACAGAAGAAAATGCTAGGGACTTCATAAAGCACAGAATCTAGTAGAAGACCTTCACACAGAAAACTGGGATCCCAGAGGGTTATATCTTTAGTGTAAGCATGAATTAGATATATTCTAGCCCCCTCCCCCTACCACCACTACACTAAACATCAAGGAATATCACCTTTCTTCCATGTTAGCACTTGGGTAAGGGAACAAAATCTCTGCCTTGGCTACTCATAAACACAAGGCCATTGTATAATTTTCCAACCTCAATTCATACTACCTGGGTAGTCCCAAGAAACTCAAGTTGAGAATTAGTGGAGGGCTACTGGCTTGGTAGCAACCTTGGCTTATGGTGCTAAGAAAAATGATGCCTCTGAGATTTATCTCAAAGAATTTCCATTGATAAAACTTTAAAAAAATATGAGCTCACCAGCACAGATCACAAAACTCACAAGGATTCCAGCATAATACTACTGAAAAAAAAAAAAAAAAAAACCCAGACAGGAGATTCAGTGTCCAAAAGATTTCAGGTATTGGATTATTAGTCCATAGAATATAAAACCCAGTAGTTTTATATTCTGTCTAAAGGAAAAAAATTGAGGGTCTATATTAGTTTGCCAGGGCTGTCATAACAAAGTATCACAACCTTCGTGGCTTAAACAACAGATATTTATTTTTTCACAGTGCTAGAGGCTAGAAGTCCAAGACCAAAGTGTCACTAGGATTAATTTCTTCTGAGGCATCTCTCCTGGGCTTTATATGGCCATCTTCTTTGTCTTCATGTGGTCTTCTCACTGAATCTGAATCTCTTCCAATAAGGGCAGCAGTTATAATGGATTAGGACCCACCCCAATCATCTCATTTAACCTTAATTACCTCTTTAAAGGACTCATATCCTATGTAGTCACATTCTGATGTACTGGGGGTTAGGATTTCAATAGATTAATTTTGAAGGGCCACATCTCAGCTTATAACAAGCTATATAAATACAAGCAAGGAAAAAAATTTATTAAAATTTTCAAGCATTTTTGAGAAAATATCCAACTAGAACTTCTGGAAATGAAAAGTATAACCATTTTTGTAAGCCTCAATGGATGGTTTAAGAGAAGTTTAGCACAGCTGAAGAAATAGACAACTGGAAGATAGACCAGCAGTTTACATATTTCACAGTCCAGAGAGAGAAGGAGAAATGATCAGAATTGAGACTTCATCCTCAGAATTAAACATTCCAAGGAATCCAGGCAGGCTTTGCAAAGGAGGAAAGAGAGAAAGAAAGAAAGAAAAAAGAAAAGAGAAAAGAAAAGAAAAGAAAAGAAAAGAAAAGAAAAGAAAAGAAAAGAAAAAGAAAAGAAAAGAAAAGAAAAGAACACTCAGGGCTGAAACACTAAAGTCAGGGAAGATCTAAAAAGCAGGCAGAGAAGATGGATTACTTACAAAGGAATGACAAACTTACAACTGACTTCTTAATAGCAGTCATGGGAGCTAGAGGACAGTGGAAACATTTTTAATATGTAGAGAGAAAGTAGCTACCAACCTCAAACCACACCTGCAGGGAAAAAAAACCATTCAAAAACAAGAGTGAAATAAAGACACTTTGAGGTAAGAAAAAACAGACTGTTATTTAAAAGGAATCCTAAGGGCTTCTTTGAAGCAGAGGGACATCATCTTGTGTATAAATATTGAGATGAAAAATGGCATAATGAGCCAAGAAAGTGGCAAATGTACGAGTAAATCCCAAAAATGTTGCCTTTACAAAACAATGACAAAATAAGTGAAATACACAGGACCAGTAGCGGAGGAATTGGGATAACAGGATTAAAGTGTCCTGGGGCCAACAGGATGTGCAGGTGGAAGGAAACTTGTTAATTAATTTTAGCATACGATAAATGAAGTATGCTTGTGAACAGTCCTGGAGAAGCTCTAGAAGAGAATTACATTTATAAGTCTCCAACTGATAGGAATAAATAAAAAGAAGTCAGTCTCAAAGAAGGCTAAAAACGAGAAGAGATCTGGAGACGGTTACAGACCACAAGATAAGATAAGGAGATAAAATATTTCAGTGACCTCTTTACACGAAGACCTGATAAATGCCTCAACTAAAAGTCAAAGATGGCAGACTGGGTTTAAAATATCTAGTTACATGCTCATTCAATAGGAAACACATCTATTATTTTAAAAATATTTTATTTATTTATTTATTCATGAGAGACACACACACAGAGAAAGAGGTAGAGACACAGGCAGAAGGAGAAGCAGGCTCCATGCAGGAAGCCCAACATGGGACTCGATCCTGGAACTCCAGGATCAGGCCCTGAGCTGAAGGCAGATGCTTAACTGCTGAGCCACCCAGGCATCCCTAGGAAACACATCTAAAACAGAAGGATCCTTCTTTATTAATATATAAACTTAAAACTATAAATTCCCTCCCAAATAGCATGTTAAGTGATAGCCTACACATTTGGAGGAAGGGGAGGAGGAATTTTTTTTTTTTTTTTTTACTATATACCACTTTGCATTGAAAAATATTTAATGGCATGGGGATATACTTTTAATAATGAATGGTTAAATATTAAAAAATCAAATAGAGCATGAGCAATAAGATTCACTTATCCCCCAAAAGACACAGCCCTATATATTTGTGTCATACATGTATAGAAAAAAGACAAGAAGGAAATATAGTAAAATGTGAACAGTTTAACTCAGGGTAGCAGGGCTCCAGTATTTTTAGTTTTCTCTATACATTTCTATAATTCCTTTGTACCTTTCCATATTTCCATAATGAAAGTGATTATGTTTTATAATCGGAAAAGATTTATAAAACAGAAAAGCAACCAATACATAAAACCATATACTGGGGGCATGGAGGGCGACACAGTCTGCTCGTGTCATCCCTAATAAGCATTATTGGATTCCTGTTAGTGAACTTCGCAGGCATGAACCGACACCTGGGAGATAGATAATCAATGTGCCCTCAATGAACTTGCCCCCTTTGCTAGGTGGCTAAGAGCTGACTTGTGCCTGGTGTTGTGACCTCATATGCTTTGTGCTGTGCTATATGCAGTCTCATTCTCCTCTCCCTCAGAGACAAGAATGTGGAATAGAATATTCAATAGTCTGTAGTACCCATTTGAGATTTTTAAAAGAGTAACCAAAAAATGCTCTGGGAATCTGAATGTTTCACATGGCACATATACAATTTCTTATGACACTTTCCTATTGCTCTGTTTTCCTTTTGAGTCCAATTTGTTCTTTCCTTAGCTGGGCTTTCTACTAGAACGAAGAAAAAGGAAATGGCTTTTCCGATAAAATACCAAGAAAAAACTCTGATGACATTGGAAAAGATTTCCCTCATTTATCCACTGTTGACTTGGAAGGTACATCTCCTCATCTTCAGAAGCGAGAATAATGCTGAATTCCTCTGAAGTCCTGAGATGAGAAATGATGGATTTCCAGAAAGGTTATTACTGAAACATAGGGTTTTCTCAGTGTGGTTCTGAATCTTTCTGTCCGTCTGACCATCCATCCATCCATCCATCCAACCATTCATCCATCCACCTATCCATCCATCCTCCTATACACTCAATCTCATGAATACATGTAGAAAAACAATTACACATTATGCATAATAATGCTACAGGGAAGGGAGTAAGATATTAGCCTTGCCCTTGAGAGCCTCATAAGCAAACAAAGAGAAGCATGTACAGAACTAATTATAATGCAAGTAAGACTAAGTGCTAGTGTTTATCATCTGTATGTGAAATGCTGAAGGGGAGATAATGCAAGAGCAAAAGTTATTTCCCCTGCCTTAAAGAGATGGATAATCCCATGGGGGATAGAGAATATAACCCCAAGAAACAGTTGTATAACAAATCCTGATGATATTCCCTCGAGTGACCTTGGACTCAGAGTTCAAGGAAAGCAAGCTAAGGAAGTGCATTCCCTTGCTCAGAAATGTGCTTTTTCCCAGGTCCTCTGAGGCAACAGTGGCAGTCTGTGAAAATGCGCATCTCCTCTATGCGTGGGCAAGTCTGCTGGCACAGGGTTTTACAAGCTGTTTTCATCAGCTTCTTACCTGCTCAGTTGAAATTCCCAGGCGTCACAAGATCCTTGCTTAACCAAGGTAGAGCTCAGTTCCACATAGGACTGACAAGACTCGTATTTAAGGCAGTAACAACAGCAGGTGGATGCCCTAACTGTCCCAGGAGCCCATTTTCTAGACCAGTTGCCCTGCAGAACTTTCTGCTATGATGAAAGTACACTGTGTACTAGATGGCCCCTCTCTCATGTGGTCAGTGAGTGCTTGAAATGTGGCTAGTGAGACTTACAGATGAAATTCTTAATTTTATTTCATCTTCATTGTAATCAATTTAATTCAAATTCAAGTGCCTTCATTTTGATTAATTCAAATTTAACTCATGGCTACTGGATTGGACAGCAGAGTTCTAGATCATGAAGCTCAAGAACATGGGAGGTGATGAGCTTTTCTTGAACTAATAGGCATGTCCTGGTAATTCAGAGAATCACTTAGCTACTGAAGTGGGTAGAACTGGGCCTTGGCTTTCAACCGTCAGATGGTCTTATGCCACAGGGTTCAGTTTCTTGTCTTCTTGTCTTTTCTCCACCTCCACCCCCAACTGCAATCCAGTGGTTTCAAACATTTGTACCCTGATGAAACAAAGGACTCACAAGACCACTTAACCCAAATTCCATTAACCTGAACGCTAACCTCCTGTTGTACTATTGCCACTTCAAGACTTTTCATTAGAGTGAATGAAAAGATCAGGACACTTTCAGTGGCACATCAATAAAGCCTGGTATGGGGCCCAAGAATCTGAATTACTAAAAAAATGTATCTAAGTAATTCTCCTGTGCTTTTATTTTATTTTTAAGATTTAATTTATTTATTCATGTGAGAGAGAGAGAGAGAGAGAGAGAGAGAGACAGGCAGAGGGAGAAGCAGGCTCCATGCAGGGAGCCTGACGTGGGACTCGATCCCTGGTCTCCAGGATCACGCCCTGGGCTGAAGGCAGTGCTAGACTGCGGAGCCACCCAGGCTCCCCTCTCCTGTGCTTTTAGAAACCACATTGCTTCACACCAGAAGCAGAAACACCATATAGAACTTATTGTAATGGGAGCATTTACTCAGCCAACAAATATTTACTGAGCACACAATATTAAGTACGTATGAATATAAGTTAGGGAAATAGCAGTGAACAAGACAGGCGAGATTGCTGTCACATGGTCTAGTGGGAGACAAAAATAAACCATGAACATATAAAAAGATAATATCAGGTAGAGAATGTTCATTGATGTGTGGAAAACATATAGTGTAAGGGAGAGAGAGAAGGACTGTGTTTAGGAGCTGCTTTAAACTGTGGTCAGAGAAAGTCTGTTTTCAGAGGTGATGCTAAAGCTGAGACTAATTATGTGGAAATCTGGGGGAAAAGCTTTCCAGGCAGAAGGAACAGCAAGTGCAAAGACCCTGAGGCAGGGACAAACCTGGGCTGTCTGAGGGCTGAAAGAAGGTCAGTGTGGCTGAATGTAGTGAACAAGTCAGGCTGGGAGGCAAGGAGCACAGGAGTCAGATCATTTCGGGTCTATATACAGGGCAAGTGGCTTAAATTATACTCTCTAATATGGTTAGAAACCATTAGCAAGATTTAAGCAAGAAAGTGATATGGTGGCTTTCTGCTTTTAAGAGATTATTTTGGCTGTCAGGTGGAGAATGCATTATAATAGGACAAGTGTAGAAAAGCCTAGAGTTGGGATAGGAGTTCTTGCTGTGGGCTAGACAAGAGATAAGGACTCAGATCAGAGCTGCAGCAGTGAGTGGAGTGAGATGTAGTCAGATTTGAGGGTATATATTGAAGTTAGAGCCAGTAGGACTGGCTGATCGAATGTGGGGTCCTATTAAAAACCAAGAGTCAGAGACAAATGATTTTTAAGATTTGGATGTGAGCAACTGGATAGACGATGGCACCATTTGACTCACAAAGGAGCCCTAGGGGCAGAAATAGGCTTTGGAAGGTCACCAAGAGTTTACTTTTGGACGTTTAAATTTGAGATGTCTATTGGACATCCAGGCAGAGATGTCATAGTCAGTTTCCTTAGAGGAAAGATAAGGATTAGAAAGATTTGGAAGTCGTGAATGTATAGATGGTATGAGACCATAAGAGGTTACTGGATAGAGTGTGGAGAAAAGAATGGGGTGTTTTGGTGAGAGGGGGCTGGAGGATGAGAGGAGAGCAGAAAAGGGAAGGGGAGAGAAGAGAAGATATCCAGAGATTGAATCCTGGGGGATCTAACACTTGGGCGAGCAGAAGAGACTGGGAAATGCAGTAATGTGGTAGGAGGAAAACAGAAAATGTGTTATCATGGGGCCCTAGAGAAGAAAATGAAGAAGGAGAGAGGGGTCCACTGTGAAAATAGTTGCTGGGGTTTTCTGTAAGATGGATCAGAGAATTGACTTCTGGATTAAGTAAAAGGAGGTCCGTGATCCCACTCTCATAGAGGTGGGGGGAACGTAGAGGATAGGAAGAGAGAAAATAGAGATGGTGATGATTCATATTTTTTGAGAAATTTCATCATAAGGGGAAACAGAGAGATGAGCCATGGTTGGATGGGAATGTAAGGTCAAGGAGAAGTTTTTCTTTTGTTTTTGTTTTTAACAGGAGTCATTTCAAGTCAGATGTATATGTCAATGGGATGACACTGGAATAAGAAGGATTTTGATGGTGCAAAATGTTGAGCCAGTCTCACTATCCCATGAGAAATCAGTCTGTGGTCACCTGGAGAATCCTTCCATACCAATGCTCATCTATGAGTCACACAGTGAGAACCGCTTCTGTGGACACTCTTGAGTTTCCATGTGAAAACAAAGGCTTTTTAGTGGGATTGGACAAAGAGTGTGGCCACCAAGAGCTTGACATCATGTCTTTTAACAACTCGTGGTGTGTGATATCATCAGTTGGCATGAATCTTACCACCCAGGGAGACATGCTGCTCATGATATGGCCCTTGGAGGGGTGAGAGGCAATGAGTGACTCACCCAGCCTGGTGCTCCTTTGAGTGAGAGCCAAACGTAGGGCAGTCCCCCTTGGACTTATATCTGCTACTTCGACCTAGTGCCAATTCTGTGCCTCTCCCCTGATTAAATGGGTGGGTCAGAGCTTTAGCATCATTGGCTTACTCGCTGGGATCAGCCCCCTCTTACCATTTGGTGTCCTTTTTGCCCTTACTAATTATATTCCCTTGTAGGTAGTGAACACTCAGGAGGTCCCAGGAACTTGGTATGGGTGGGCTGATTCCTACCTTGGTGTCTTTCTTTCTCCTGAAACGCTCCACCATAAGCAGTTAAAAGTAGATACGTGGGTAGAGATGGAACCAGGCACACTCTACATATCAATACAGGTATATTGCTCCAGAGCCGGGCCTGTGACATGCTTTCTCTAAAAGGTATAGACTATTTTTGTTCTTCCCCAAAGCACAGGATTTTTCAACAAATGCCTCTAAAGACCTGCTAATGACCCTGATACAGCAAACCATTACACTCAGATCAAGAACTGTATAACAGTAGGCAAGGGGCCCAGATCCACCTGTAGAGTCCAGTGTGCCAGGAATCAACGCGTGTCACTGTTCGACTGGATAGCTAAAGGCTGCTTTCTAAATGCATGACGGCTGCATTTCCAGCTTTTCCTGGGAGCAACTGCCCCAACTGTGCCAACAAAACGGCCAGGAATCCATGCTGGTGCATGCACACTCCCACACTGGGCTGCCCAGGCTGAGAAAAGAGTATCTTAGTACTCTTCCAGAATACCTTATAGGGCCACAACACTCTGAGCCATTTGTGGTTAAAATGAGTTTGCTTACTCAAGACAGAGAGCTTTGGTGATCGCTGTTACTGTAGGAAGCCATTTGGGCAAACACTAAAAAGCACAGCTGTGGGGTGCCTTACAGTGAAACTGCTTCTCTTTGCTTTGACAGGAGCTTGTGTTTGAATAAGAGAGCTCCAGTGGCCGATGGGGAACAATAGAAAGAAAGATCAGATGTTACTATGGAAGCATCAAAAAAAACTTGCAACTCCAGGAAATATCATTGAGGCAGGAAGTCAAAGCAACAGCCCTGTGTTGGCAGATTCTGGACTGAAATCTTTCTGGACCTTTTTTTTTTCCTTAAATTCTTGAGGGAGTTGGGGGAAAGGCATGATTATACAATTGCAGAACAGTTGTAATAATTTGTAAGCAATATCAATTGAAATAGTGATTTGGCCATGGTTTATAAGTCATAATAGAATAATAACATTGTACCCATCACACAAATAATTATGAATGGGAATGAGCCTGACAAGGACAGAAGGTTTAAATCAGAATGAGCAAAATAACAGAAGCAGCAGTCTTCTGGAAGGGTGTATTTGGCCTCCTCATGTTCTCACCAAAATGGACTCTCTCCTACCCCTTCAGCTGAGAATTTAACCTGTGGGGTGCAAAACCTCATAGTGGTGGTTGACCAGGACACCTGGAAAAGGCTCAGGAAAGTGAAGTAGGGTACAATTGCATCCTGGTTTTGGTGCAAAGATCCAAGGGGATGTGTAAGGTGTTCTCAGCACAGGAAACAGTTACCAGGTGCAAGGGGGGCTTGCTTTAGCTAATGCATTCCCCCCCCCCCCCATGGAATTTCTGAACTACTTTGTTTTAAACAGCCTTTGTGCATCCCAGAGGGGACCCAAGTGTGGAAGAAAGGGTGAAGCTGGTCTTCAGCAGCTGTCCTTCCCTTTTCTGCTCTTTTCCCCGTAATAACTAGCACCCTCGTAAGAGCTCATGCCTTTGAGGAAGCAGAGAGGCCCTTTGAAAGGCAGTAGGAGTTTGGGCTGGCAGCCTGGGCTTAAGACCCAGGACAATTGACTTTGTGTGACCTTGAGCAAGGTCAAGTTTATCCATCTGCAAAATGGAGATTTAAATACCTACTTAGTAGGGTTGCTGTGATAATTTAATGATCAAATACATGTAAAGTACTTAATACAATACAGTTCCTGGCATGAGGGACACTCAATATATGTCAGCTATTACAAGTTTTGATAATCTAGAGCCACTGGCAAATCAGTGTGTTTCTGAGCAGATCTCCCAAAGGTCCTTATGCATTAGGGACACTTGGGTTGGAGAACCAATGCTAAATCCAAAGAAATGAATATCTGATTCTTCCAAGGCCTGTGTCCATGAGGGGACCTCTTAGATAAGTGTCTTCAGATGATGACAAAATCTTTTCTACTTGGACGTAAGGTCATCCTTGGCTCCAGATTCCTGGGTGAGCTTTGTGTAGCTGTTGGGGACTCCCCATCTTGTCCACATGCCCTTCAAGGGGCCAGTTAGGAATCCAGAAACTCCGTTTACTGAGGGCCATAGACAGTGCACCTAGATTCTCCCAGAATTCTCTCTCTTCTCACTATGAATATGAGGTTCCCTCCAGCAGTGAGGGGCCTCATTTAGATATTCGTCCTCAGCAGGGCCACCGATCATACCCAATCTAAGCAGTCTTGATTTGTTCCTTTGTACACAAAAGGCACGTATGTCTCGCAGGACTCACATTTCCCTGCGAGCATCAGGGAAAATATAACTAATTAATATAATTTGACTTTGCTTGGTTCTTTTTTTTTTTTAAAGATTTTATTTATTTATTCATGAGAGATATACAGAGAGAGAGAGAGAGAGAGGCAGAGACACAGGCAGAGGAAGAAACAGGCTCCATTCAGGGAGCCTGATGTGGGACTCCATCCTGGGTCTCCAGGATCAGGCCCTGGGCCAAAGGCGGTGCTAAACTACTGAGCCACGCGGCTGCCCTGCTTGGTTCTTTTTTTTTTTTTTTTTAAAGATTTTATTTATTTATTTATTCATGATAGTCACACAGAGAGAGAGAGAGGCAGAGACACAGGCAGAGGGAAAAGCAGGCTCCATGCAGGGAGCCCGACGTGGGATTCGATCCTGGGTCTCCAGGATCGCGCCCCGGGCCAAAGGCAATCGCCAAACTGCTGCACCACCCAGGGATCCCTCCCTGCTTGGTTCTTAATGGTTGATTAGTTGATTTATACTAGGGCTTTTTTAGTCACAATGGCAAACAAACAACAAAAAAAAAAAAAAAAAGAAAAAAGAAAAAGAAAGAAGAAAGAAAGAAAAAAAAGAAAGAAAGAAAGATAAGATTAATGACTTGCAAATGCCCTATTTTCACCGATGCTCATGAGCAAGTTTGAGGGGATACAAGGGGAAATCATGAATTACACTAGATGAATCAGTCCCTTAGTGCTGCCAGACATATTAGTATAAACTGGGTAGTTCAAAACAGTAGAGAGCTATTCTCTCACAGTTCTGGAAGACTAAGTCTGAAATCAAGGTATCAGCGTGGCCATTTTCACTCCAAAGGCTCTATGCGAGACTCCTTCCTTCCCCTTTACCTCTTGGTGGCACCAAGCATTTCTTGGCTCCTGGTACCATAACCCCAATCTGTGCCTCCTCTTCACATGACCTTCTTTCTTTGTCTCTCTGTGTCCAACTCTTCCTCTCCTTTCTTTTATGAGGACATCAGTCATTGGACCTAGGGCCCTCCCTAAAGCCAGAATGACCTCAAGATCCTTAACTAATTACATCTGTAAAGACCCTATTTCAATAAGGTCAGAATCAGACCTATAAATACTGATGATGAGAACAAACTGATGGTTGTCAGAGGGAAGGGGATGGGGTGATGGGCAGTGACCAAGGGGAGTGGGAGACACAGGCTTCTAGTTATGGAATGAATGTCATGAGGACAAAAGGTACAACAGCCCAGGGAATATGGTCAATGGTATTGTAACAGTGTTGTATGGTGACAGATGTTAGCCTCACTTGTGATGAGTACAGTATAATGTACAGAGCTGTTGAATCACTATGTCGTACACCTTAAATTAATGTAACATGGTGTATCAACTATACTCAAATTAAAAAAAATACAAGCAGCCCAGTGGCTCAGTGGTTTAGCGCCGCCTTTAGCCCAGGGCCTGATCCTGGAGTCCCAGAATCGAGTCCCACCTTGGGCTCCCTGTGTGGAGCCTGCTTCTCCCTCTGCCTGTGTCTCTGCCTCTCTCTCTCTGTTTCTCATGAATAAATAAATAAATAATCTTAAAAAAAAGAAAAAGAAAAAGAAATCCTTGGGATCCCTGGGTGGCTCAGCGGTTTAGCGCCTGCCTTTGGCCCAGAGTGCGATCCTGGAGTCCTGGGAGCGAGTCCCACGTGAGGCTCCTGGCATGGAGCCTGCTTCTCCCTCTGCCTGTGTCTCTGCCTCTCTCTCTCACTCTCTCTACGTCTATCATGAATAAATAAATAAAATCTTTAAAAAAATACAAAATAAGGTTATATTCTGAAGTTCTGAGTAGGCATGAATTTTGGGAGAACATTACTGAACGTACCACATCAGGGAACATATAATTTAGTAAGAGAGATAAATAAGACAGCAGCTATCAGCTAGACTACAAGGTCAAACATATGTTCTTCTTTTAAAAAAAAATTTTTTTATTGGAGTTCGATTTGCCAACATATGGCATGGCACCCAGTGCTCATCCCTCCAAGTGCCCCCCTCATTGCCCATCATCCAGTCACCCCAACCCCCCGCCCACTTCCCCTTCCACTACCCCTTGTTCACTTCCCAGAGTTAGGTGTCTCTCACCTTCAAACATATGTTCTATGAGAGACTTGTGAAGCGTTATGGGCAGAAAAAGGAAAGAATGTTCCCATTCAGCAGATCTGGAGGAAACTGGTAGATAAAGTAACTTGAGAGAGACCTAGTTGGATGAGAGACATTTTATAAGGTAGGGTATTTCTGGAAGAGGAAAAAGCCTGAGTACAAAAACAGAGAAAACAGGAACTGCTCAGGGAACATGGGGTTCTGCTTACGGTGTTATTCTGAATGATCTTTGGCCACTTTATATGTGACATGCATCTTAATAGCAAGCATCTAGCACAGGGCTCTGCACACACTAGTCAGGATTTGTTGACTGGGAATAAGGAAGAGCTTAACTCCACCTCTCCAGTTGAAAATCTTGTTCTGCTAAGCTAACCTTTGTGGTCACACACGTGTTATTCTTCACCAACAGGCACTAAATAATGTAATCAATGTAATGATGACAATAAAACTGATTCAGATAAACAGCTAATTAAAGTTGAGCCTAGAAGGGTAACATGGCCTCGTTACTAAGGAGGCCCTCATCACTAAACATGACTGATTGTTTTCCCTATTCCTGAACAAACTCCCATTTCATTGTCCTTCTATCGGGCAACATATTAATTTACAATGTGCAAGGTACTGACTAGGGAAATCAGTAATGAACAGCACAGAATGGTCTGGGCTCCGTCCTGTTCACAGATGAACATGGAACCCAAATGCCCATCCACCATCTACCAGGGACTGCAATGTGAGGTCACATTTCCTTTCACAGCCAAATCATGATGACTCTGGATTCCTACCCACCAACTTCCCAGGGGTCTCCCTCAACAAACTTTCCTAAACAGTCCTGAGGTTGCCCACCTTGGTGTGTGAGCTGGTCCTCCCTGCCTTTTGTGGACTGCCAACCCTGGACGTCAGAAATCCAGCCAGCACTCTTAGCCTGATTCCTAACTGCTGCTCCCAGATGGCCCTACCTGCGGGAGGAGGAGCCTGGGGCCATGGCCAGCCTGGTCAAGGTCATCTGCCTTTCTGTAGAGATTGCCCTCTGCTGCCAGTGTCCTGCTCTCCCGGGCACGGTCCAGTCTCTATTTAGCATCTGAGATCACCACGGAGTTAAGCTTTTGCCTGGTCACTTGACTGTTTAAGCTTCATCTCCTGCACCAGTGCTCGACCTCCTCTGGGTACAGCTGCCACTTCTCGGCTCCCTCACTGGCGGGTGCTCTCCATCAAATGGCATTAATCGGACCCTCGGAGAGCCATCGGATGCCCTACTTTCCCAGAATGCAAGGGATTTCATTAACCACTTGATCCAACTTCTCATTTTACAGAGGTTAAAAGATGTTTTCCAAGGCCAAACACATAACCATATAATTTTATTGATATTTAACTTTATTACCAATCTGTTGTAGAGTCATCCTTGAGCTGATGTGAAAAAGCCCCACCGACCGAGTGGCTTCAACAACAGGAATGGGTGGTCTCACAGTTCTAGAGATGGGAAGCCTGAGGTCCAGGTGTCAGAGGGTGGGCTCCTTCTGTGGCTGTGAAGGAGAGTCTCTCCACGCTCAGTGTTCCGCTGGTGACCCGTGGTGTTCCTTGGCTCTAAGATGATGTGTCATTGTAATGTGTGCCTTCATCTTCACATGGTGCTCTCCCTACATGCCTGATTCCAAATTTGCCCTTTGTCTAGGGACATCAGTCAGATTAGCTAGAGGTCCAGCCTACTCCAGTGAGACCTCGTTGAAATAATTACATCTGCAATGACCCTATTTTCAAACTAGGCCTGCCCTGAGACACTGGTGGTCAGGACTTCAGCATCTGAATTTTAGGGGCCATATTTCAACCCGTAACATCTGTCCTCATCTTCACATGTGATTAGAGCCTGTCAAGATGAGAAGATCATGAATTTGGGGAAGCAAGCACAATTGTTTTGTGGCAGAGATGCTCTGTGTTTACCTTAAAAAGAGTCAACCTTCAGGGCTCCCGGGCAGCTCAGTCAGTTAGGTATCCAACTCTTGGTTTAAGCTCAGGTCATGATCTCTGAGTCATGAGATCGAGCTCTGTGTGGGATTCTCTGCTCAGTTCAGAGTCTGCCTGAGAATTTTTCCCCATCTGCTCCTCCCCTACCCCATTGCTCCCCCCTTTTCAAATAAATAAATAAAATCTTAAAAAACAAAACAACAAAAAAACATGTCAACCTCCAAAACAAACTCCATCTTCTTTCTGTCTTTTAAACTACTTTTCAACAAAAAACGGATAATGAAGGCTCATCAATGTGTCTACAGGGTATCTGAGGGCACTGGGTGCAATCAGAACCCCGAGCCCTTTCAGGGGAACAGCCAACGTAGACGCTCTTTGTGGCTGGCCACTTTTATTCCAGCCTCGCATTCAGAGCCTCCCCCAGAAGCCACTGACATTTATTTAGAAACTAATTGTGCTGCGGTTTGGGACTCGAAATGGAAAAAGTTCAGCTCACATTGCAATCCATCTTGGAATGAAATGGCTGTTGTGGCACCAGAAGAAAATCGTTCCATTAAGTCAAAGGCAAACCTCAATTCAAAGGACAGAAAGGCCAGAGCCTTGAGCTTCGGGGCTCTGTGTCATAGCCATGCTGGCATTTTAATAGCATTTCAGTCCCCGTAACACTCAGCTTCTACGCCTGTAAAACTCCCTTTCTCTCCCTTCTTTTCCCCTCACAGTTACTCCGAATTATCCACAAGCATTTTAACCACAGCTACATTCTCTTCTCAGACTGGTCTGATCCTCCTCTTCCAAGAAAGCTATGCCTCCCCCTCTACCATTTGGTGGTGGTGGGGGGAGGTCCCCATCCTCTGAATCACGACCGCGTTTAAGATCTGGACCCCCCTCATCCAACACACAGGAGAAAACCCTGGAGGACACCTATTTTGCTGCAAACACATGTATCTGGATTCCCCAGGAGCACGTTAGGAATGGAGAAGCTTGGGTTCCACCCAGACCTGCTGAGCCGGAATCTGTATCTTAAGATGCTCTGTGAGTGGGATGCACAGTAGATTCGAGAAGCACACTCTTGCAGGTTTAGAGCTGGGTGTGGGCCCTCAAGAGCTAATTGTCAAACCAGTGAATGACTCCTTATCTCTCTGGTGCATATTTCATCCTCTCTGGGCTGGCTTCTGTTCGTGGTCATAGAATGCAAACTATCATCAGCATTCATTATTTGTCTCCCCAGGCCCACTTAGTTCTCTATAAAACAATCAATATTTTGATATGACTCATAGGATGCTTAATCTGAATTTCTGATTCAAACATAAACACTTGATTTTCTGCTGTTTTGGATTCTCTGTGTCATTGTTTTAACAACTCAAGGACATTGGGCATTATCATCAGTTAAATGCGAACTTTCTGTATTTTTAAAAGGGAGCATTAGAGAATGTTAACCATGAAGGGGAGCTTAGGAGTCATTAAGATCAGCCTCCCCACTTGGCAGATGAGGAAACTGAGTCATGGTAGAGTCAAAGACTTAGACAAGTCCACGCATGTCAGAGTGTCAGGAACCCATACCTTTGGGCTCTGGTATGTGTGTTCTGTGCCACCACACACTGGTTCATGCCACCCTGGGCTGGTTAGCAGATTGTACGAGGTGTCTGGCCTGGTAACTTCTCACCTCTAACCAAGGAGAGAAGACTGGAAGCTGAATGTAGTTTTTCCTGCTGTGTCCTACCCTTTGAGCTCTGCTCCGACCACCCCAGTGAGAGAGGAGAGTGAATGAAATGGCAGCCTTCACTGTTGTCACTGTCATAATAAAATGCTGCTTAAGGAGTCTGCAACCTGTCCCACCTACCAGGGACCTCAAGGGGGGAGCATTCTGATTAGATGTCTGGAAACACTGAGAGGACGCACCATCTGCAGATCACAGGTGCAACCACATGAAATATGCCTTGGCCTCTCTACCTTCTATGTGTTTTCACAACACCAAGGGGCCACCAGCAGTAGAGACACTCAGAAAGCAAGCTCCCAGGCTCTGATTAGTTAACTCATTTGACTAACTGAGGGGCAGGAAGATGCCACTGGAGAGCAAGAGCTATGGGGTTTTCCTGAGGGTCATTGACCGTGGGCACATGGAGCTCTCTAAGTCCAAAGCCAGTGTTATCACATCTCCACCAGCCCCACGTCCACCCACACCATTCATCAAGTGGCTGCCCGGGCCATACCTGGGCTAGGTGTTCTAGGTCTGTTACTAACACCCACCACTAGCCTTTCTCACTGATACACATCCTGAGGCCCAGAGGATGAGTGATCTTTCTCCCAGTGATATCAATTAGAATACATGTTGGGGCAGAGCAGAAATCATAAAGTATGAAGCCTGAAGAGTATGTGAAAGACAGAAAGGATCATCTCCAGGCTGACCTAGAGATGGCCCAGGAATAAATATGCAATATTTATTATATTCTGATCAATATTTATTTATTTAAATCCTTACATAGGTATTTTACTTATTTTACATAAAAATAGATGTGTTGAATACAGATTAGCTGGAGCTCATACACACACACAACCCTAATCTCATATGTATGTATATACATATATCTCATATCTCATACATATTTCATACATAAAAATAAGCCTATATATATATGTATATTTATATGCAGACATAATCTCTGGGTCTATGGGTCTAACCTGCTCTCACTCCTTAAGGATATTTTTCTTGGGCTATTCTTCCTTTCTGGCATCTCCACAGGACTAGAAAGGGACGCCGATGTCAGGAGAGTTTTTTTCTCAAAGAGTGCTGAGAAAAAAAAAACAAAAAAAAAAAAACCGAAACTAATGCCACCTGTAGTGAGTCGGTCTGTCCATGAGGTGGTGGTGTTAGTACAACGGAAGCAGGAGGGAATAAGGTCAGGGCAAGGAGACGTGCCAATCAAATTGATCATGGAATGATAAACCCATGCCACCTCCACAGATTCCCATCCCCATGTCAGACAAATGCCTGGCCTGGGCCTCCAGGTGTTGGAGATTTCGCAAACAGATCTTCTCAGCTCCTAGACCAGCCCAACTGAAGGCTTGGAAGCAGCCCAAGGGAAGGGGGCTGAGAAAAGCCATGAGGAGTGCTGGCCACGTCAAGTGGACTTGAGTGGGACGCCCCCACGGTACCTGGACACCCCTGTGCATTCCCTGGCCTGTGGGGGCTGTCATCTGCAGTCACTGATCGCCACGGGAAGCGTTCCAGCCAACACACAAAGCCTGGCGCTGAGTCTCCAGGAGCCCTCAGCCTCCTTGGCAAGCTTCTTCTGCCCTTTCAGCACACACCTGGAGGCTCCCTCTGGGCAGAGTCTGTAGAGACAGGACCCAGGTCAACAAAAGAGCTGTGCATATTGAAAACATTCCCAAACCCCACTCTTTGCGAGCAACTGCTGCTGAAGTCTGAAGCACACTGAAACAGATATTCCCTCTCTGCATGATCTTTGAGGAGAAAAAAAGATGCTAGGAAAATAACTCACCACTAAAACCTTCCCTGGGGCCATAGTCTTGTTTTCTAGTTTTATGAAGTTCCATTTCCATGTGAAAAAAAGTACCCTGTGTCTTCACCAGAGAGAAGGGAAAAGTCACCTTGGTTGACTCTGTCTGCTATGGGCCAGGCATTTTACATTGTCACTCTCAGTCCATCAAAGCCCTTGTTCTTTGGGACTTCACAGAGAGGCAAGCGAAGCTCTGAAAGGCGACGGGACTTGTGTCGGGTGTAGAAGTGTTGCAGATCCAGGTCTCTTTGGCTTCCTTCATTCTATCGCCTGTTATGTAGGTGCTTTTGAATGAAAAGTGGTAACAATTATATAATAACACCCCTGCACATTTGGGTGGCCCTTTGTACAGTACACACATGCCTTTTGGTTGCCCAAGACCTGCTCAGACAAATCCTAGCACTGAGGTCCACCCCCTTCTGCTCTAATTCTCTCCCTTCATTCCTCTCACCAGCCCCAAGCGATGGGTAACCCCAACTGAGCTGGCCCTTGCTCCCCAACTCACTGTTTGCCTGCTGATTGATTGCTGGTGGGTGGCTGCCACCGACATCCCTGCCCTTGGGGCTTCTGGGGTCGTGGATCCTGGGTGGGCCCAGCATGATGAGGTGCTAGAAGGGGGCTGCTCCACGTAAGCAAATTTGGCCTGTCTCTCAATTTTACTGAGGGTCAGCCTTGGCTGATGCTGAGCAAAGTGTCAGTGACGAGGGCCCTCCTCGGCACAGCCTGGCTTCCTTTCTCATCTGCCAACAAAGGTGGTCTTTTGGTCAAAGCCCCTACATTTGGAAAATAAGTCTTTTTTTTTTTTTAAGATTTTATTTATTTATTTTAGAGAAAGAGAGAACACGAGTCAGGGAAGGGGTAGAGGGAGAAGCAGAAGGTGAAGGGAAGAATCTCAAGCAGACTCCCCGGTGTGGGCAGAGCTTGATCTCACAACCTTGAGTTCATGAGCCGAAATCAAGAGTTGGACACTTAAACGATTGAGCTACCCAGGCGCCCTGGAAAATAAGTCTTATATGTAACTCTAAAGTCAAATTGGACCCAAGAGTGAATTGGATCTGCATGGAAGGGGAATTAGAAATCTAATAAGCTCTGGGGTACTTTGAGTTTGCTATGTAGCAGTAAGAATAATGTGAGACATTTACTGAGTTCCTACTGTAGACCAAGCTCTATTCTAAGTGCTCCACTCTATCAACTTCTTGCTTCACAACCCTGTCCAATACACACTATTTGTGCCTTCTGGGCACAAAGAGATATAGTGACTTGGCTGAGATCCCACAGCTAGTAAAAGAAGTCCAAATTCAAATTCGTAACCACCTCCCTGTCATACCAAAATGGCCCTTGACCTCCCAAAGCCATGCTGGATGTTTCCTACGGGTTATGAAGCTCCACTGAGATCTTGTTATTTAGGATCCTTGAGAGAAGCCCCAGGACAAACCGATCTCTGTGCACCAAATGGTTGGAGAAGTACTATTAATAGTAACCCATCATGAGTCTTGAAGCTCTTCTTATTTTCAGTCTTTCCTAGTTTGCTCCCAGATCCTTCCTTCTTTGTCTGTCATGCAGCTATTCAGCTCCAGTGTGGCCAATTGAGTGAAGGAGGTCTGAGTACCCTAAGTCACGACTCAACTCTGCATGTTCAAGTTTTGTGTATTTCAAAGTCAACAGTGGCAAGAATGGGGCAGTGTCCACCCTGGTGGACCGTATCAAAGTATATTCTTCATCTTAGTCCATGTGGGCTGCTGTAACAAAAAATTACAGACTGGGTGGCTTATAAAGGACAGAAATTTATGGCTTACAGTTCTAGAAGCTGTAATTCCAAGATCAGGGTGCCAACATGATGGGGTGAGGGCCCTGTTCCAGACCGCAGACTTCCCGTTGTAGCCTCACATGACAGAAGGGGCTGAGGAGCTCTCCCGGGTGTCTTTTGTAAGAACACTAATCCCATTCATGAAAGCTCCACCCTCATGGCCTAATCACCCCGAAGGCCCCACCTCCTCATACCCCCACCGTTGGCTTTGGGGGTTAGGATTTCAGCATATGAATTTTGGGGGAGACACAAACATTCAGACCCTAGAACTCTTGAGTCTTTACTGTGGCCTCCCGACTCAGATTCCAGCCTGTAGCTTACACAGGTGAACTGTACTGTGTTCACCCTTATCTTGGCAATAAGGCCATGTGGTTGTTTTGTGTGTTGGTCTTTTTGGTGCCAGTATCCAGGAAATGGGTTTAATTGAAGCTGTAAAGAGAATTTGTCAGGAACACAGAATACACTTCGCTGCATATGCTCACTAACAGACACTGTCAATCTAATTAGAGAGCTTGAATTATTAAAGCTTTGGGCTGCAGGTCACCGAGTCACCATGGACACATGCCGGAGTGGCATTGGATTAGGGAGCAGCTGGCTCACAACTGGTTGTTATTTGGACCCCCCCAAATTCGTTTGATTATAACTCATCTCCATCACGAAGCCCTGGCGGTCTGTTCCAGGCCTGATCCAAAAGACAGAGCTCTGAATTGGCTCAAGTCCTGGATGCTGGTCCTAAGGCCACAGTTGACTCTTGGGGTCTTTGGTCAGTCCTTTTTCTTCTCAGGGCCCCCATATTCCCACCTGTACCGTGTAGCTACAAATATTTGCTTAGGATCATTTTAGCAGCTGTGAAGTGTCCCGGGATCTTTGAATGAAAGACGCTCTATTAAAGCTTAGGAACCAAGTGACGACTCTGGCCCCATCCACACTACAGAGCTCTGCAGGAGACAGACTGGACCCATTCATCCTTCATACAGTTCCTAATTTTATTCTAAAGCCTCACTGTTGGCCAAGGCTGGTCAGAGAACCGAGCAGTCTTAGCACTTTCAAAGTACCTTCTATTTCATAGGGTTGCTTTTTTTCTTTTTCTTTCTTTCTTTTTTTTTTTTTTTTAACCTTTGCATATTAGCAAAGGTAAAACTACCATGCAAGGAAAAGAACAACCATGAAAGGAAGAGGCCTTTCTATTTTTTTTTTTTTTGGTATATTTTTTATTGGAGTTCGATTTGCCAACATAAGCATAACACCCAGTGCTCATCCCTCCAAGTGCCCCCCTCAGTGCCCATCACCCAGTCACCCCGTCCCCCCTCTCACTTCCCCTTCCACCCCCCCTTGTTCATTTCCCAGAGTTAGGACTCTCTCATGTTCTGTCTCCCTCTCTGATATTTCCCACTCATTTTCTCTCCTTTTCTCTTTAATCCTTTTCACTATTTTTTAATTCCCCGAATGAACGAAGCCATATAATGTCAGTCAGCATAATACCCTCCAGTTCCATCCACGCTGAAGCAAATGGTAGGTATTTGTTGTTTTTAATGGCTGAGGAATATTCCATTGTATACAGAGACCACAGCTTCTTTATCCATTCATCTGTCGATGGACACCGAGGCTCCTTCCACAGTTTGGCTATTGTGGACATTGCTGCTAAAAACATCGGGGTGCAGGTGTCCCGGCATTTCACTGCATCTGTATCTTTGGGGTAAGTCCCCAGCAGTGCAATTGCTGGGTTGTAGGTTAGCTTTATTTTTAACTCTTTGAATGAAAAATAACTCAAAGTTTTAAACTCCACGCAGTTTTCCAGAGTGACTACACCAGTTCACATTCCCACCAACAGTGCAAGAGGGATCCCCTTTCTCCACGTCAAGAGGCCCTTCTCAAGGGAGATCTGCTTATTAGACCATTAAAACAGGTCAAGGGGTCCATTTTACTTGGAGTTGGGATTTATACTATTCATATATTGGGCACTTCTGGGGTCCACCCTCCATGAGGAGCAGGGTGCCATTTTTGTGTGCATTTTTACAGAGCTGTGCGTGTTGATCCAGGGCAGCCACTGTGCAGGAAAGCAGAGATGAGAATGAATAGTACGGTATGTCCAAGGCTGGCTAGGCTTGAGTGTGAGTGTTTTTGCTCCCTAACGTGGCCCCATTGTTGCAACCCATAACCTGCTCCTGCCTTGAGGCTGTAACAACACTGTCTTAGAGCTCACATCATCAGCCTCTTTGAACGCTGGGACTCTCTATCTACCTTCCCAAACCCCTGCCTCTAGTAGCACTTAAGAAAGAACAGTAAGTCTGTACTTACCCTTCTTGGATGCATTTGGCCCCCTTCTTCTTTGAACTTCTTACTAGCCCTTGAAAGTCAGGTGTCCTACCCAGATATCATCCTCAGGCTGTGGACACACAGGAAACTCAGCAGTGACTCACTTCCTCAGGGCCAGAGTGGGAACCTAGATGCTCAGTCACCATGGCCTCTAAGCATTGCTCTGTTTCTGGGTGAGCAGAGCATGGCTTCCCTTTGCTCTTGGGGGGTGGGGGGGGGGAATGCAAATATCTTACGCAAACTTACTGAGGCCTTATGTGATCTGGTCTGTGTCTTCCTGTTTGATCTCATCTTCTCTCGCTCCCTTGTTTACTCACCAACCCAGCCACACTGTTCTCCTTTTGTTCCTCAGACTCATCTGAGTTCATCCTACTTTAGGGTTTTTCACTTTTGCTGACTTCTTGACCTAGTATGCTCAGCCCACTAAAATTGGTTCATTAGCTTCCTATTTAGATATTTGTATTAAGTGTCATTTCTCAGAAGTTAATTCTTTCAGTATCTTGTCTAAAATAACCCTTCTCCCTCAGATCACTTATACTTTGTACATCTCCATTGTCTTCAGACTTTTAAAACCATTGACAATTATTGATGTTAAATATGTCTCTGTCCCTCCAACACTAGAACAGAGATTCCACGGACAGAGACCTAGTCTGACACCCTCAGTCCTATACTGCCAATACTATGAAATGTATCAGGTACTCAGTAGTCTCTTTATATAAATGTTTGTTAAATGAATCAATGAATGAACATACTAAAAATATTTGTTGTGGACTCTAAGAGGTTGCCAGTGAGCTTTATTTCTGAAACCTCAAAGTCTTTAGCATCATCAGTGGGAGTCCCATCCCGACCCCTTGCTTGACCAGTGGAAGGTCATGGTGCTCGACTTGGGCTGGTTTACAGTGGCCCAGTCACCTGGGCTGTATGGGGCTTGCCTATGGCCAGTAGACCACGAAACTAAGGGTGATCCAAGAAGCAACCACCAGAGAGTCCAAATGGGCCACTACTCAGAGGATGTGAGAAAAGGAAGACCTTGGGATGAAGCAAAGGATATAAAGTGGAGAAACCAGGTGAGAATGAGAGCCTGCAGCAATTTCCAGAGCCAAGAGAACAAAGCTGAAGGAACATGGCCATGGGCCCTTTGTTAGAAGCCTGGAACATTTCTGGAGAGTACGTGAAGAAGGAGTAGTAAGAGTCATTTTGTTCAGATCCAAAATGACCTACACTCCTCCTCTTGAAGGCATGAACGGTGGTGGCTGCCCCTGATCTGCTGCTACAGACCTGGTACCAGCCCTCCGCTGTGGGGTGGGGGTACAGGAGTCCTCACCGCTGACTACCTTTCTTGCTGCTGCACAGAGGTTGGATTTAGAGGATGGGAAGTTCTCACAAGAAGACTGCCAAAGAGAGATTAGTCAGCCGTCCAGGAAAGAGGAGATAAGAGCTGGCAAAGACAGAAGGAAGAGAAAGAGATTCAGGCAAGAGGGATTACTGATTCAGATTTGAGAACATTTAAGTTAGATCAGATTAGATTGGTGGAATGGGGAAGAAGGAAGACACTGTGAGGACTGGGGGATCTGAGCTTGTGCAGCTACGTAGAGGCTGTTCTAAGTCTTTACTTCGGACAGCAAGGGAAGGACGAGTCAGAGGAGGGTAATGTGATTTATCTCTGGACGGACTAAATTTAACAAACTCATAGGCCCGAGAGAGATATTTTTTTTTCTCCATAAACAGATGGAAATAGAAGCCTAAAGCACACGGGAATGGAAGAAATTGTATTATATTGAGTAAAACGAGGATCCAAAGAGTAACCAAGAATTTTAGTGGAAGGTGAGGGAACCATGAGGACATTTTTCACTTGAATAAAACTAATGTTAATTAAAGTCAAGCTTGAAGCTGGAGGACACTTTCTTATTCAAATGAAGGGTTTGAGATTTAATTTTAATTTTAATTTATTTTTATTTTTTTATTTTTTATTTTTTTTTGAGATTTAATTTTTAAAACTCAGGTAGTTTCAGAAATCAGCTTTTTGCCTTACAAAGAGAGAGAGAGAGAGAGAGCATGCTCACGAGTATCCCTCCAGAGGCAGAGGCCCAGAGACCAAAACCCAAAGGACCAGATCAGGAAAATAGAGTTCTCTCCAGTAAAAAAAGTAAAGGTGCTCCTGTTCAGTGCAGCTATCCTCACCATCTCATCCATCTGTGAAGAACATTTTGTTTGTGTAATTCTGAAAAAAAAAAATCATATTTAAAAAAATCATGTTATTAATACTAAACATGAAAGCAAAAACAAATGAAAGTCTCTTCCTGCCTCCATGTAAAGAAAAACAAAGTGTCAGAAATAAAAACAAGATAACAAAGATGGAAAAGCAGATCAAACCTCAGAAAGCACACACATAACACGAAAAGTTTACTAACTATGCGAAATAGAATATAGAACAAAAGGAGTCCTGAAAGAATCCCTCCAATTTTTTTTTTTTAATATGAGGAAAGAAAATATTTCACAGCCCAGTATTCCAGCAAAAAGAGACTATTCATGCTGTAGCCTGGGGCCCTTCTTGCTGAGTTCTTGGCATAAGCTCCAGGGCAGGGCTGAAAATATCAGGGAATGGGAGCACTCAGGAGTTAGGGATGAGGGTAGCAGGCGGCGCTGGTGGGGACAGGGGTGTGTGGGGCGAGGCAGGTGGGAAGAACAGGAAGGGAAGCTTGTGGGGTCAGCCTAAAGTTTCAGCATCAGAGAGCAGAGCTGAGCAGAGGGGCTGGACGCCCTGCTGTAGTCTCACAGGCTGCCTCCAATTTCCCTTTGCATTTTCCTCTAGAAACACAGAGTGACACAGAGTGGACTCCAATATTTCTTGAGCATCTTTGAAGGCCTACAGGCAGTGTGGACCAGGAAGTAGGAAGGGGTTTGGTAGTCAAATCAACTTGAGGGATCCTGGATATAAAACCTGTTTTGAATTCATTTGCACATTCAAGGCTCTGAGAAGTCCTCCTTTTAAATAAGCCAGTTTAATTAACCCCCAGGAACATGCCAAAAAACTAGAGATCCACAAAACCTGCTTTATTTTTGCTGCCTTCATGTTCTTATTCTAAATAACAAGAACAATATTAAGGGTCACCAAATTTGATTTGGCTGATCTGATTGGCTGGACCCATCCTCTCTCATTGTCCTCTGTTTCTGCCTTTAAGTTGCCTGTTATATTGAAAGGAACAACTTTTTCCAAGAAGGTCATCTGAGTAGGTGTGTGGAAAACTGCAACGCTAATTACAAGTACTTTTGTGGAACATCCTATATGTTGCAAACGCTTTCACAGAAATCCTATTACTTATTGTCTCTCACTGAAATACAGTGGTATCATGTAGGAAGCTGACTTATCATCGGCACCACAGGGCACAAGCCTGTCCCACTTCCCATCCACTCGGTGTGGTCAGCGCCAGCCCTGGTTCCTCCTTCTCACCATTCTCCTTTGGTTGCTGGTGATCGGTTCCTGACATCCTTCTAGGAGCGCAGCAAGACAAGTTTGGCGCATGGACAGTTTAAATTAATAAGTTAAAGATTTAGGATGATTAGATCACTATTTTCTATAGCAACTTCACTGGTCAAAGGTACAATCTCTGGCTGCATTGGAGGCATTTCTCCCACTGATTCCTTCTTAAGTTTGACCTCTAATTTCTTGACTACCCCCATGATGCTGGCCAAACAGGTAGTTTTTATATTGACCTAAAATGCATATTATGTTTCAGTTCCTTGCTGAGTTATCGGATTATTATACCATCGCCAACAGGATCAAGACCAATTGCTTCAACTTCCCTTCATAACTGACAGCAACCCCGCTTCCCAACATCATGGCTGATCACTTTCCAGCCTTGTGCCTTGTGTCCCAGCTCCCCAACAACCACCTGCTATTTCCCAAATAAGCCATGCTTCCTCCAAATCCTGCACCTCAACACACCCAGTCTGTGTGCTGTCCCTTCCCTGGCTGTCCTCCCCTTCCTCCGCCCGCAAAATCTTCCCGAGCACCCCGCTTGTCACTTCTTTCCCCAGGCCCCACAGGACTCTGCACCTAGTGTTAGATGGTGCCAAGCAGTTTGAAATTGTTCATGTATCTTTCTGGTGTTTCCAGAAGGCAGGAAGGGCTTTTGTTTTATGCATGATTGGAGCCCCTGAGCTCGCACAGTGCTTAACGGCACGTAGATGATGATTAAGAAACATTCATTGGGGGATCCCTGGGTGGCGCAGCAGTTTGGCGCCTGCCTTTGGCCCAGGGTGCCATTCTGGAGACCCGGGATCGAATCCCACGTCGGGCTCCCAGTGCATGGAGCCTGCTTCTCCCTCTGCCTGTCTCTCTGCCTCTCTCTCTCTCTCTCTCTGTGACTATCATAAATAAATAAATAAATAATTTTTTTAAAAAAAGAAGCATTCATAGAATGGATGATTCATTTAGACACTGGGACTGCACAATCTCTGGATTTGAAAGCTTTCCAGGAACTGATCACCAGCAACCAATGGAGAGTGGTGAGAAGGAGGAACCAGAGCTGGCGCTGCCCACACCAAGTGGGTGGGAGGTAGGGACAGGCTTGGGACCCGTGAAGTCTATGACAACCCCTGGGGGTGTGGGGGTGGGGAGAGGTATATTTGAGATTTTTAAAAAATGCTTTTCAAAAAGAGAATGGATTAAGGGAGGATGAGAAACATGGCTCAGAGGAAGAATGCTTTCCAAGTGGGCCACGCTGGATGGAAGAGGGAGGAAGAGGGGGGCGGGTTGTAGGCCGAACACATTACATTGCTCACCTTCAGCCTCCATGGAATAGATGGGGCTCCCAGCCTCTCCCCAAGAGGAAAGAAAGCTACCAAGTTCTTTGTGACCAGCTTTTCACCTACTTTTATGGTGTTTCCTCTTCATATTAACCTTTGATTATTTGATTAAGGTCTCTAGGGATAGTTCAGTTCATTCTGAGCTCAATTCCCCCTTGCTAACTCTCCTAAGAGTCCCTGAACTCCAAGGGACCTCCACCAAGTGTCCAGACATTTTGCTCAGCCACGCAAATGGCCCCTGGTAACTCCAGGCCACTAGCGAAGACAAGTTGCAAACAGGGCAGGCAGTAGAGATTGTGCTTTCTTTCTGAGATGATCCATACCAGAGAGTCAGAACCAGTCATTACATTATGTTTGTTTACAAAAATTGCTTTCCCTTTTTTAAGCCTAAAAATCCAGCTGTGCCCAAAAGGAGACCACAGGCAATTGCAATTAAAAACGACTTCAGAGTTTCCTTAGCTCTTCCTGTCTCATCTCACAAGGGGGAAAGCAACAGTAGGAGATGTGGACGTCAAACATCTATAGCAGATTTAATAGAAGCCTGCAGCTACTTTCTTCTGGAGAACTTAGGTAGGCTGAATTTAAGGTACTTTTAGATAGCCACGAGTTTTTTTATTTATTCCTTTAGAAGCAGGACAGCAAATTCGAGGATGGCAAGAGAAGTAAGAGGAGCAGGGTGAAACAATAGACACAATAGAAGAATGGGTGGAAGAGCCTGCCTAAGCTTATTGAGATAATTCCACTTGAAACCAATCCTCGTACAGAGGAAACACCACAGATATTGAAGAATTATGGAAAAATACCAAGTTGCCCACTTCTTAAAACATGCTAATCAACAGATCCAGTGATAATGATACATATCTTAATTGCTAATTCAATAAACACCACTAAACACCTACTCTGTACTAAGTCCATGGGGAGTATATTCAAAGTAAGGCTATAAATAGGATATAAATAGAAACAATGAGAAGAGTGATATTTATTGAGGGTTACGGCATTCCAGGCACTGGGCCAAGCATTAGCTTATTTAACCTCAGTAGTGAGTATGATTGTTTGCCCATTTTATCTTACCTTATTATTATTATTATTATTATTTTAATGTAGGCTCTACGCCCAACATGGGGTTTGAACTCACGACCCTGAGATCAGAGTCACATGCTCTACTGGCTGAGCCAGCCAGGCACCCCCTGTCCATTTTATAGGTAAGGAAACCATGACTTAGGACAATGAAGTAACTTGCCTGAGGTCACACTGGTAGGTGGCCGTGCCGAGTTCCTGGCTCAGGTCAACCTGAATTCCTAACCATTATCTCTGGTGACTCCTCTGAGACCAGATCCCTGGAACTTGTAGTCGAATGGGTGTGGGACGCCCGAACAAAGAGTTCCTATGATTAGGACTTGCAGTGGGAAAGGGCACAGTTAAGGAAGTCACCAGAGGGTGTTGCTAGAGCAGGAGCTTAAAGGATGAGGAAGACATGCCTTTGGGAGATGAGTGAGGGAAAGTTGGCTCTCGGCATGGTGCCAGGATAAACAGGAGCATCCTACTTGAGGCCGCAGAAGAAGCAAATGGTGCTAGGGTCAGATCAACCACACCCCAAAGGCTCCAGTTTCAGCCTAAGACCAGCTCAAGAAAGAGAACTATCTTGACACAATCCCGTAGGAGTGAGGTCTGTAGGCCCCTGGTGGCCATCAGAGAGCCATCATCGTGGAGGCTGGTCCACTGCAGCCTTCCAGGAGGTGAGCTGCGCCCTGCTCTGGGGTAGACTAGACGGGGGGCCCAGGAAGGTGGGTGCGGCTAGATGGAGCTGCCCAGAAGCAGGGAAGTTACTGAAGATAGCATCAAGCTAGTGCATTTTCCCTAGAGCAGCCTCTCACCGGTTGAACACAGACAATGCGCTGCAGCCCGGGCATCTGGGAGAGAGACAAAATAAAGGCTGGGTCTGCAGGGGCTCTTCACGCCCCAGGCTCTGTTCATCACTCTGTGGTTGCTTTGTAAGTCATCAAGTTCACAGGACAAAGACCAAAAATCATGGTCTCCAGTCACCTTTGCAGCCCCCAGCCCCGGGGCCTAGTCCCTCACTTCTCCCTACAGAGGCATTCCTTTTCTCCCCATTCCTGCCTCCCGCCCCACATACCAGACTTCCTCCTTTTTTTCATTTTCTGCTGCCAATGGTCTCGAATGCTCCCTCTTTCTTCTTCCAGTTTCTTCCATCAGCCTCTGATGGCCTAGCTTCATGGGGGTGG
Source organism: Canis lupus familiaris (assembly GCF_011100685.1). Classification (NCBI taxonomy): domain Eukaryota; kingdom Metazoa; phylum Chordata; class Mammalia; order Carnivora; family Canidae; genus Canis; species Canis lupus. Next base: position 36,031,778 of record NC_049237.1, read on the forward strand.
GGGTGGGGGTAGCTCCAGACCCAGACTTTTTTTCGGGAAGGATGGTGTCCCCTGGTGGTCCCAGACCATCTAAATCTGAATTCCCTCAGGGAGCTGGACTGAGGCAGACCCATCCAGGCAGAGGTGCTGACCTGGAAGCTGCCTTTCAAACAACACTTCTAGGTCACTCTTTGGGCACTAACGTGTGAGAACTACTACCCTGGGGACAAAGAGCCTGGAAACTTTCCCATCTCTGATGGCTTCCTCCCTTTCCTCAACAACCTTCTCTGGTAAATGTAGATGCAGAGTAGAGGCACAGTGAGAGTAATGGGGTTTATCCTTTCTCTTCCTTTGTGTTTACTTATCTGTCTCTTCTGCTAGACCGTGAGTCTCTGAGGAGGAGAGTCATGTTCCCTCAGCTCTCAAGCCCTGGGACTTGGGTGCTGCACGTTCACGGTGGACACTTTACAAATGTTTGCAGAGTGAATAAATTATTGGTGTAGGGAACACTCGCCTCCCTCCCTCCCTCCCATCTCTTCCCCTGTCCTCTCCTCTCCCTTCTCTTGGGGGGCCCCTCTTGGCCTTGGGCACGAAACACAAATGTTTTAAGAGGTGGTTAATGTTTAAAGGGAGACGGTCAGACAGAGGCAGGGCAACAGTGAGTTGCTCAACCGACAAACAAATCCACCTTCTTCTGTTCTTTCCTAAGCCAACAGGAAGCAGCCAAAAGTCGGTCACTCACCCAGCAGTGGCTCAGACAGGCCGTCCTGCACAGCAATTGCGCAATGTTGCTGCAACTGCCTGAGGCTATAAATAGTCTATTAAGAAGCCCCAACTGGGATTGGACAGGCCTGATGGGTGGCCCTTATTTGTTACCCCTTCAAACAAGTGGAGATTTTTTTTTTTTTTTAAGTGTCACTTTATAGAATCTAAGCCTGGGGCAAAGTATTCTATCTTCACCTTTGAGTTCCACCTCCTCTCTCAGGTTATGACTACATTTTAGGGTCTCCATGAGGCTCTGATTCTTTCTGCTTGCTATGAGCCGATATGTCACCCGGCCCCGCTGATGTAGTGATAGTAATGGAGATGACAGTACTTCCTTAGCTGATCCTCCCTTTTTGCTTCATTTCTACAGCCTCTACTCTTGTCTCCTGTCTTATCTCTTCTGTGTGGGCCACCTTCGTGCTTTCCATATTGATTGGTGGCCCTCCCTCCATCCAGTCTGCAAGATCAATTCTCCTACACACTTGTGTTTTTCATGCCTATCCCTGTTTAGAACTTTTCAGTGGCTTCCCATTGCTTACAACAGTGGCCTCCAGTGCTTTCAATACATACACTATTCTTAAAGCATGTATTTATTTATAAATTAAATACATGTGCTACTAATGATCTGAATGGAATATTAGAAAAGTATAATTTCATTGTTAATTTCTGACAAACATGAATATACATAGGAGTTCTAGTATTTTCTACCCCAGTGGGTCATGTTGAATATCCCACAGTGGGAAGCACCACTGAGGAGAGCTAAGATTGAATCAGTTTTCTAGGTCATCAAAGCCTTACAAGACCTAATTCCAGGTCATTCATTCAAGCAACATTTATTAGAGACTATGATGGCCAGGCACTGGGCTAGGCTCACAGGGTCATAATCAATAGTCACAGCCCCTTTAGATCAGGAGCTCACAGATGAATGGAGGAGATAAAGACATAAATAAAACAACTCTTGGAGAGTCATACATATCATCATAGAAGTTTGCACAAGACCTTAATGGAGAAGAGAGAAAAGAAATAACTGCCTGGAAGAGTCAGGAAAGGCTTCACAAAGACCATTTCAGCTGGGTCTTGAAGGAGGAGTAGAAGTTCATCATGTCACAGAAAGGCAAAAGGGCCTTCGAGGCATAGGGGAGAACATAGGCAAAAACAAAGAGGTGAAACAAGAACATGGTACATTGGAGAAGTCACCAGAAGTTTCCAGGGGCTGGTGGAGTATGTGAAGAGTGACAGAAGATGGGGCTTGGAAGGGAAGGTTGAGGTCAAATCATGGAAAACCTTGTCTGCCACACCAAGAAGTTTGGATTTGATCCTGAAGTTAGTGGGAGTTGTGAGATGTTTTGACAAACTGCATTCATCTCAAATGTGTTTTTACCTGTCTTCTCTATAGGAGTAGTAGAATGTGAAGCAGGAAGAAGAAAGTCAGCTGTTTCTCAGGGCAGGTGTGGCCGACCTTCCCTTCCATTCTGTACGTACTACTCATTGGCTAGCTTTTCCCTTCCAAACTATTGTCTTTCACACCTGAAAATGGTGCAGAGGACTGCCATCTCTATGATGGGTACCTTGGGTTGTTCCTCCCAGGAGGCTGCCAGGCTCGTCCTAAGCCATCTACATGTTCCCTATTGTGACCAGGGGCAGGCATTTTTACGATCCTTGGTCTATGTTTGCAATGGTCTGTGTTCAAAGCCTAGAACTTTCCTCTGCAGAGGGGAGCTTTACTCTGTGCACTGCTAAAACAGTAGTGTCGCCCTTTTGGCTCTATGTGCTAACAAAATGAAAAAGCCGTTCAGAGGGAGAACACTGTATTGAATTAGAAATGATACAGATCCTCATCTGAAGTGGAAAAAGACTTCCCAAGGTCATAAAACTGAAACGACACACATGAGGTGTAGCTTTGTAGGGATGTGACCATCAGGGCAGGTGACACCCTGGGAAACAACTGGGTGTAGTCGACGATGGACAGGCACAGAGACAGAGACAGCAGTGTTGGTCTTAGCTCTGAACACCAGTCATTTTCTTGAAAAGCTCACAATGCACCTTTTCTGGCTCTCTCTATATATCCCCCTCTGTCAAAAGAAGGCACAGGATGGCTGCTGTCTCAGAAACTGCTGCCAAAGTGTCACACTTACTTTCCCCTATCTCCACAGAAGACCAACGAAAACAAGATTTATCAGGTCAGCACTGCCTTTTTACGGGTATATCTGAAATCTGGCTGCTTTCATCCTTCTGGTCTAGACAATGATACTGATCTGCCATTTTAATTTGGAAGTTCTTCAGAAGGGAAGAAAATGAAACAAACATTCTATGCTCTCTGTCCTTCTCACCCAGGCTTCATTCTGCAGCTTCTCTAATGTCCTCAAACAAGCAATGAGGATAAGGGAGGAGGAAAGAGACATGCAAGGGGAAGCATGTCTTCCCCTTGCTTCTGACACCTCATCAGAAGCAGAAGGGATGAGAAACCATCGCTCCACCCAATCAGGAAAATGGACTGTTGTGCCTTGAGTACTACATTTAAACAGTCTCCTCTTTGCCAACGAGTGATAATGTCAGCTGACCTCATTAGGGTATTATAGGAGAAATAACAATACAACTTAAAAACGTACTGTCAGCCAAGTCCTGGTGTGTACCATTTGTCACAGGCAATATTAACTGCTTCTTACATGGGTAGTGTTTGCCCCCAAATAAAGTGCTTCACCCCATTTTTTTCCTGCAGAAGCTAAGTCCAGGCAGCACTGGCTCAATAGGCAGGATGGACTGCATAGGGTTTTGCTAGTAGGAGGGCCCAGTGAACCTCTTCGGCCAAGTTAAGGCTGAAGGCAGGCCTCCGGTTTAAGGCTACTAAGCAGGTCAGCATGGATGCTCTATTTTAGGCAAGGAAGAGCTCTGCAAACAGCAAGAAGCTCTAGCACCTCTTGAACCAGATGGCCTTAGGCAGGGGTTCAAATAATTTCACTAGTGGAGGCCCCAAGAAATACAATAGATATGTATATTTACTTATAGCCATATACTACTGATAGATTATTTATTTATTACTATTCATTTATCTTTAGATGTATCACAACCACTGGAGGGTTGGCCCTACCACCATCCCTCACCTGTGCTCCCTGTGGAGCAGAGGACTGGCCAATTACCGCCTGTGCCCCCAATCCTGCCCAGGGTGTGTTTTTGTGCACCCCACGAGCTGAAATGATTTTTTGCATTTATAAAGGGCTGTAAAAAAGTCCACGGAGAAGAACCAGCAACAGAGACCTTACATGATTCCCAAAGCCTAAAGCACTTACAACGTGGCCCTTTGTGAGCAAGCCCGCCCACCCCTGCTCTCGAGGTCTTATTTCTCGTGCATGACATGATTTATGGTTGTTTTCTTGTCATTTCATCCTTACAGCCACCTCGTGAAGCAGGTGGGACAGTTGTTATGTCCATTTTAAAGGTGAGGACACAGAAGCCCGGAACAGTTACATAATGGCTCCAGGGTCACGGCCACGGTCGAAAGGCTGGGAATAGACCAGGTCTAATTCTCCATCTGGGATTCTTATCAGTACAGCCCAGAATCACTGACCCAGCTCATCTTCCCGGGGGGGCGGGGGGTGGGGGTGGGGAGCCGAACTGCATCCTTTGATTTGAGGGTTCGGGTCTGTCCACCCTTTCTTAGCAGGCCGCGGGGGGGGGGGGGGGGTGCGGAAGAGTGTTTGGAAATGCTAGCAATGTTTAACTAGCCTCATTGCGGACTTGGGCAGGGCAGGCCACGGAGGGTCACCTGCCCGGCAGCCGTGCGCGGTGCCGCTCTGGAGCCAGCAGCCCGCCCCGCCGCGCGCCCCCGGGGCCGCGTCCCGCCCGCCGCCCCTGGTCCCCGGGACGCGCCCCCCGCGCCCCCCGCGCCCCCCCGCGGCCCCGCTCCCCCACCCCCCCTCCCTCCTGCTGCCCCGGGGCCTGAAGAGGGGCTTTGTGCCCTGGAGGCAGACCTTAATCCTCTTGAACGCTACCGAGCTAGAGACCTCAAATAAAGCCCCTGTAAGCCTGGGGTGGGCGTCGCCTGCTGGCGGGAGGGACCGCGCTGCCGGGACGCGGGCCTGTCTGCCTGACGCGGCGGACCTAGGAGGTTTCCCTGCAAATGGTGGGAGGCTGCACTCGGAGCCTTGAGGGGCTTTTCTTTTTTTAATAAAGATTTTATGTATTTATTCATGAGAGGCACAGAGAGAGAGAGGCAGGCAGAGACACAGGCAGAGGGAGAAGCAGGCCCCGTGCAGGGAGCCCGATGTGGGACTTGAACCTGGGACTCCAGGAGCACGCCCTGGGCCAAAGGCAGGCACTAAACCACTGAGCCATCCAGGGATCCCCCCTCCTTTTTTTTTCTTTTTAAGTTTTAATTCATTTATTCATGAGAGACGCAGAGAGAGAGAGACAGAGACAGAGGGAGAAGCAGGCTCCATGCAGGGAGCCTGATGTGGGACTCGATCCTGGGACCCCGGAGATCATGACATGAGCCAAAGGCAGATGCTTGACCACGGAGCCACCTGGGTGCCCCTCCCACGCCCTCCCTGCCAAGGGCTCTTCTAAGAACTCACCGTTCCAAGTCCTCACACATCTTCCTGTCTACCTGCAGTGGAGGGACAGAGTGCCGCTCTTCGAGATAGACCTCTAAGCAGCAAATTGGCTAGGTCATTACTAATTTAGCCATTTTGGTCATTTTACTACATTAGTCCTTCCTGTGCAGAGACCTGGCTGCTAGGGAAGGAGAGGAGAGAGGGGGAAAAGGAAGAAGACAGACAGAGGTGGGCTCCTGCTAAGTCAGAGCCTGGGAGCTCTGAGATTGCAGGTGAAGTTGCAAAGGAAGGGGTTCAAGGTCAAGGGGAGGCCGCAGCTCTGAGGGGTCAGCAGGGGTGAGGTCTTGCTCTCCTTGTATCTGGCTTTGAGATATCTCTTTTCACGGTGCCTCTAACCTAAGAGAATCTTCTCCCTGCCTCCTTGTGCCCATCGTCCTCCTCCCATCTCTACCCCAGCAGCAGCCCCGTCCTCCCTCCTTCAGGTCACAGAGGTGCCTTTGCACGCTTTGCCTGCTTCCAGATCGTATCCAAAAGAGCACACTGACCATTCCTTTCTCAGGACTTGTCCCTGCCTTGCACTTCTCCTGACCCTTCTTTCTTTCGCCCTTGAATTACAATGTTCAGAGCCCTGCCCTCCTTCCATCGTAGCCTGAGAGCCACTTGAGGGAGGGCCCTGTCTGACTCAGCAGCATCAAGCTCAGTCCCTTGTCCATAGCAGCCATGCAATACATATGGAGCCACTGTGCTATTTCCTCATCGTTCTTCCAGCCAGATGTTAAGAAAATCATTTAAAACCCTAGGTAAGGGCCAGCTTGGTCACTGAGAGCAGCTCGGAATCTAAGAGAGATTTCTTCTAGTCCAGAGCATAAGAAAAAAAAATAATGTTATTCAGGACATTAGTTGCATCAGACACTAACAGACGTTTCCAAACTTGTTAGCAATCCACCCATCCGATACGTCTGCCAGTGCAAACACTGCCAACGATGGGGGAGAAGAAAGAGCCTTCTTTTCCTTTCAAAGTCATTCACATATAAAGACCAGCTAGGATTTATAGAAGGCAGTCCTTACAAAGGGGCTCACACGTGTTAGCTCTGAAACCATACTTTTCTTTCTCCGTTGTATATTTGTAGGTCCTTTATTTATACCTGCCAAGAGAGGCAACCTGCTGTGTCTGCTTATTTGCTGATTCATTGCTGAGTTAAACTCAGCAAATAGCAACAAAAAGCTGTTTTAATGAGATTTTAAAGTTCAGCTGTGAAAATTGAAAACTACCCAACACCAACCGCCACCGCCCCCCCCCTCCCCCCAACCACCTGAGAGTATTGCACTGAAATGTTCTTGTCGGTCACAGGGATTCTATTTCTGACCTGTCAGCTCACAGTAGTGGGAAAGTGCCACGGGTAGGAAGGATGAACTGCCATTGGCCTGCCTAGGCTTGCCAAGGACACTGTTGGGAGAATGATATAGATAATGTCTGTAAAGGGCCCCACGTAGCCCCTGGCAACCAGGAGATGCTCCATAAATGTTGGTTAGTCCTGTCTGCACTCCCTTCTCTTCTCATCTGAGTAGGGTTCATTGCAGTGCTTCGTATTCTTTAATATGGAGCTTGGAGGATGAATGCATTCAGAGCTCTGCATAATTAAAAAAATGCATGCAGCCAGACACTAAAAGAAACCGTGCATGAGCCAATGATGGCAGCGTGTCACAAATCAAGAGTTAGGATTAGTCCAATTCTATTACTGAGATGTGCTAAAAACAAAAATATTAATTAATCTATTTTTTAAATTTATTTTTAAAAAGATTTTATTTATTTATTCATGAGAGAGAGAGAGAGAGAGAGGCACAGACACAGGCAGAGGGAGAAGCAGGCTCCATGCAGGGAGCCTGACGTGGGACTCGATCCGGGGTCTCCAGGATCACGCCCTGGACCGAAGGTGGCTCTAAACCGTTGAGCACCCAGGCTGCCCAAATTAATCTATTTTTATTGTGTCAATCAATCACTGAGGCCCCAACTTGTCCTATTAATAGGAAGTCAAGTCTCTCCCTCTTGAGAGCCTCCATTTCTCATTCAAAAAGGGTTCCTGCAGTTCAGGGCCAGCTCAGTCCAAAGGTGCTGATGCTCAGTCCTGGTTTCGAGCCCAGGCGTAGGAAGAACTGAAACTCAATAGTCAGCTACAGGCTCTGAATGTCCATGGCAGCCAGTATTATGGACATAGCTTCAGGTGTCACAGTCCATAGACATTTGCCCATGCAGTGGCAGTGCCCTGTGTTTCTGCCTCTGAACTCAGACATTTAAACTCTTGCATCAGCCGCATGCTGTGCAGAAACCAGTCTTCCCTCAGGTTCAGGGATCCCCAGGCTAGGGGTTGAAAGATGCCTGCATATTCGGCAGGCAAGTCACAGAGATGAATGAGGTGGACTGGATTTAAGAAAAATTAGCACATGGGTTTTATTTTTGACCAAAGTTTAATGCATGTGGGTTATACATAATGTGAGTAATATTGATTTTATTTTATATAAAAATCCAAATTTATATAAAAATCTAAATTTCTAAAAATGCAAATTGAGGGCAAATAGTATTTAATAATAAAGCAAAACTTTCTTCTTACAAATCATTTCTTCTTAAATATAAATCTGGGTATCTGACACCTTTGCTTCTGTACCACAATTTCCATGTCTAGTAGTCCTATATTTTGTGCTACAAACACGAATAGAATATTTGCATTGTTAGAATTCTGGTATTTTGATATTGTCATGCTTAATTTTTAGTACTACTTTCCCCTACAATGCAATACTGTCAGTCTATAGTGCTTTCTTTATATTAGGATTAATTGAGAAAAGCAAACTCAACAGAGTTACTTTATTTTCATTAAGCTTGAAATACACATTTTGGAACCTAGTCTTCAAATCTACAAGTTTGAGAACAAAGTTCAGACTATTGCTTTCATTTCTGGAAAACATATGCCAGTGTAGCTAAGTGAGCCAGATAATTCCCCACAAAGTGACTTTCTTAGAGGTAATTTCTGTATAAATGACTGAATTGAAACTTACAGTTTTATTTTATTTTAAAGGTTTTATTTATTTATTCATGAGAGACACAGGGGGGAGAGAGAGAGAGAGAGAGGCAGAGGGAGAAGCAAGTTCCATCCAGGGAGCCCGATGTGAGACTCGATGTGGGACTCGGTCCCAGGACTCCAGGATCACGCTCTGGGCTGAAGGCAGGCACTAAACCGCTGAGCCACCCAGGGATCCCTCGAAACTTACAGTTTTAAACTGAGTATACTGACTATACTATACTATATTCATGGACACTCTTTTTTTTAAAGATTTTATTTTTATTTATTTATTTGACAGAGAGAGAGCACAAGCAGGGGTAGTAGCAGGCAGAGGGAGAGGGAGAAGCAGGCTCCCCATGGAGCAGGGAGCCCATATGAACCAGTCAGTTTCTTTCAACCACTCAAAAACCACTTCCCAACTCAAAACCACCTAACCTGATCAACCCAAAATCCATGAAATACAGCAGAATATAGCATCAGTGCTTCAAGAGGGTTACACAAGTGATTGTATGACCAGCAGTTCAGGCTACACTTGCATATCTAGTACTGGTATTAATTACTACATCCTGACAGTTTCCAGCCCTAACCTTTTACTTCTAAGCAATTACTGGTCATTAATGTAACAAATAGACATAAGTTCAATGTCCTTATGAATGTTGCCTTACCAAGTAACATAAAAACTCTGACGTCAACACCAAACTGATCATAGATCATAGCCTGTAACCATGCTAATAATGACCAGTCTACATTTAAACTATCAAGACTATCTTGGCACCCCAAGATATGTCATTTTCTGATCATTATATTTATCATAATGGTATCATACCCAAATCGTTTTCCAGACCACGAGTCCTAATCAATTCCATGAAAAAAATATGTGTGTACTAATGTACTAACTCATCAGATACAAGAAAATTCCAGAAATTATTTAACTTTGTTACACAACTTCTACAGTAGATTTTCAGCCATACTTTTAAAACACTAAGCAACAGGATTTCTGGTTGCTTCTGTTGGAGTTACATTATGTCTGTTGTATTTAATAGATACTGTCTAATAAGCTGACTACCTAACACCATCTTTTGTCTGTCATCTTTTTTTTTTTTTTTTTTTTTTTTTTTTTTTTGGTGCCCGGGCAAAAATTTCCTTTCATGTGTGCTGGCATTTAATTGCAGAATCAGTTAATGTATTCACAGTTTAAAAAACAAATGCTTTCCAGTCATACATCTTTCCCATACTTGTCAGAGTTATGACTACATTTTGTTGTTGCACAACTTACATTCTTTTGACACAGAAACACAACTTTCTCAGAGTATCTTTCTTTTCAGAAGAGCAGTGAGTGGGAATTCAGTCTAGCTGGCATGTGATATTGAACTAAGGCAGCTTCTCTGGGTCTCAAGTTACTTCTCTGTATGTGATGGATGGCTGGTGACCGGATTACCTCTAAGGTCTTAGAAATTCTGTTAGGTTATGAATGTTATGACCCAAAGTCCTACTGGATCTTGTGGCCTCAGATGCCTCCTCTACCTAAGAGACAAGCTGTCTGGCAGAAGGACTTTTTCCCAAGGACAGTGAGCTGTCAGCTGTCATAGAGACTCTTAGCAAAGCAGCAAAATTATGATCTGTCCCAGCTTTAACTAACCTAGATGTGATCTCTATAGTGCGTTTCATTGGTTTTTGCTTTGTGTCTACCAGTATGTAGGGTAGAGAAGGGAAGCAGGAAGATGGGAGAAATGGAAGTGGGAGAGAATCTAATGGCATGCACCTACGGCAAATCAGCAGTGTGTTAGTCTTTTTACATAGGGGGTCCATTTGATCTTCTCAATGAAACCATGCATGTCACAAATGATATTATCCCCACCTAACATATAAGGAAGAGAAGCTCAGAGAAGCCAGGCTTTCTGGCCAGAGTGATACAGTTAGCGGCAGATCCAGGACTAGAGCAGCCTAAAGCTTACATTGTACCTACTAAACACTGCATGATTCTTGGTTCCAATGCACAGCCTTCCTTGCTAGGGAACTTTCTTGGGTCACCCATCTCCTGAGTTATCTATGCTAAACAAGAAGGTTTTATTCTCTTGTGCTCATTGGGCTTAGAGACCATGGATCAACCTTGGGTTGACTGAATTGGAGGCCAACTGAAGAGAGACAAGGCCAGGATGAAGCGTCTGGTGTAAGGGTTAACAAAACCCAGGAGCTGAAGGCCGAAGCAGAGTGTTGGGTCCGTGCTGGGTGGGTCTGCAGGAGGCTGGGTCTAGGAGAGGCCAACCAGGAGTGGCAGTGAGCTGGTCCTGGGCACAGGGCCTCATTGGACTTGGGAGCTGCAGGACCTTGTGTTTCAACTCTATAGCAGAGACTGTCAGAGAGTCAAATCCTTTCCAGGAGATGGAGAAACCAATGGCACCATCAGACTGATTTAATACCATCTGACACCTGTGCTGCCTTGTATTAACAGAGCATCAGTAAGATATAATGAGAGGTAACCTCCTGACAGTATATGGCATTTTCTTCTTTCTACCCCCTTCTCCCTCTTACTCCCCTTTCTCCCTCACTTCTCTTTCATTCTGTTCTTTCCCCTCTCATTTCCCTACTAATGTTTATTATGAAAACTGAAAGAAAAAGGAAAATAAAAGGGAAAAGAAAGAGAGAGACAGAGACAGAGACAGAGACAGAGAGACCAGTAGAGGGTGAGAAGCTACAATTAGCCACCTAGCCTTCTCAGTGCTTACCCTAGTTTCCAGAAGTGAATGCCTTCTGCTCTTAATTCTGGTGGTTACCAGTTTAACTCTAAATTTATACACTAATTCTAGTGGTAATTATACACTACTTCTTCACCTGATTTAAGACATTGTCTAATCACTTGAAGGTTTTAATGCACTTTATTCTATCTGCTTCTGCCTCCACCCCAAATTTTTTTAAATTTTTTTATTGGAGTTCAATTTGCCAACACATAGCATAACACCCAGTGCTCATCCTGCCAAGTGCCCCCCTCAGTGGCCATCACCCAGTCACCCCAACCCCCTGCCCGTCTCCCTTTCCACTACCCCTTGTTCATTTCCCAGAGTTAGGTGTGTCCTGTTTTGTCACCCTCACTGATATTTTCACTCATTTTCTTTCCTTTCCCTTTATTCACTTTCACTAATTTTTATATTCCCCAAATGAATGAGACCATATAATGTTTGTCCTCCGATTGACTTACTTCACTCAGCATAATACCCTCCGGTTCCATCCACATCGAAGCAAATGCTGGGTGTTTGTTGTTTCTAATGGCTGAGGAATATTCCATTGTATCCATAGACCACAGCTTCTTTATCCATTCATCTTTTGATGGACACTGGGGCTCCTTCCACAGTTTGGCTATTGTGGACATTGCTGCTAGAAACATTGGGGTGCAGGTGTTCTGGTGTTTCACTGCATCTGTATCTGTGCTCACCCCAATTTTTGATGATGATTTTTGTGCTACTGTTCATTTCCTTTGTACCTTTGAGTAATAATATAAGCATATATTTTTATATTCTATCAGCTTTAGAAAGTACCTCTTTTTTCCAACTTTATTGAGATAATAAACATATAACTATGTAAATTTAAGGTGTACAACATGATGATTTGGTGTACACATATAGTATGAAATGATTACCACAATAAGTTTAGTTAATGTGTTCATCTTCATTTCATATAGTTATTTTACCTTTGTGTGGAGAACATTTAAGGTCTACTCTCTTTGCAACTTCCAGTCACCACGCTATATGTTAGATCCCCAGAACTTATTCATCTTATGAATTGAAAGTTTGTATCCTTAGACCAACATCCAGCTATTTCCCTGACCCACCAACCTCTGGCAACCACCATTTACCATTCTACTCCCATTTCTAAGAATGTGGATTTTTTTTTTTAGAGTCTACATGTAAGTGATTCTATGTAGTATTTGTCTTTCTCTGACTTATTTAACTTAACAGAACGCTCTCAAGTTTCACCCATGTTGTCCCAAGTGACAGGATATCTTTCTTTTTTTAATGGCTGAGTGATATGCAATATTAATATTCAATAATATTCAACTATATATATATATCGCATTTTCTGTATCCGTTTTTCTGTCAGTAGACACTTCGGCTCGTTCCATGTCTTTACTATTATAAATAATGCCCCAATGGGCATAGAGTACAGACAACTTTTCAAGATAGTGATTTTGTTTCCTTTGGATGTATACCCCAAAGTGGGATTACTGGATCATATAGTAGTTCTATTTTTAATTTTTTGAGGAACCTCCATACTATTTTCCATAATAGCTATACTGATTTACATGGAAAATGCCTCTCGATTCCAAGCTAAATTAGATTATGATATGAGTGCTCCACCCTTCTCCCCGTATCCTTCTCATTTTCTGACATCTGGAATTTGTTTTTACACTGTCAAGGTTGATCATACTGCATTTTTTATAAACACATTTAAGTCTTCTGTGTTCTATGAGGCTGATTCTCAACGTTGGAAGCCAATAAACTTTATGTTATATAAACTGAAATTATTAATACATTAACCAATTCTTTCCCGAAATACCGAGGCAGGACCTGAGCTGATGATATATCATGGGCCCAATATCAAGAAGCATGTGCTGTGCCTTCGAGTTAAAGGGATTTCCTTCATTATATGCAACCGTGCCCCAGTACCATGCCACTGTTTGGTGGGGCTGGTTGATACACAGTTTTCACTTTGGTGTGAGCAGAAAGAGAATTCTGGGTAGCAAACTCTCTAATGTCAAAAGCAGGGGGGGGGGGTAGTTACACAAGGAGCTACTAAGTCCTAATTCTAAAAAAGAACATTCAACCTCTGTGGAGAAGGGAGTTCTGATTTTTGCCTAGAGTTTGGCCACCCAGATTCCAAACTGGGATGGGGGGAGGAGAGTGTGAGATGGCACCAACTGGCCAGTTCATCTGCAAAAAATTTCAGTGATCTCTGCAACCCCACTCCTCCACCCTTGCCATCACTCTGGAATATGGCTTCACTGATTTGATTATCCATCAATGGGCTTTTAGTCTCTTCATCTCTACTGAAAATGTGCCAGGATCTCTCCTACAACTACCTTGACTGTTTTTATTTTATTGAGGTCTCTGAAAAGAGGCATAAGACATATCATGTATATTTTATTTTGTTCCTGATGATGACATAGTTCAGCTTTGTTATAAAGAGAAATCTCAAACAATCAAGAAAAATATAAAAAGGAGGGGAAAATCCATAGAATCTTGCAACATGGAGATAACCACTGTTAAAATCCTGATGAAAGTCCTTCCTAGATCCTCTTCCTAGATCCTCTAGCTTTTCTGGTTCTGTGTGGAATTGCTGTAGGCAGTTTGCCTGTACTTGTATCTCTGAGTCTTCACTCCTCAAGAGCCATTAAGCCCAAAGTAGGAACAAATAGTTAGAGACGAACGCTCCTCACTTTCCTATGTTGCAGCCACCATCCAGGGCTTTACTGAAAGGAGGAGTCTGGGTATATAATTTTCCCCCAGGATTGTCCCGTCTTTCTCTACTTTAATTGCTTCTGGCTTTGGAGCATCTTATGGTGAAGACATTGTATCCCCTAGGCATTCCATGTCCTTTTGTGGAGAAGGTTTTCTAGATTTTTCTAGGTTCTTCTTTCCCAGGGTCAGAGTGGGCATATAAAATATCAAATTAGTTGGTTCCTGAAACTTCCCAGTTAGATCAGGCTGCCAAGTATTCTTATGAGTTAAAACAAATAAATGCCCCTCTAGTCTGTCTTTACTGATGAGTGGGCCTTCTCTCTGAATATATGGGTCCTGCGGTGGGAGGGAGGAGGCTTTGAGACAGTCTTGGAGAATCTGAGAGTGAAGTACTCAGGGAATAGCTATCCTGACCATCCTTCTTCCCTGGAACAAGGTCATTCTTCTTTTTTCTATTTTGCTGGAATTGTGTTTGTTTGCTCATTTGTTTTGGACATGAGTTGGGAAAGAGACAAGTCTGGCCCATCTCCAGCTGATTGCCGCATCAGCTGTGGGGTAGCAGGAACTTAGTTTGCCTTCTGCTGTATGGGGTGACCCACAGGGTCAGAGACAAGAGGACTCTCTATGGGCGTGGGCCTGGCAGACTCAGTCACTGTGTTCTTTCCATGAGGGGTCCACGCAGGCACCCATGTGAAGGCATCAGATAGCTCGTGCTTCTCTGGGCCATCAGTCAACTCGCTGAGTCTGGGCTTTGCTTCTGACTTGGCCCAAGCTCCTGGCAGAGAAGAGGCTGCAGATTGGGGAAGGTCTCGGTGTCTCAGCCACAGACAGGCTTAAAGGAACAAAGCCATCACATCCACTCTCTGAAGAGGACTTTAAAACTTTCCTTGTGTTCATTCTTTTCTCCTCCACCCACTTGTGGGACACTTTAGACAAACTGCCTTCAGGATGCTGAGGCTCTGTGCCCAGGCAAGGACAGTGCAGAGGGGACAGGGTTCCACCTGGGAATAACAGCTTGGCAAATGGCCTCATTCTCTTACCATTTGATGATTAGACTGTCACAAGGACCAGGACACCAAAGTTTCTCACCTTGGATACACAGATAATTGGAGTATTCTTTGAGACTGATTGAATCTCACTTTTTCTGAGTCATGATCCCTGTGGAGATGGACCATTCTATGGTTATTTTGGAAGTGAATTCCTCTATAAGAAATGTATCTGTTCTGAATTTGTTCTTGTGACCAAAAATTCTGTAGCTAAAGCCTGACAATGAAACCTTTCCATCATTCATTCATTCATCATTCATTCATTTATTGCAATGCATCAGGTGGTCGAATGAAGAGATCAGATATGGAAATAGAAACACAATTTTAAAAGTCATCTCGCCCAGCTCCCCATACCCTGGAAAGAACTGGTTATAGAACAAGGGCACCTGGGTAACAACGACTCATTCTTCTAGACTCAACTCCCTTCCCATATTCAAGGTAAAACTGAACTCGCTGGTCTTTATGGTACATAATATACTTCTGATTGCACCATTCTATAATTATTTGTTTTTGTCTTTCTTCCTATTAGAATTTGAGCCCCTTAAGGGTAAGAATTCTTATTTCTTTCTTTTTAAAGATTTATTTATTTATTCATGAGAGACACACAGAGAGAAAGGCAGAGACATAGGCAGAGGGCTCCCTGTGGGGAGCTGGATATGGAACTCGATCCCAGGATGCGCAAAACCACTGAGCCACCCAGGTGCCCTCTTAACTATTTTTGTATTTCTATCACTGAACATAGCACCTTACTCATAAGCTTTTGGAAAGTGTGTCAAATGGGGGCACCTGAGATGCTCAGTTGGTTAAGCACCTGACTGGTGATTTCGGCTCAGGTTGATCATGATCTCATGGGTCATGAGATCAAGCCCCAGGTCAGGTTCCATGCTCAGCCTCGAGTCTGCTGGAGATTATCTCCCTCTGCTTCTCTCCCATTTGCACACACATACACACATGTATGTATGTGTTCTCTCTCTCAGATAAATAAATCTTGAAAAAAAATTGTAAATGTTTGTTAAAATGAATGAATACATGAATGAATGGCATGTAGATCATAGACTTTCCTTCCCAGCTTAGAAGCCCAAAAAGGGTGTTGCCCCTTGAAACATGTTTGTCAGTAATAACAAAAGTAACAGTTACAACTTATTGAGCACTCCTGTGAGCCAGAGATCAGGCTAAGTACTTTATGCACAGTATCTCATTTAATCTGGATCCTTCCTCCAAGTATGCATATGTTGTTGTATGATCTCAAGAGTATGTTGTACTTCCCCATTGTGGTACGTATCACACCTACAAATAATTGTTTACTTTCCTTGGATTGTTGTCTTTCCTTGGATCAAGAGCCCCCGAGGGTAGAAATGCTATCTTTATTTACATGATGCTGAATCATCCAGCATGGAGCCCATATAATGTGTGCCACCTAATAAATACTGAATTAATATGTTTTATTTTAATGAATGCTTCAAATCCCTGAGTGTTGAGTGCTATTGCCAGTACTCTTTAGCATAATTGCAATCCTGAGTGTCTCTATTCTTTTCCATTCCTCAGACAGAACATAAAGGTAACTGGCAAATTTTCCTTATGGTGGCTGAAGATGTTGATGGCCTCAGTGATCACCTTTAGGTTACTCTGTACCTCGAAATTTGGAAGAGATTCCCCACTACACCACCCCTGCTCCCTGATTGTTTATCCTTTTAGCCACCCTTGGCACATCTGTGTTGCTGTCTCTACCAACATGACATTGCTTCCAGGCATTTCCACTGTTGCTTTGGGAATCCCAGGTACTAACAGAGGTAGAATAAAGTATAAATAAAGCCACACAGGAACAAAACAGGGCAGGGCATGGTTCAGTGCAGAAAGAGCAGGAGTCTGATGTTGAGACCACCAGTCCCAGGTCTGAAAGCTTGGAAAGCTCAAGCCACCCTCACTTCCCTTGAAGGAGTAAGGTGGGTCTTCACTGCCACCAATCAGAGGGGATTTTCCTTTGACTTCAGCTAGATTCTAGCCCCAGCCCATTTTCCCCTCTGCCACATTCAACATTTCCATCCTAATAGGATTGTCTGCCTTTGTCTGAGGTTTGTTCTGCTTATTGGGGCTCCTTGCTATCATCATAGACCTCAACTTTTCCTCATTGCTCTATTTCCAGAGGCAGCCATCTCCTTGTGGTCTGTTCCCACTGCCAGGACAGAGTCGTGCAATCTCCATAACGTGGAACTAGGGCTAGGAACATTCCCATTATACCAGGGCACCGAACCAAGTTTCTGAGAATGGCACACTTTCTGGACGCTATTCTCCCTTTCACCTTTATGAATTCCAGAAGTGCAGATTACGCTCACAGATCCGGGACAGGCTGCCAACCTCTGGAGTCGTTGCCATTCTGGTAGGGGGCATCGGGAATCTAACCGTTTCAGAGCTAAATTGGCCGAGAGTGGTCGAGAGTGGCAGGAGTGTGATTTGGACTGGCACTGGCCAGGTTTGGCACCCTAGGCTTATTGTTGGGGTCACGTAGAGGAACAGTGGCGACTCACAGTTTCCATTTTAATAATAAACTGCAGATGCCTATTTAAAGCACCCAGACATTTATTTCAAAGCTAGGGAGGCAGCCTTGAACAGTGGAAACAAACAGGACTAGTTGCTGGGAGTCTTGGTCACTCGATGTGTGATCTTAAGTGTCACTCGATCTTCTTGGACTCAGTTGTCCCATCTATAGCATGCAGGGCTTGTTGGGATAGAGGTGCTGATGCCATGGTGACTGGTAATCATTTTGCAATATATAAATTTATCAAATCAACGTGTCATGCACTTTAACTCACAATGCTGTATGTAATTACATTGCAATAAAGCCCAGGAAGAAATGAGGTTGCTGACTAGTTCACCTCTGAGATTCCTCTTAGAGCAACACTAGGGTTTGTTGAAGATCTTTTATTTCTCTCTCTTTTAAAAAAGACTTATTTATTTGAGAGAGAGAAGGAGAGCACACAGGGAGAATGAGAGGGAGAAGCAGACCCCCTGCTGAGCAGAGCGCCCAACGTGGGGCTTGATCCTAGGACCCTGGGACCATGACCTGAGCTGAAGGCAGGTGCTTAACCAACTAAGCCACCCAGGTGTCCCAGGTCTTTTATTTCTCAAGTGAAAATCACTCCAGTCTTAAGACAACATACCCCTCTTTCCTGTCCTGTGGCATTGGGAAGCTATTTCTTCAGACCCATGAACCCGGACTTGAACCACGTTGGAAGACAGGTCTTCTATTGTGAGCCACAACTCTGAAAATGGCCTTCACAGCCAACTTCCAGTGTTGCTGAACTACCTTGTCCATTCTGAATCAAAATATACATCGACATGTCATGTAGGAAAAGTCTCAAATGGAAAATAAAACAGGTGTCTCATGAGAGATCATCTTCGCTATTTATACAAGACAGCTATGCTTTTTAAAAAAGATTGTTTCCTAATTACAAAAGGAATTCATTCTCATTTAAAATTTGGAAAGCTATGGTAAGTTTAGGGCAAATGGTAAAATTAGTCTCAATCTCATAATTCTATCCCATCCCACATAGAAACTATTAGCATTCTGGTATATTCTTCACTTTCTGTGCAGTTTTTTACATTGTTGAGATCATGCTACTTGTAGTATTTCAAACTTTTTCCCCACTTAAAATTGCATAATGGGCACGTCCTCATGTCATTGAAGCCGTATCTAAACAATAATATTTTAATGGCTTCATAATATTCTATATTGTGGACATTGCCCTGAAGTTGAATAGTTAGGTCATTTGTGGTTTTATTCTTTCTGTTGTTTTTTTTTTTAACTTTTAACATCCACGTTCCTATATCTCCGAAATTTTCAGGTTATTTCCTTGAAATGTATTCCCAGAAATGAGTTATTAAATTTAAAAGTACAAATAGTCTTAAAACTCTTGATGCTGTTTGGGTCTTAATTTTTCAAATACATTTTATGACTCAATATCACCATTTTTTCTCTTAAAGAATATCATCTCCATTTCAGTCATGAGAAAACTTTTACTTGTCTGGAAGCAACATGGGCCTAACCCTCCTCTGAGGAAACCTCAAAAAAAAAAAAAAAAAAAAAAAAAAAAAAAAACCCAGATCTTTGTCAGCAACTGTCCATCAGCTTCGAGAATTCCTGTCTGACCCCAGGTCTCGCCACGTCCCCAGGGTACTGATCTTCAACGTCACTGTGAAATGAGGGATTGTAAAGAAGTCGAGAGAATGGTTTTCTACTGGAAGGAATAGAAAATGAATGAGTGCAAAAAATCCTAAACTGTATTATCAGGGTCCCTATTTGATACCATCCACTTGAGCCACATTAAAAAATAATAGGAACTGCTCTTACTAGGCTGAGCTGTGTGACTTTGGGTGTGTTCCACAGCCTGGCTGTGGTCCAGGATCCTCCTGTGCAATGAGAGAAGAGTGAACGAAGTGATTTATTAGGTGTTTGCAGGCCAGCATGATTCCGCATTTCTTCGTACTACGCGGATCATGAGGTGATATCCTAAATCTACCTTGAACCAATTTTGAGTTTGGGATTTGAGTTTGGGATTTTCTTTGAAATGACAATCATTACCAATGGCCATCTTGGGGGTGTGGGATGTTGCAGAATGGTCTATAGGTGAAGAGTTTGAATTGAAGCTTTGCTAATTATTAGCCATGCATGTCTTTAGGTCAACGACGTAAATACTTTGAGCATTAGTTTTTTCAACGGCAAAAGGGCTGATAACAGAGCCTATTGCCTGAGACCGTTGGAGGATTAGGGAGATAATGTGTGGGACCGGCACACAGAAAATACTGAGGACTGCCAAGTTTGCTGTGCCAAAATGAGCATTGCTCCTAGATTGATGGGGAAAACAGGGTCAGGGAAGGGAAGTTGCCCATTGACAAAAACCACCCAGCAGGGTAGTGACAACACCATGGATCACCTGTGGTCTCCTTGCCCCAGTTTACTCCTTCGTCGCCACATCATTCAGGAAATAGCTGAGCGAAGACGAAGACGTCTAGTGGAAGCTCAGGAAAGAGATCACTGTCTTCCTGATCCTGGTCCAAAGCCAACAGCCAGCATTATGTGCCTCCAATCATGTGTCATCCAAGCAAGAGGGAAAAGTCCTGAGCAGACACCACTGTCTAAGAAGGACAAGTTCTGAACTCTTCTGTCTGCTGTTCCGGATCTCTCGTGGCTTGGTCTCAGTTACCTTTCCATGCGCACTCGCTGCCACAGCCTCTCAGGGCCCCAGCTTGCACAACAGCCCCTCGTACAGCGTTCCCCCCGGCACAGGAATTTCACCATGGCACTGCTGGAGCCACTGCCTTCTTGCAGAAGACCTTGTCCCTGTGCCATCTCCTCCTCCACCTCCTGGCAGCTCCTCCTCATTCTTCAAGGTCCAGCCCAAATGATGCTCCTCCCTGGATAAAGGCTTCTTCTTCTTCCCAGACACATTCCTTGCTCCTGGCTCTGGCTGGGTTATGAAGACACCCATGTTTACCAGCATGCTGGATAATGTGACCCCTGTGACTTAGCTCCAGAACATGTGGATACAGGAGGCCCTCCTCCTCTGGCATCTCCAGCATAACCTACGGTGGTCAGATCTTCCAAACGCTGGGCAAGGTTTGCTTCTGCAAGGCCTCCGAAACCTACAGAGTCTGAAACTTAAGATTAATGCATGGTTCTTCTCCTTCTTCTCCTTCTTCTCCTTCTTCTCCTTCTTCTCCTTCTCCTTCTCCTTCTCCTTCTCCTTCTCCTTCTTTCTCCTTCTTCTTCTTCTTCTTCTTCTTCTTCTTCTTCTTCTTCTTCTTCTTCTTCTTCTTCTTCTTCTTCTTCTTCTGTTAGAGAGAGTGAGAGAGTCAGTGCATGAGAGCATTTGCACATAGAAGTGAGCAGGGGAGGGGCAGATAGAGAGGTAGATAATCTTAAGCAGGTTCCTTGCTCAGTGCAGAGCCCAATTCGAGGCTCGATCTCCCCACGCTGAGATCATGACCTGAGCCAAAATCAAGTGTCAGATGCTTAACTGACTGAGCCACCCAGGCACCTCTGGTTGTTCTTCTCAGAGGAGAGCTAGAAGAAAATTATTATTTTTATTTTTTGTTTTATTCAACAGTAAACACCAGTAAGAAACAAACCTTAAACATATTGCCATGCTGCAATTATTATTTCTATTTTTCTCCTGCTGTTACAATGGAGATCCTTTTTTTTTTTTTTTTTTTTTTTTTTATCTTTGGAACCCTAGTGCTTCTGGCAGGATACACTAGTCCATGCACAGTCGCCAATCTGTGGTTTGCTAAGTGCTCTGACAATGAGTCAGTCACTTACTGAATGGACATTACTGTGTCCAGTAATTTGCAGGGTGCCCTGGACACTCTCAGAGACACACCTGCCTTTCAGCTGAACTCAGATGCAGCCACAACACTTAACCTTTTGAACCCCAGAAATGCTCATTCTATTAAATATTAGTATTAAGAGGTCAAGGTGTATTAAGGCCCCACGGAGGTCTCTGTGGTTCTTTGCACCTGCATTCCAGACTCTTCTGATGTGTGTTTATTTTTGTGTAAAGTTACTCCCTCTCATTTCTGCCTAAGCTCCCACCAAGCTTTGACAGGTCCCTCTCCTCCCAACGCCTTCCAGCCACACGTAGGCTTTCTAATACCTAGTCTCCTTTGTTTTCCTCCAGTGGCTTTGTGTTTGCTTGTCTAGTCTCCTCTGTAAGATTCTAGGTTCCTGCCCAAGGGGATTTCTCATCTTCTTTTCAACTCTTCAGAGTTCTTGGCAGATTGCTAGGTACACAATGGGCACTTAAGAAATCATTCATTCATTAGTATGGACATTCTTCACATTCCAAGAGATGACATTGGGATCTTCTAATCTCTTATTCAAGTGTGATCTGGACCAGCAACACCGGCATCTTCTGGAAACCTGGTAGAAATGCAGAGGCAGGCCTGTCTTAGATCCGTTAGCACAGAATCTGCATTTTCACAAGACCTGCCCCATTCATATTCATGAGAAGCAGTGGACTAAATGACACTAATTGTCAAAGTCTTGACCTTTTCGGCCTCACTTGCTTCACTGCTTTTGCTTCCCCCATTCTTGGCTCTTCATATTCCCCTCACCGCTGGGCTCCAGCTCCTGCCCCAGGGCATCACTCCAACCATTTTCTCTCCAATATCCCAATTCTCTCACTCCTCTAGGATCTCTGTTCTTGTCCACAAAATGCCAACAGTTTACTTTCTCCATTCTTTGTGACTGCTCTTGGCAATACCTCGGGCCTCTACTGTGCTACAGGGCCTCCTGTTTTGTCAAATCTGTGCACACCTTCCTTACCAAACTGCCATGTGAGAGGTATTCAGCAGGAAATCTGAATTCAATCTTTTCTTGAATGACTTATAGCTCTTTTTTGCCTTTTCTGTTTATCAACTCACTCCTAACTGAACAGAAGTTAGGAATTCATTGGTCAGCAAAAAATGTGGGGTGGCAGTGAAATCTGTGCTCTTCATTTATAGATTCAGCTGCTAGAAAGAATTTAAGAACTGAGCTGTCTTCATTAGTCAAGCCTACTCTTTCACTGAAAGAAAGTATGGTTCACTTTAAGGCAATCAAACATAGAAAATCATACTTAGAAGCAGGAATGGCAGGGTTTGCTTTAAACGATAATTCTTCCACTTAAAAACATTCAAAAGATCTTTAAACTGAGAGTCTTTAAAGTGACTTTGAAAATTACATTTGTTCACCTTTTGATAAGAGCACAGATGTCTTGAAATTCAAGGGAGACTTATTTTCAGTTTGAGTTGCTGTATTTTATGTGGAATCCAAGAGAAAAAAAAAACAGGTTTGGAGCCTGAATTACAGAGAAAATCGCTTCAATTCCCCACCCACATATTTTGTAGCAGGACCTAAGCAGTTAAATACTTCTGCTGATGATCATATTACTGTTTGACTCATCTCCTACCTGAGGCTTGATTTACAGTGATAATTTTCTTTAGACATTTTAAAAAGTGATTGTTCATAATGAAAAGAGATATATTGGAGAGAGTCTTCCTTAAAGCCAAGGGCTGACAATAATTGGGTCGTTTGATTTCTATTCATTTTTCTTAAATCTCTGATTGCTTGCACAATAACTTTCTTCCCCAATCAATTAGTCTAACAATTCATATCAATATTTTATTTTTAATGGTTGACTACTCATTTCATTAAAAATGTAAGTGCATTAGCTCTGTGTAGAATGATTCCATTGGGATAGGCTTATTTAAATATTCATAACATAAAAATTAATAAATCTGAGCACAGTGTTTGCATTTTAAAAAGTCAGGCTACTGTCAGGTGTATTTGGTCCTAGATGAGATTCACTAAATTAAAAACCTTGAGTGTCATCTTTTTATTGATTCTTCTTTACAATAAAACAATGCAACAGAAATGCTATTAGGATAGAATTATTACCTAATAATTCATCAGTTCTCTCAACTTCATCCACTGATAGCAAGTTGCCCTTCCCTCATCTTTCATGCTACTTCCCACTCCTATCACCTAGATTTTGACTATTGAATCAGCCTGACTGAAATCGAAGTTAAATGTTAGTTATGAATAGTATTTACTTCCATTTTATTCAGTCTCTCTCTTCTCTCTCTACCTCCCACCACCACCACCTAAGTAAAACCAATGCATCATAATGGTGTACAGCAAGAGCTATAGGGACAACTGCTTCCATTGGACTTGCTCCCAACTGGAGGAAGAAGCATACATCTCACAGGGAGCAAAGGCTGTTGTATATTTGTTTATGAGTATATAGAGCCTTAGAATCAGAAAATCTGACAAATCTGTACAACAAGTTAGGAGGTAGAAGATTCCAACTAGAGGATGGCATCTCTGATAAGCTACCAAATGCTTGGAATGCCATTTACATAATTCACAAAAATTAACTTGAAATGGATTAAAGACTTAAATGGGAATGTAAATTGATGCAGCCCCTATAGAAAACAGTATGGAAGTTCCTCAAAAAATTAAAAATAAAACTTCTGTATGATACAGCAACCCCATTTCTGAGTATTGTTGGGTATTTACCCAAACAAAATGAAATCTCTATTTTGAAGATATATCTGCAGTCTAATTATCATTGTAGCATTATTCACATTAGCCAAGATCTGGAAGCAACCCAAGTATCTATCTATGGATGACTGGATAAAGAAAATATGTCACACACACACACACACACACACACAGGAATATTATTTGGCCTTAAAAAAGAAGGAAATCCTGCCATTTGTGACAACATGGATGAAACTAGAGGGCATTATGCTAAGTGAAATAAGCCAGACAGACAAAGACAAACACCACATGGTATCACTTATATGTGGAATCTAAAAAATAATGCTAATAAAGTCAAACTCATAGAACCAGAGGACAGAATAGTAGTTGCCAGGGTTGGTGAACAGGAGGAAATGAGGAAATTTTGGTCAAAGAATACAAACTTGCAGTTATAAGATGAATAGCTCCTGAAGACCTAAGGTACAGCACAGGGACTACAGTTTATAATAGCATATTATATATCTGAAATTTGCTAAGAGAGTAAATCTTAGGTGGTCATACCACACATACACAAAAGAGGTAACTATGTGAGGTGATGTATATATTAATTTGACTGGTGATCACTTCACAATGTATAGGTATATCAAATCATCACATTCATACATACAAGTCAAATATATACAATTCTATTTGTCATATATCCTTCTGTAAAGCTGGGGGGTGGGAAGGAAAGGAAGTGGGGGAATCCAAACAGTTCAGGGCATCCCTGAAAAGCTACCAAAGGCTTGAAAATACCATTCAGAAATAAGCACACTAGAGTAGTCAGATGTGTCCTCCCCCAAGAACCCCCAAACAACCTAGCCTGTAATTCCTGTTTTCTGATACTCAAACTCAGATCACTTCTGTCAACAAAGCTTGGGTGGATTGGACAGAAAGGACCTCTGCTAGAAATATGAGTGGGCCACCTGTCAGAATGGGACCCAGGGGGATGACATTTTGCAGCCTCCAACAGTCCCACCTGTGCCAGTATGCATAATGTTTGTGAACAGGGTTATTGGGAAGGATACAGAATTTGGAATCAAAAGACCAAACTTCTAACCCTTATCTATTAAATCCCTAAATTCATTTCCAGTTCTAAAATTATGTATACAAAAAGTAGCTATTGAAAGAGAAAACTCAAGATTAGACGTGAAATAGGTGGTACAAAAGTGACCCCATCTTACCGCATAGAAACCGAGACCACACGCCCTCGTTTAGAATCCCTAGACAGCCTCAGAATCCTTCTCTACCCTCTCCTTGGTCAGACTCTACAAAATGCTCCTAATTGATTTATGACTTGAAATTCACCTGCCATCCCCAAAGATGAATGATTAACAAAAGGGAAAAAGTCATCTCCACTTGAATGAGGCCGGTAGAGCAT
This sequence comes from Canis lupus familiaris, assembly GCF_011100685.1. Classification (NCBI taxonomy): domain Eukaryota; kingdom Metazoa; phylum Chordata; class Mammalia; order Carnivora; family Canidae; genus Canis; species Canis lupus. The sequence continues at coordinate 36,057,066 of NC_049237.1, forward strand.
CCCAGTAGCAACCCTTCAGGCGCCCAAGGCATCCACAGATTTTGAAGGTCAAAACTCAAGTTTGAGACCAAAGGAAGAGTGAACTGATCAGAATAGCAAAGACGAGATCCTCAAATTTGAAACGGTCACTGAAGTCAAGCACAGAGACGCTTCTGTGTTGAGTTCTCAGAGATGTGGAGCTGTGTTTGTGATTCTGGTCATCCTTTATAAATTAAATTCTTCTCCTGGGCCAAGCGAGGAAAGAAAATACTCAGATCCATACACTGTGTTTATTTGATTTTACTGGAAACTTATAAAATTCAGTTGTTCTATTATAAATGAGGCACATGTGGAATCCATATACACAGCAGAGAGACAGATGGTGCATAGTCTCTCCTTGCATGCGTACACACAGACGATGAATGTCTAAGATATACAAAGCATTGAATGTTTAAAGATTATGTGTATATTATATACAGCTGAAAAATCCTGGAGTCATCTACTCCAGAGCTTCTCAAAATGTGGTTTACAAACCATCTGTCTCAGAACCTGCTGGTGTCTGAGTGGGGGTGCAGACCTCCCGAATCGGTGTTTCCCAGACTCTACCAAGTAGATTGTGGGACAGTGATGCCTTACTGGTTGGCTGGAGTCTCTTGAAGCAACAAATGTTACTCTGTGACTCTGGGGACCTCGGTATGTGCTTCTGTGCAAAACTGTATTTCATTGCAAATATAAACGCATTTTAAACTTAACAGTGGATTTAAATCCTCTTAATTCCTGTCTCCCTCTCTTAGCGAATGGTGGCTATAATGAAATTTGTGTTGCTTTGTTTCATTAGTTTTTCTTTCTGGGTTTGTAGCACATGAAATTTAGCTAGAGTGAAGCTTTGTTACATCTGGACTGCTTCTTCCTTCGAAGTCATTATAGCCTCCTTATAGTTTTCTGGCTGTGTCCTTGACACAATGAAACGGTCCTGATTTTCTGAAATTGAATAATTAAATGGGCAAGAATGAGCTATGGTAAAATGAACAAGAGCAATGCTGCATATTTATACCCCTCTCCTCTTATCTAGAGGCAGCCCACAAATTTAAACTAGTATGATTAAGCCAGAGTACAGTGGATCTCTTCATCATTATGGAAAAGCAGGTCCCTTGGAAGAGTAAATTATGGCACCTGTTTAGTTGCATTAAAATCACTACCCAAAAGGTATAGACAATAATTAAATAATATGCCATAAGTGACAGAAACTGAAGGGAAAATTTCAGAAGTTAAATGTACTAAACGTCTCAAGCTGGCCAGGGCTCCGAGCACAGAGCCTTCATTTGTAGAATCCAGTGATAGCTGCACATGATAAAGGACTAACAAATTGAAGAACCTTCTAGCATCAGTTCAGGACCAAAGAGTAGAAAGTTGCTGTCCTTTGAGGAACTCCCTGGACCACTCTGCACAAACAAGATGGGCCAACAGCCTGCATGTGAAAACAGTCCAGGACCTCAAGATTCAAAATGCTTAGCCAAGCCCCTGAAAATGCTCATCATCCAATGTGGGTGTAGGGTGATGTCCTCCTGGAGAGCTCTCTTCGCTTAACCTAGGCATCCTCTGTGCTGTCCTTTGGGAAAAGAGCTGTTGTCAAAATTTCTGCTAAGGGGAGAATCTTGCAGATTTTATCATGCTACAAATTGTTACCTGCAACCCTGGAGGAAGAATTTATGGCAGCTCCTCTGTAGGACTAAGGAGTGGAGATACAAGGTAGCACAGCTGGAGATGCTCAAGCCTCTAATTTCCCAGAACCCCTCTTGGAGGTAGTAGAAAGATTTGATGAGGCTGCAAGCCCTGTTTTGAGCTGTGGGGATGGCAAATGTGGAAAAAAAGGGTCAGATACTTAGCCTGATACCTAGAGAGAAACCATAAACCCCCAGCATGGTGGATAATAACAGTTACTGGGCTCTTTCCATGTATCCATTCTACTCCTACTACTACGACTACGACTACTACTATATAAGCTCCTAATCTCATCTGGCATAATGCCCACAAGAAACCCATGAGGTTCACATGCTAATCCCTATTAAATAGATAAGAAAATTGCAGTTTAGGGAATTAAGACTCTTGGTCAAGGTCCTGTGGTCTGATTTTAAAGGACCCTGCTCTCAACTCCTAGTCAACATACTGTTCATGGATGATGGTACTTAAGACTCACAGTTGCCCTCCATATGGTGGGTGCCCTGACTCACCACCAACCTATTTTATAGATGAGGAAGTGGAGGCCTAGGGAGCTTGGGTGAGACATTGCCTGCAGGGACACTTCAGAAGTGCCAGCTCCAAGATTCCGTCCATGTCTACCTAATGCTAAAGCCTGCCCTTGGTGGATAATAGTGATGAGGTCATGGTGGGGGGGAGGGGGGGGCCCTTAAGCACAGTGACAAACCCTGGCTGAGACCTGTGTGGGTCAGACCTTGATACAAGCCCTTGCCTGGTGCCAACCAGGCCTAGAGCTAACATCATCCAAACCCTGCGGTAGTTGTGCAGACAGGACTCTCTCTCCTATCTTAAGCCAGAAGATACATTCAGTCTGAACTGAGTGACAAAATGCATAGCTCAGGCAATAATGGGTCCAGAGGGGCAGAAGAAATTGGCGTGAGGCCCAGTGGTTTGGAAAAGTCTCCTGAAGGAAGGGGATTTGAGATGTGTAGAAAATGTGGTATCTGGAGTTGCAAAGAATTATTTATTACACACCTTTTTACCCAATACTGCCAAATGTTCTCCATGTATTAGACATGATGGGGAGGCTGAAGGAATATTAAATGCATTTTCTAGGCTTAAGTGACTTAGAGCCTAGTTGGTGAAATAGAACATATAGGAAGTGACAGTGATCAATACTAGCCAATATCCAATTAAGGGCTAAATTGTGTTCCATTATCTGGAAGTACTATAGAGTTTCAGAAGACCAGAGATCAGGAAGGGGGAGGACGGCCAGAAAAAGCTTCCTGTGGGAGGTGGTTTTTGAATGTGGCTTCAAGAATCCAGGGGTCAGACGGAGGGTGTTACACCCATAAACGCACGCAACGGGGAGAGAGCATAGTGCGTTCGTGAGTCAGTGAGCAGTGGAGTGGGCAGGGATGGTAGCAAGCCTCGGTAACATCTTCAAGTTTGGGGGTTGGAATAAACCGAGTCCCTCAAATTACCCAAAGTAATTTGGAATTCAGGTTGCTATTCTATGAGTTAAACCATGGAACTCGTACCCAGTGGATTGAAGCAAGAAGTACAAAATCATCTAAGAGAGCCTGCCTCCAGCCCTGCAGCCCTCAGCAGTAACGGGGACTTAGGTTTTCTCCTTCATCTCTAAAGAAAGAGCCATCAGAAAGAGGGACAGTTGACCACAGAGCTAGGAGCATCATAATGTGAGTGTCCACTATGCCTATCTCAGTTGTCCGCTCTGAGAGGCTGTTGTAGGTGTCATTTTTAATCACAGCAGCCTCTGTGAGCATAGCTGGGCCAGGGGTCTTTCACCAAGAGGGCCTCTAGTCCTCTCACAGATGAGGTGGGCAAACAACTGAAATAGATCAAGCCCAGACTATGGCAAAATTGCCCCATAAAACCACTCTCTAGGGACTTGTTAGATACCTAGCTCTCCCAAATGACCCCAGGGCCATTGCACATGCCTCCCTAGTTGGGCACTGTACGACTCCAGGGTTGTCATCACCCACTCCCATGCACAAGTGCACCTGGCAGCCCTGTGTGATCTCTTAAATGAGTTTCCATTTAAACTTCAGTGAATATACTATGAAGGCCCTCAGCAATTCTCAGTGCTGGAGAGCAAAGAGAGCTAAGTTAGAGTCCCTTTCTGGGCCCCTCGGGCTCTGGCAGCTGAATGAGTGTGACCAACAGCATCAGGAACCATGTATGAGCAGAGCATGAATTCCCCTTCACCGCCACCATGGGGGGAAATACTCCACATTCACTTCCTATCTTTAACAGAGCCCCGGGCCCTGGCAACTGTCAGAAAATCATCAGTGTCCCCAGCCTTGCACACGAAGGAGACAAGATTGTGGGACCAGCTACTGCAGATACTTGAAAATTCCAGGCTGTGCTTATCTGACCTGACATTGACCTGATTTCAGAGACAGTCCTGTTTTCTTGGTGGCTCAATTCATGTCAGAAAATGTTGCTGTTTTATAAATGACCAGCCGACACTGCTGGGCAGCGCAGGGCTCCTGGTGTCAAGGTTAAGGCAAATGGCCCAGGAATCTTGAATAGAAATGAGGACAGGCCCAGCAAAGAGGAGGTGGCTCTTCAGAGCCCCGGGGTCTTTCCCAAAACACAGGTTCAGTGTAGTGGAAGGGGCATAGCCACATTATTTGAGCTAGGGCATGATCCATGGCACCTCATCAATGATACCTTTCCCCTCAGTGGAAGGAAGCCAAGAGTCCTTTCGTGCCAGCTAATCGGCATGATGTGTTAGGTGCCTGGAACCTTGAGAGGAAGAGAACGGGCAGTGAGAACTTTAAAGTAGGAGGGAGAAATTGTGTGTGTGTGTGTGTGGGTATGTATGTGTGGGTGCATGTGTATCGGACTGGGGGATGGTTAGGATGGAGAAGGGTAAAGGGTTTTGTTGAAGATGTCTGGGAACTGGGCGAGGGACTCGTTTATAATTCCCATTTTCTTTCAGTGAATTCAAAATCCACAGAGAGAAAGACACGGTCAACATTTGGAGAGCCATGTGTCAGCTTTGTTACAAATAACCTGGCCGCTGAGTGTGGTTGGAGATCTGCAGCCCAAAGGTTGTACTAATTCAGTCTCGGAAATGCCCAAGCAGATGAGAGGTCAGCAGTCTACCCCGACAGGACTGGGCCCTTCTGCAGGCGGTAGATGGATCATCCTGCCTGCAGACAGATCTGGAAGGAAAAGGAACCAGGAAGGGCTGAGCCACAAAGGCCAAGATTCTCCTAAAACACTTCCCAGACAACTGACTTCCTCCTAAGACTGAGGGGTTGGATATACTTAAGGTAACCAAGAGGTGACTTTCAAAGTAGCTCCTTCTTGGAGCACCTGGCTGGCTCAGTGGTTGAGCATCTGCCTTCAGCTCAGGGAGTGATCCTGGGGTCCTGGGATCGAGTTCCACATCAGGATCCCCACAGGGAGCCTGCTTCTCCCTCTGCCTATGTGTCTGCCTCTCTCTGTTGTGTCTCTCATGAATGAATGAATGAATGAATGAATAAATAAATAAATAAATAAATAAATAAATAAATAAATCTATCTATCTCATGGAATCACAAGCCCAGGGGGAGAATTTTCCCCACCCCTTAGCATGTTCTATGCAAACATAAAGCAAAGATTAGAATCCCCTATCAAGGCCAGGCCCTATAAAGCTTCCCTCATCTGTGACTGATCTACACTGACTAGGAACAGGTACCTCTCGGGGTGTCCTGTAGACTTCCAAGATACGCATTGTTGGTCCTGCTGTCACCAGGCTTGGTTTTCCAGGCCCAGAGAGACCTTCATGTTGCCATAGTGCTCAGTGAGTTATGGGATAAGAAGAATAAAAGTGTCTATATAGGTAAAGAGGGCACCCCCAAAACTTCCCTGTCTTGCTTGTGCTTATCGAGTATTGGTCTTACCTCCAAACCACATTTGCCCTCGAGAACAGGACAGCTACATGGTCTTTCTCCAAACTGTCCTTGTTCCTCCTCAGTTTGCATTCCTGATGGTTCAGTGATTTGGTCTCTGTTTGGAAACCAGCAGACAGAGCATAGCTAGGACTGTCCCCACCAATCATTATTGCCATCATCAAATGTTTGAAAGGTCACCTTGTCCAATCTCCTACCCCCTCCCAAAAAATCCCCTCAGAGAGGCAGAGGTGGGAGTGGGGAATTGGGGGAAGAGAGTCAAAAGGTACTTCAATTAAAAGATCAATAAATCCTGGGGATGTAGCGTACAGCATGGGGACTATGGTCAACAGTATTATATTTTATATCTGAAAGGTTGCTGAGAGAGTGGATCATAAAAGCTCTTATCCCAAGAAAATAATAATGAATATGTGAGGTGATGAATGTTAACTTACTGCGGGAATCATTTTGCAATATATACAGATATCAAATCTGTATGCCGTACACCTAAAATGAATACAATGTCAGTTCTGTTCCAGTAAAACTGGACAAAAATTTTAAAAATTCTCTCAATAATCCCTCTCAGATAGTTGTTGGCATAGCTCCTGTTTTCCAGGCCTTTGTTAGAACAGTGCTGAGGGCACCCGGGTGGCTCAGTGGTTGAGTGTCTGCCTTCGGCTCAGAGAGTGATCCTGGGGTCCTGGGATCAAGTCCTGCATCAGGATCCCCACAGGGAGCCTGCTTCTCCCTCTGCCTATGTCTGCCCCACCCCCCGTGTCTCTTATGAATAAATAAATTTAAAAAAAATCTAGAATGGTGCTGAATGCCGTATTCATTTGGGGACAATAATCTCAATTAGGGGGACACTGTAGTAGGATTGTGTTTAAGTTCATTTCAAGCTTAACTGGTGCCCTACCACTTCCTTTCAAATGCCTGTGACATTACAAATCTTTCTACAGTATGTTGAAGGAGTTGACGTCCTCCTTGCTGAGCCAACTTGTGGGGGATTAATCTAAGAGGACGAGGCTAACGGGCCAACGTTGAATATTTAGATGTTGATGGGGGCTACAGTGGGAGGCCAGGTCAAGAACGCAGAGGAGCAGCTCTGGGTTGCTAGGCCATGGGCACAACGAGATGAAGTGGGAGTTGGGAAGGGTTTCCTTAGGGCCCAGAGTCACAAATAGAAGGCACTCAGGGGAAGATAGGGAGCGGAGATGTCTCTGGCACCAGTACCGTCCTCTTCACCTAAGGGGGTTGCACGGTGATTGTTAGTCTTTGGCTTTCTACTTCCTTTTAAAACCCTGGCTCTCTGGTATGTGAGCACAGGAAGCTGGATACAGCCACAGGCCTTGGGACACCCACCAGGATAATTCTGAGCCTCATAGTCCTGTGTGAAAAAACTTTACATATATTTAAGATGTCCATAACCTGTGAAGTACTACCACGTACCTAAAAATGGTGGTAAAATATTGCATGAGGTAGAAAACCAAGAAAAGAGACAGAATGAAAATTGGGGTTATTGGCATCCAAGTTATGGGAAGTTCCATGTAATGGTGTTTAATCCTATTTTCCAGTCAGCATCTTGGACACGGTGATGATGTTAACCAACACCAGGAAGCTCTTCTCGCAGATCATCCCCTGGATCTGAGAAAATGCTGCTCTCTCGGTGACAGAAGTAGATGAGATGCTTCTCTGTGTGACTTCGGAGGGTCTACAGGACATGGGTGAGAATGTGACTTTAGGAAATGATGCTGCCTATGAGTCTGGTTTCTTTTTTGGACTCCTGAGGCTTGAGCACTCACCTGAATAAAATAAGCATGTACGAGGTAACTGTAACTGTGAGCGGCATTCTGACCACTGTCCCTACCTCTTTTGCTTTGCTCTTTTTTTTTTTTTTTAAATTTTTATTTATTTATTTATTTATTTATGATAGTCACAGAGAGAGAGAGACAGAGAGACAGAGACACAGGCAGAGGGAGAAGCAGGCTCCATGCACCGGGAGCCCAACGTGGGATTCGATCTCGGGTCTCCGGGATCGCGCCCTGGGCCGAAGGCAGGCGCCAAACAGCTGCGCCACCCAGGGATCCCTTTGCTCTTTAATATAGTTGAAATGTCCCAGTTTTCACTAGAAAATAAGTCCTTGTTTGTTGATGAACCCCAATTGTATGGCTAGGATGGTGCTCATAAATCCTCTGAATTCAGTCTTCTGGAATTTTCCCAGATTGAAATCAAATACTCACACTCCTGCCTGGCTCTCAAATTCCAAGTCAGCAGTATCTCCCCTCACACACAGCCTGTATGTGACATTTTTGTGGGAGGTTATCACAGCATAAGGACTGTGCAAGGACTCAGGGCTTATCTAATCGGGTTTTCTTGACACTTGTTTTATTGCATTCAAATCTCACCACCTGATCAAATGACTGCACTGGTTAGAGAGCTGTTGCAAAAGAGCTTCCTGACAAATCTTTGCCCTTGTTCTAAACACATTCTCCCACCAGTTAGAGGAGTTTGGCTTCCTGGGCTACGTTGTTCCTGGCTGGTCACTGACATGGAAACCCCAAACCATCTCTTCAGTTTGAGGAAATATTGTTCAGTGGGGTAAGTATTCGGTCAAGAAGATTCTTAAAGTCCCTTCCACATCTTGCTATTGAGGATTCTAAAATCCAGCTGCCACGGCATTTAGTACTATTCTTCCCTGCTCCCTGACACCAAAATAGGCATTCAATAAATATTTTGGAATAAATGAGTGAGTGAAAAAAGTGAATGACGAATTAACAAATACAATTGTCAAATGACTATGGTCCCAAGTCCTTCTCCCAGTCCCTCCCTGGAAAACCATTCTGCTTAGGATAAAAACTCGTGCAAAAAGGACCCCTGGTGCCAGGTATGCTCACTGGTATGCCTGAGTTCCAGGGCAGGCAAAAAACTTTGCTCTGGGGGCTCTGCATCAGGGAGACATGACCGATACCCTTCAAAACAAATAGGGTTCACACTCCCCCCCCACTAGGAGGGCTATCATTTAGAAAAAGGAAAATAAGCATCGGGAGGGATGTGGAGAAATTGGGACCCTTGTATGGTGCTGATGGGAATGTGAAATGGTGCCACCATGGTAGAAAATAGTTTGGCTGTTCCTTGAAAAGTGAAGCGTAGAATGACCCAAGCAGTTCCATTCCTAGATATACACCCGAAAGAACTGAAAGCAGGAGCTCAAACAGATACTTGTGTATGAATGTGCGTGACAACATTATTCACAATTGTCCAAAGATGGAAATGACCACTCAACAGATGAATATATAAACAAGAAGTGGTTTCTGCCTACATGAATTACTATTCAGCTTTAAAAAAGAGGGCGACTCTGACCCATACTATGACACAGATGAACCTTGAAAGCATGATGCTAAGCGAAATGAGCCAGACAGAAAAGAACCAGTGTTGCCTGATTCCACTTCTATGAAATATCTAGAATAGTCACAGTCATAGAGATGGAGAGTAGCACAGAGGTTACCAGGGGCCGAAGGAAGGGGAGAATGGGGAGTTCTTATTTAAGGGGTACAGAGTCACAGGTTGGGATGATGAAAAACGTTCTAGAAATGGATAGTGGTGACAGTTGTCCAATACTGAGAAGGTTTTTAAACGCCCCTGAATCCTACGCTGAAAAAAGATCACAACAGCAAATTTTATCTGTGTCTATTTTAGTGCAATAAAAAATCGTGCAGACAACCAAACCAAACCAAAGGGGTTGTGAAGGATCAGAGCTCGAAGAAGGGTAGCAGGTAAATAATGCCTCAAAATCCTGCTAACCACAGGAGCTGGCATCTCACGGTGCTCTCCTCTGTCACTTAGGGCATCCCTGTGGGGGATTAGTATCCCATTTCACCAACGAATAAACTGAGGCTCAGAAAGGTTGACCCTCCAGACATCATGTCATCCACCAGTAGCAGAGTCGTGACTTAAACATCTTTGTTCACCCTGGAAAGGCTGCACCACCTGCAGTCGTGCCTTCCTAAAGTGCCCACCACGCAGCTTGCAGAAATGCAGTCCACCCCGAGGACCAGCCAGCGAGGCTGACTAGGCCGTGAGGGGGGCTGACCCTGAGATCAAGAGCCTGGCCTCCAGCCCCCGGCTGGCCTCACCCTCACCCTGCCCTGGGAGTGAGGGAAAGGTCGCGAAGCAGGCAGGTGCACTGACGGCATTGGGATGCACTAGCTTTGAAGATCTATCTGACTGCAAAATAAACAAGCCTCAAAACCACCCGCCCCCGGCCCCCGAGCTTATGTATTCAGGGATCTCTTCAAGGCATTTGACATCAAATTCTAATCTTCTGCATGTCAGGATCCCGCCCTTTGCCCACAGCCCCATGGGTAGTCTCTCAAGAACACTTTCCCATAGTTTGACATTTGAATCTGGCATCCTTGGCATAAAATCACTATCTGCAAATATCCTGAGGCGTTTCCCGCACCTGGTAAAATTCCCGCATATCATCTTTACTTTGTATGTGAGGTTAATCTCTTTAGGGCCCCATTTAGCACAGAGACGACCATACATGTCCTGATTTTCTGGTTCCAGAAGTCACTACGTCAAACCATCCACGGGCTTTTTCTGAGCAAAATGATCCATCTGTGTAAGTAATCTTGACCGCTCTCCTGCCAAAACTGGGCACGTTCAGCTGTGCCTGTTGCTCTCCGTCACAGCTTGAAAGGTGGCAACAAAGGCCCCTCGATCCTGAATTTCCCCGTGAGCCATTCACCCATGGACTTCTGCTGTTCTTGGCATTCCTGCAAGTGTGCTGTTAATTAAACTCACCAAATTAGTATTTTCAGACAGCAGTGCCTCAGGGTGCCAAGGGCAGGCCATGCACACCCCGCCCACTGTCCATCTGTGAGGTCCAGTGCTCTGTCTCTGGAACAGTGAGCCTTGAGTTCCCAGGCCTGGTGGCGTGTTGGCCCAAGTACCTGGCCCCTGCAGCCGGGCGGAGGCAGTGGTGCCTACTGGTTAGGAACATGGGCTCACATTAGAAACGACAAACACCCACCATTTGCTTCGACGTGGATGGAACTGGAGGGTATTATGCTGAGTGAAATAAGTCAATCGGAGAAGGACAAACATTATATGTTCTCATTCACTTGGGGAATATAAATAATAGTGAAAGGGAATAGAGGGGAAGGGAGAAGAAACGGGTAGGAAATATCAGAAAGGGAGACAGAACATAAAGACTCCTAACTCTGGGAAATGAACTAGGGGTGGTGGAAGGGGAGGAGGGTGGGGGGTGGCGGTGACTGGGTGGCGGGCACGGAGGGGGAGCACTTGATGGGATGAGCACTGGGTGTTATTCTGTATGTTGGCAAATTGAACATCAATAAAAGATAAATTTATTATTTAAAAAAAAAAAGGGGGCCTGCCCCGGTGGTGCAGCGGTTTGGCGCCGCTTGCAGCCTGGGGTGTGATCCTGGAGACCCAGGATCGAGTCCCACATCGGGCTCCCTGCATGGAGCCTGCTTCTCCCTCTGTCTGTGACTCTGCCTCTCTCTGTGTGTCTATGAATAAATAAATAAAATCTTTTAAAAAATAATAAAAAAAAAAAAGGAACATGGGCTCAGAGAGACTGCTGGGGTTTCGATCCTGGCTCTGCCATGAACAGATCCTGGTATTCAGTTTCCTTATCTATGAAATGGGGAGAGCAGCAGTTTGCCCATCTGTAAGTGGTTGGGGTTAAATGGATTCTTTCATTTAAAGCATTTAAAATAGTGTCGGAGGAGGGACGCCTGGGTGGCTCAGCGGTTGAGCATCTGCCTTGGAGTCAGGTCGTGATCTCAGAGTCCAGGATTGAGTCCCTCATCGGGCTCCTTGCAGAGAGACTACTTCTCCCTCTGCCTATGTCTCTGCCTCTCTCTCTCTCTCTCTCATGAATAAATACATAAAATCTTAAAAAAAAATAATGTTGGAGGGACGCCTGGGTGGCTCAGTCAGCTAAGCATCCAACTCTTGATTTTGACTCAGGTCATGATCTCAGGGTTGTGAGATCTGCATCGGACTCTGCGCTGAGGGTGGAGCCTGCTTATGATTCTCTCTCTTCCTGTCCCTCTGCCCCTCCCCTGCCAGAATAGCCTTGGAAGCAGAGTAAGAGCTCAATAGAAACTAATCCCTACCTGCTGTTAGTACTATTAGTATGTACTAGGATTTACAGAGCAATTCACCAAAATGCCAACCTTTAAAAATTTCCTGGCAGTACCTTCTCCACATCAACAATTTAAGTACTCAAGGGCAGTCGTGTTGAGTGACAGTCATTGGCCTTCTCCGAATCCCCTATAAATCTTCAGAGGCTGCAATAACTTGGAAGTCAAAGATTATGAATGCTCAACTGCCAGTTTTTGAGTCCCTTACTCCTATATCAATTGTTGGAAGAACATTTCATAACTTACAGAAAACTTTGTCTTATATTACCTGACTGTGCTCAGAGCTCTCACCTCCTGCCATATTGATTGAGCTCTTTGATGTCACAGATGTTCTAGTGTTCCTTTCGCACATGCCTATCTCTTTGTGTGTCATGGCTCCTTGGGGACATTTTGGTTCTTCTCTGTTCTCCATAACGTGGCTCATCCTTATAGACCTTTAGGCATTGGCTTAGGTTTCTCCTCACCTGGGGACCTTCCCAGGGGGTCCTGGCCCAGTCTGCATGACAGTATCTTGTATTCATCACATACTCCGGTGGTCACGTGTTACATTTTCCTGCTAGAGCCTAAATTCCTTGAGGACAGAGATTGTGCCGTTTCTTGTGTTTTCTCTGGTCCTTACCACAATATTTGGTATCTCAAGAGTGTTCAGAAATTAATGAGCAACCCATTGAGGGATACAGAACTCGACAGGGAGGGTTCTTAGAGAGGGGATACAGTCAACATGACCGGGAAATTTGGAAAAGACTTCACAGCACAAGTAACATGTGGAATTGAGCCTTTATAGGTGAGAATGGTTTTGAAAAGCAGAAGAAGGAAACCTAAGGGTCTCCAGACTAAGGAACTAATAACTCAGGCTGGAGATCTGCTGAGGCCAAAACCTGGAGGGATGGGGAGCTGGAGGGAGGGAGCACTGGGGTGGAAGGTGAGGCTCATTTGGCCAGTCAGATGGTGAAGGATGCTTTGCACCAGGAAGAGGTTGGGCCTTGTTCTGCCAAGAATGGGGATCGATGAAAGTATTTGAAACGGGAGAGTGTTTTAGAAAGCCTATGGCTGAAACAGGGGTGCAGGGGTGCGTCGTGTGCTCGCATGTGCAGAGAACATGGATACATAGATACTCATGTTGATATGTGCAGGTGCTATCTCTGGAAAGACATACTCTAGAAACTGGTTCAGTGGTCAGCCCTGTAGGAGGGAACTTTGTGGGGAGACAGAGGTGGTAGGAAGACAATTTTTGCTGAATTCTTTTTGCCCTGTCTCCATTTGTCCTTGTGTTTTTGTTATATTTTCTAAAAGAGTGCAAGTTTTAAATAGCTAGTAAAAACTGTGAGAATGAAGAATGAAAGAAAGGAAAAAGGAAAGAAAGAAATGAATCATGCATGGCAACGTGAGAGAACGAATCAGCTGGGAGACAGTGGGGACAGGGTGGAGGTGAGGGGGTTATCCCCCGCCAAGGGCTCTCCTGCCCAGACAGCCGAGCCCATGGCAGGCTTGAGTGGGCACACACCCTCTTTCCCTCCCAGAGACAAGTTCCCTGCTACAAATCTTATTTCAGATCGTGATCCCAACCTTACATGTTCAACAAGGCAAATTCATCCCCTGCTGTAATCAGAGAGGGTGGCTCCTGTTCTTACATTGAGTCCTACTCTGCCTCACACCCATCGGCTTCCTCAGATGATAGACCTCTGTGGACAGAGTCCCTGTTCCCACTCACCTGGGTCACATTGCTGGGGCTTTGTGCTGAAGCAGCCTTTCTTAGTGACTACAGTAGACACAGGCAGGAGGAAGGAGAGGGGCTTGATCCCCTCACCCTTGGAAAAGCACTTCTGTATGTGTGACCAGAGGTTCGCCCTCCCAACCTCCAAGGCCTACTGCTCTGTTTTTCGGAATGTTTGGAATTTGAAGAGGAAGGAAGAATGTCAAGTCGGCTGAGAAACCCAAATTCAGGAAAATCAAATCAACAGGGAATCTTATCCTGGTTGTTACAATGGCCATGGGATTGTGAAGAGCTATTCTTTTTGGACTGCCAGTGAGAGGAATTTCTAGGAAAAAAATATTTGCAATATTTTTCACTCAGGAATTTATCATTTAAGGTACTGATGGCAACACAAATATAGGAGTGCCTCAGTTTAAGAAACCCAATTTAGAAAAAAATCTGGACTTTGTAATAGGATGTTACAAACAGGGGTGCCTGGGTGGCTCAGTCAGATAAATGTCCGACTCTTGATTTCAGCTTAGGTCATGATCTCAGGGTCCTGGGATCAAGCCTCACATGGGGCTCTGTGCTCAGTGAAGAGTACTTGTTCCTCTCCCTCCCCCTCGACCCCTCCTTTCTCTCTCTCTCTCTCTCTCTCTCAAAATGAATAAATAAAATCTCAAAAAAAAATATACCAAACAAAAATGTAACGTTTCCAGTCCTGGTCTCAGGAACACCTCTCTGTCACTGTCTAGTCGATCTTGAGCAACTCCTTTCACCCATCTGGGCTCCAGGTTTCCCTTCAGATCCACAGGATACATTTCAGCTCTCTCTTGAATTCTAGCAGCAAGTATTTGCATTCTGAAAACTTTCTTGATTCATTCATCAATGGCCTTACCTGTTAACCTAAAGTTCATCCAGCACCTCTTCTCAAGATGCTGACAGCTCATCTGAGCAGGGGTGGGCATAGCTGGGGCACTTCAATCACTCAGAGCTTTCGTCCTTCAAACATTGGGGGGCTGGGCAGTTTTATTTTGCTCTAAGAGCACCTCTGGTGCTGGCCATCATGGCATGACCAAAGCCAGGAGGTGCCCAGGATGAGGGCCCCTTCGGTGGCAGCAAGAACCTCCTCTTGCCTATGAATTTGTTGATATGAAAATCGGGCTTCTGATACTGCTCACAGATCAGCACTTGTGTCTGTCAGTTTTTCAAAAGCCTCTGTTGATGGGAGCGCAACTCTTGCTTGCTAGCAAGGGTCTGAAAGTGGTTTGAAATAACTTGAACAAATTTTTCAAGATGTTCTGCCTTTTAGGAATAGGCGGCAAATAGTAAATATCATTAAAATTAATTGTGCCAAACAGACGCTCACAATTTAAATTGAATTGTCAGTTCTGCATAATAAAAGGTTAAAATTATGTGTCACACAAGGAATAAATTTAACCTGATTATTTGACTCAAAATTAAATTAAAGACTGAGTGCACTTACATTTTAATACATTTTATGTTGTTATATGCTTTCCCTTAGAGTCATTTATATCTAAGCCATATTTCTTTAAAGCAGGTAATGTAAATTTGCTACCTCTAGTGTCTTTATATACCCTAAAGCATGAGATATTTCTTCCATATAACTTTGTTTTCTGGTAATGATAGTTCATGCATCTTAGTATTTTTTTTTCCTTAAAGATTTTTATTTATTTATTCATGAGAGACACACACACACACAGAGAGGCAGAGACACCTGGCAGAGGGAGAAGCAGGCTCCATGCAGGGAGCCCGATGTGGGGCTCGATCCCAGGACTGCAGGATCATGACCCAAGCCAAAGGCAGATGCTCAACCCCTGAGCCACCCAGGTGTCCCGAATCTTAGTATTTCTTATGTTGGTTCTCTCTCTCAGATTCTCATGGAGAACCATCTATTTCCACATTGTCTTTAATTTGGGTGACTCTACTAGATACATTAGCAAATGCTGAAGATATTGATCCTCACTCCTCCCAGTCCAACAGACCCTGTAGACTAGGCCAGACAAAAGAAAGGACCTGCTGGCCTGGGTTTTTATTTGTTAAGTCAGGCAACCCTATCACAGAGCCCTGCTCCTGTTCTCAGATCTCCACCCCTGCCTACTTCTCCCCTTCTTGTCTGTGTTCTCTTCTTACTACTACCCACTGCCTGTGGTCTTGCTCACCACTCGCTCCTGTGGTCCCCACCCATACCCGCCCATCTTGCAGGGCCAAACTTATGAACAGGAGGCTCCCTGCTGTAGGGACCCAGCTCCAAACTCAGATGGCTAAGCTTCCCTCTCACTCCTTGGGTTCAGTCTTTTGCCAAATATTTCATATGTCTCTCATGTCTACATGCTCAGCTCCTTGCTGAGGGTGGCAAGAGAAACACCCTGGTCCTGGAGCACCTTCTATTCACGGTGATTGGTGACCAAAGCACATGGATGAAACTAACAAGAGAGAGAACCAAAAGGCCATCACTCTGGGGTGGATTCTTAGGTATGGGAACTTCTAAATGTGAGAATCACATTTCCAAGACCATCCCAAAACATTCTGTGTGTCTACAGACTATCTAGACCTTGGAGGACATGATTCCACTTTCTTACTACTGAGTCATTATTTCATTAAATGAGCTGGACTCAGAAGGGCATAGGCAGAAAGCAATTACACGATTTTTTTCTGTGCTAAGTTGAGTGCTTCTTCTTTCCTTCTGGATGAAACCCCAGACAGTTCCTATGAGAGTAACAAGTCTCATTTTTCAGATAATAAAAATGCCCAGGTCAATCCAGATATCAATTTGGCATACAATTTAAATCCCTCTCTTCTTGCCAGATTGGGCCTGATACCAGATTAGGAGCTGGCGGTGAGATAAAGTCTGTGGTTGACTTCCTCGATATTTTCACTCCTCCTGCCTGATTCAGGCTTCCCAGAACCAGAGGAGAGTGAAAGAAAGGGAAGGGGAAAGAAAGGGACTTGCTTGGTTGTCACCATTATAATCTGGTGTCAGGCTGATTCTTTGTCCCGTGTAACATTTTTTGTGGGTTCCCTTGGCACCTTGCTTAACCTCACGGGGATCTCCAACTTGAGCTCCTTCAAAGTCACAGTAGTGCCCAGTTGGCCACTCACCGCCCTGGCTTACCCCATGTCAGGGTACCTTTGCCTCTTTGCCTTGTCTCTTTACTCTGTGGCAGGGGAGCCCTGACCCCCATCTTCTCTTTGGGCTTTACAGATGGAAAGCAGATACCAGTGTGCAGTCACCCAATTCTGGGCCACACAGGTGAAGCTCTCCCAGTGGTTTCTGAAATCTGTCTCACTTTACTTACGGTGAGGGGAATATATCCCTTCTCTTCCTCTCAAGCCAGTGAGGGCAGGGGTGAGGGCAGGGACAGGGGGATGCTCAGCTGCTGCCAGGTCTCCCCAAGCTAATAAATTCCTAGCCTCCTCTTAAATTTTTGAAGCAGATGGCAGAACAAGTTTTGGACCACCCCTTTGCCAACCCCACACAGATGATCTAGCACCTTCTTTAGGGCAGTTATTAGCTTTGGGGCCTCGCCCAAATTTCAATACAAGAGTATCATGTTAATATCCCATTACAGTTACTATTTAGGAAACCAAATGAGAGTATTGAAGAGTCATTTTTAGTAGGAGAGCTTCTAGAAATCTAATTGTGCTAAATTTTGCCTTGTTTTTACTCCTGAACTTATTTCTCAGGAGGGCAAGGAATCACACGAGGGCTACTGCTCTGAACTTCCTAAGAGTGTTCTGAAGGGAACCCTGGACACAATTACATGAACTCCTCATGTTTTTGGAAAGAAGATTTCAAAGGGGGAAAATGTGCATTTCAAATGTTCCCATGTGGAGGCACTAAAAGGGAAATGGGTATGAAGCACTCTGAATATGAGAATTATAACAAATGCTCTGATGATAAAAAAGACAAGGGGCAGGTGTCTCAGGAGAACCCCGTGGTAGTAGAGTGGATCCTGTGAAGTTGGGTGGGCGAAGGGCACGAGCAGAGGCCAGAAGGAGACCACACCCCAGGACACATGGAGAGAGGCAGCCTGAACCTGGAAAGGAAGCGGAAGGAGTCAGAGGCCAGGAGGAGCTGAGGTTTTGGAAGCAGTCAGGACGGCACATGTTTTGTGTTTAATGCAAAGAACTCCACTGGCGTGCTAAGCTCTGTTCTACACACATATCTGAATGTGTCTGAACATCACAAAAGCAAGGTACAACTATTATCCCCATTTCACAGGTGGGGCGAGGGAGGCGCGGACAGTTAAAGCAACCTGCCCATCGTCAGACAACTTGAAAGTGGCAAAGTCACAGTTCAGAGACTGTGCCCTGAACCTCCACTTGCTGCCTCCCTGTTAGTTCATCCATTCTGAGCTCTACCAGAAGCTCTGGTAGAATCCTCTGAGGGTGTGGATTGTGTTCTGCTCACATCTGTAATCCCAGCATTTAGCTCAATGCCTGGTGTGCAGCACACACTCCAAGTTTGTTGAATTGAGCAAGTGTAATGGGTAGGATGAGCCCCTCCTGTGTCCTATTTTTTTAAAGATTTTATTTGTTTATTTTAGAGACAGGGAGAGAGCTGGGGGAGGGACAGAGGGAGAGGCAGAGAGAGAATCTCAAGCAGACTCTGTGCTGAACATGGAACCCAACATGGGACTCAGTCTCACAACCCTGAGATCATGACCTGAGCCGTAATCAAGAGTTGGATGCTCAATCGACTGAGCCTTATAGGCACTCCACCCTGGGTCCTAATTTTGCCAAGACCTCCAAAGCACAGATAATGGATAAGTATTATCTACTGTCTAAAGAGAAGAGCTGGCCATGTCCACCTTAAGCATAGAGGAGGTCAATCAAGTCCAGCAACCATCTATGCATATGGCTTGTGGCTCTTAGGAGAGAAGGATTTCCTTGGAGGGAGTATGTAAGACTAGGACCACTGTGGCCCTCCCCTCCATATTCTCTCCCTGTCTCCCCACCCTCCCCACAGCCACCCAGGATACGCTAAGAAGAACCCTAAGGAACTACTGGTGGAGATTAGAGGATTTTTTTAGGAAAAGGGGGCTGACACCTCACTTGCTGGCCAGGTCCTGGCTCATTTACCCAAACTCTCCACTTCCCCCACTGTGGTGGCTGGATGAGCACAGGAGGGCTCCTGGGAGAGGGAATGAAATATATAGCCCTTGGGTTTTCAGGTCATGAGACGGGGGTCTGATGCTCCCTTGAAGCAGCCTAAAGGCACAAGCTGGCTGCAGGTGTCTGGGAGAGGAGAGAGGGCAATGGGAGGAATGCCTGTGATGCCCCAGTGTGCAAAGGACCACAGCCAAGAGGGCTGCCAGCTGCACCAAAGGGAGCCCAGCAGCAGACTACAGAGAGGAATCGCTAGGAGCATCCTATGAGGCCCTCTAAACACACATTGCCCCTGCTGGACAACAGGGTCCTCCTGAAGAAAGCCACGTGCACCAGGAACAGAGTGGGTTAGGGCTGGGGGGATGCAATAGTGGTGGGGAGGTGCACCTAATGAACACACAAAAGGGTCCCTTGGATAAGGTGTGCAAAATGTGCACACCAGCGGTGAGGGGCAGCACTGCACAGCTCAGAGGAGAGTCTAGAATCATAGGCCCCTTTCCCTGGCCCCAGCCATGGCTCTGGAGGAACCAGAAATAGCAGAGATAGCACAGGAGAGGCAGAAAGAAGAGACAAGTCTGATCTGAGCTCAGGGGGTGGATTGGAGGGAATGGAAAGGCTGCTGCTGGATGGAGGGAGTTAACTTTGGATTGGATCATGTGGACTTTCCGATGCTTATAAGTGACCAGCACACGGGCAGACCTGCCCAAGATGATACCAGGAGTGGGCAAGCGGGGAGTTGATGGAACAGGCCTGAGGGAGGCCATGAGGGGAAGAACACAAAGCTACTTCCTGACTTCATCCTACCAGATCCAGCCTCTTCAATGACCTGTCCCATGAGGAAGTGGCAGGAATGTTAATAGATAACACTGAGTTTTCCAACTCTAAGATAAACCTTTAAAAAAATTTTTTTTAGTATTTCTGAAATCCAATGCCTTATAAATCCAAGTGCACATTTATTATTTTTCCCCCTGAAAAATGTTTTTTGAGTTTATGTGGTCTTAAAATATATTGCATGTTGGAATTGAGACAATTTTGTAATAGTAGAGCTGTTTCGAGGTTTTATAGGTTTGTAAGTGCTCTCACTTGCCGTGATTGCAAGTTCAATGTCACTCTCTGACCTTCTGGTTCTAAGAAGTTGTGTTGTCCAGCCTGGGTTGGGGTGTCAGAAGAAGGATGGGATAGGAGTGTACAGTGATTGGCCTGAGATCATAGGCAGAAAGCATAAGGATCGCCCACCCATGTTCCTGGGAAAAGATGTCTGGGGAACCACAGTACAACCCAACGTTTTGAAGCCAATGGGTGTGAGATGGGGGGTGAGAATCTCATCTGGAGTAAAGGGTTGGCTACACAGGTTGTTAGAGTGAGTTTTAAGAGATTTTTAAAGGAAAGAATCTTAATTTTTTTTTAAATATCCATTTATCTGTCAGTGGATACTTAGGTGTGCCCATGTCTTGGCTATTGTGAATAATACTGCAGTGAACATGGGAGTGCAGATATCTCTTCAGGATAGTGATCTTGTTTCCTTTGAGTAGATACCCAGAAGTGGGATTGCTGGATCATATGACAGTTCTATTTTTATTTTTTGGAGGAACCGCCATACTGTTTTTCACAGTGACTGCACCAGTTTGCAATCCCACCAACAGTACAATAGTTTTCTCTATTTTGAGGATAACGCGGGGGTCATAGTAAATAATGAAGGTGAAATGAAAAGTTCTGCTATTACAGGACCAGTCGCAAAGGAGTGTGCAGACTTGTGGCCCAGGATTGCTTCCAATGCTGGCAGAATTGCATGATTCTTTGGTGTATTTGTTTTAAAAAAAATAAAAATTATTTGTTCTCAGGAAAAAAAAAAAAGGGTCCCCTTTCTCCACATCCTTCCCAATACTTTTTATCTCTGTGAGGTGATGTTAACTAAACTTATGGTGATAATCTTTTTGCAATATATATGCATATCAAATAATCATGTTGTACATCTTGGAATAATATAATATTATATGTCCAGTATATCACAATAAAACTGGAAAAAATAAGCTATGGCAACAAAAAATTTTTTTTAAAAGACTAGTAAGAGCCTTTGGTTAATTCTATGGACAAAAAGAGAAGCTAAGGAGACCAAGATGGTATAGATAGGCACAACTACATAAATTTAGCCTAAGAAAAAATTAAGCTGAACACTGCAAAATAGGGTTAGACAACTTGTTTGAAGTCTCACGACTAATAACCAATAGCATGAATCCCCTCCATTTTTTCTTCAATTTTATCCCTTAATGCATAGTCTTCAAAAGGAAAGGAGTAAGACAAAGGAAAATAAAGCTTAGGATGCTCAAGAAATAGCAGATCAGATCAGAGATAAGGCCTTCTGACACTGCCACTCTTCTTGTTGGGGCCAATGACCTACCTTGCCATTGTATGACACAGGACTTCATGCTGAGCCTCGAGAAGATTTAAGCCTGTCAGCATGGTGCCTTGGGCAATCACCGCCAAAGGGACCTGTTTGTTCCTATTAAGCTGCCTCTACTACATAAGTTTTGCCTTCCCCAGATCAGAGAATCCAGGAAGAATTTAGAGGCAGATTCCAGAACGCTTGTCATAATCTTTGAGATGTCATGGGAAAGAGGATTTCCCAAATTTCAAAAAGGAAACAGAAGGATTGTTATTTCCTGGCAAAATTCTAGAATTGAATATTAAACAAAGGAACTGAGGCTTCTTAGAAAAAAAGGATCTAAAAAAAAAAAAAAAAAAAGAAAAGAAAAAAAGGATCTGAGAATCCACAGCAGCAACTCATGCAATACTAACCTCATTATTTTTTCACAGCATTAGTATCCTAGCATGTAAGGGATTTCACAGGGTAAGGCATTGGATACAGCTTCTTTTTTAAAAAGGCAGGAATATATATTCATTGAATGAACTACAATTTGGTAAGCTCATATGTGATTGAAAGCCTGTACCCAAAGAGAAAAAACTCCTGTGAGTAGATATTAACAAATCATTGTTGAAAGAGAGGATGTATTTATTTATTTATTTATTTGTTTGTTTATTATTTATTTATTTATTTATTACTTCTTATTAATGATTTGAGGCAATAGAAAAGAAATATTTGTGGAATTCCCTAACATTTCTGACAAGACTATGATTATTTGGGGGAAATAACAGATGTATGATCTTTATTTGTGGGTAAGGATAATTAAAAAGCCTTGTTTATAGAAAACAATGGTTTGTAGAGCATCCTAATTTATACCCTAAATCTTGTTTTGAGCGATGGGAGCAGGAACTTCTGTGCTGCGGATACCACTTTTAACTATCCCAGGTCTTTGGATGGTACTTTATGGCTATTGCTTCATAGCTGTAAAATTTGTATGAGATTCAAAATATCATCTGATCAATATTTGTGTCACTTTTGATTGTTTCTTCTAGCTAAACATTCTAAATTCTTTTAAGGCACAGTATGTCATGACATTCAGAGTTTTAGTTCCCTATGCTCTGTTCACTGAACATGGTCTATCTTATCAACGTCCTTAAGACGCGACCCCTGATTATCAATTCCAATATTCCAGGTAATTTTTAATCACCAAAGAGCACAGTGTAATGATGTCCAGCCTTGATCTAGAAACTATTCTATTAAAATCTTCTAATACACATCAATTCCTTAGTGCATGCTTCATACATTCAGTTTCTACTGACTTGTAAACTAAAATCCCTGGCTTTTGCATTTGAACTGCTGTTGAAACCAGTGTTCTCCCTTTTGTTCCCATTGATATTTTGGAAACTGAATGCATGGCTATACATTTATTCCTGTTACATTTTCATTTACTCATTTTAGCTTAATACGTCAGATAAAAGTTTTTAAAAATTTAAATGCATCATTAGTGTGTTAGCTTAGGACAAGTCATTTAGTAAATTTAATGAATTTACATTCATTCACCAAAAATATGAGTGCTTATGAGATGCTGGGCACAGCAGAAGCAACAAATATTAAGTTATGAGTCCCAAATGTTTATAATCTGCCATAGAAACAATATCTTTTAGAAGAAATGATTAAGGAATTCTAGATGGTGGGAGCACATTCCTACATCCAGCAGATTTCTCTCCACGCATCACTTTTTGGGGAAGGTTGTCCAGAAACAAGCCACCAAACATCCCCTTGCACCCTGCTCACCAGCTCCCAATCCTGTTTATTGCAGATAAAGATTAGGCTCACATTTTCCTAATAGTCTAAACAAGCCCCTCAGAAACTAAATCTTCAAATTACTCCAGTCATATCAAATTTCTTGGATGCACATGTCAGCTCTCATCCCTTTGATGTTGGTGGCTTGAACTTTCTGCCCTGCCATTAATTCATCACCTGTATTAATAAATAAAGAACAGCCAGGCATTTTAGCAGGAGCAAACTCCTCAGAGTGAAGAGGACTGGTTTTTCCTAAAGCCTAGCTGTGTGATCAGAAGCAAGTCATGACACGTCTCTGAGCTTTGTCTTTGCCTCTCTTTCAGTGGAGGGGCTAGATTTGAAGTATACATGTCATTACCACAGGATTAGCAGAATCATTATGATTCTTCCTTTTTCATGAGAGATATTAAAGTTCTCCAGTTTGGGAACAAAGAGAAAAATGATTATAGTTGGACCAACATTTGTAAAGAAAATAGTCATGTAACCACTGGGAAAGTCTTCTGGAATTGCTGCAGATGCTCAGACTGAAAGTTCAATGCCAAAGCGAGCTCACTGATCTCAGGTTGTCAGCTCAGGACCTGAGGGTCCAGGGACTCCGTCTGGATGGCTTCTCTCTCCCAAGCCTGTAAAGCATAAATGCCACCTGCATGATGAGTGGTCCTGCCTTGTCCTGTCTCCTAAAGAGCAACATGGAGAACCTTCCCCAAGGAGAACACGGAGCTCAATGAGGTCACTATTGAGTCTAGGAGTCCAGCCCTGCCTTCTGTCCCACTGGAAAGGCCAACCCCAACAAGACCTGAGAAACAGGGACACACATCTTTGGAGCTCTTTCAACTCTGTCTTAGGTGAACCTATCAGCTACCCGATTACTTTCATTTAAAAAAATTTTTATTTAAATTCAATTAATGAACATATAATGTATTACTGGTTTCAGAGGTATAGGTCAGTGTTTCATCAGACTTTATAACACCCAGTACTCATTACATCATGTGTAATAATGTACTTAATGTCCATCACCTCGTTACCGCAGCCCCCTACCCCTACCCCTCCAGCGACCCTCACTTTGTTTGCTATGATTAAGAGCCTGTTATGGTTTGTCCTCTCTGATTGCATCTTATTTTTTCCTCTCTTGTCTTCCTTTTGGTAAGGACAAGAATGCAGATTGCCATCACCACCGTCACCACACCCAATCCCCCCGTGAGCCGATAAGGGCTTACAGTGTAAGTGGTGGAGAACACCCTGCCAGGCCTGAAGGAAAGGAGCTCTGATGTTGAGTAATGGCAAGAAAAGCAGAATGTTCCTCTGTCCCCTCTCCCTTTATCCCCTCCCAGGAACAGGCTACAAGTTCATATCAGCACACTGACCTGCCAGCAGTGCTCACCAGCGGTCACTGCCCTCCTCTCTCCCTCCTCCACACCAGTTGACCTCAGAGGCCTTGAGAATTCTTTTCACGAGCATGGGGACACAGCTAACAAGAAAGTTGATCCAGTAAAAACAGAACCAAACCTGAAGTGTGAGTTTGAGTTTGCTGCTGCTTAGCACACAGAGACTGCAGCGAGTTCATGGATAAGTCGAGGTGAATATGGCACTCACAGCAAGACCCCTCTATGAAAGCCCCAAACCTTACCCTTTGTGATCATCATTACCAATGACAGTTTAATGCTACCTCTTTCCTGGAAAGACATTTATCATGTTCTGAAGAATCTGAATTAACTTCTAGAAGCATACAATGCCATCAAGAAAGCAAAGGATAGCTTTTCGTGTCCAAGCCCACATGGCTGTCTTGTCCAGCCTTCCTCTCCAAAAGCAAAGATGGATTGGGGGGTGTCAGAAGGCAAGACCACATTCTCTCTACACTATTATCCTCCTTACGAAATGGCGGTTGTCTTAAGATGTCAGTGCGCCTCACTGCCCTCTCCACTGCCTTGGGCCAGTTTGAGAGTCAGGCTCAGAGCATACAGAGAAGTGATGAAGGGCGTGTCCTCCGGAGCTGGTCCATCTGGCTTCTACTTCAATTCTTTCTGTGCCTCAGTCCTCTCATCTGTAAAATGGAATAATAATAGTAATAGACCACCCTTTATGCAATTAAATATGTAAATACTGTTGTTCCTGACATGTCTCGATCAGGCTTCTGTCTTTATCACCCTCTGAACAGCTCTGGGTAGGGGCACCAGCAATTTCCCAGGGAAATTTCTTAAGCTTCACTGTGTCTGACCCATCCCCCCCTCATTTGACAGAGTCAACCATTCCCTCTTTCTTGAGCACTTTCTCCAGAATACTAGTTTATTCTGATTTTCCTTCTACCTCATCAGTTATTTCTTTGCCTCCATTCTGGATTCCTCCTCATTTCCTAGACATTGGCATGCCCGGAGCTAGGGCTGGGGCTTCCTCTCTGACCCAGAGAACTGAGCTCACACTCAGTTCACCTGTTTGGTCTGTGACTCTACATGCCACCTCTGCCCTCTTTTCTTTCCCCAGTCTGGACTCCTCCCTCGAACTGCAGACTGACACCCCGAAGTCCACCTCAGGAGACTCTCAAAATCAATGATATCCATAACTGAGGTTCCCATCCCACTTCTTTCCCCAGTTTCCCCAGCAACTCCTCTCATCTCAATAAATGCCAATTCTACCCTTGTAGTTGCTCAGGATGAAATGTTTGGAGTCCTATTTGACTTCCTTCTCCTTTTCACCTACCACAGCCAATCCATCAGCAAACCCCATGGATGCTCCCTTCAGAATAGAAGCAGCTCCTGACCACTTCTCCACACTTTGGCTGCTGTCCACACAGACCACAGCCCCCTGCCCCTCTTGCTGGGACTATTTATTGTGCTAGCCATGGAATTTGTCCCTCAATTTTCATGCCAATGTTCTCCAGTCTTTTCAACATGGCAGCTGGAGGCTGCTTTATTTATTTATTTATTTATTTATTTATTTATTTATTTATTTAAGAGAGAGCACAAGCAGGAGGGACAGAGAAAGGTGGAGAGAGAATCTCAAGCAGACTCCACATATGAATGGAGCAGACTCCACTCCACTGAGTATGGAACCTGATGAAGGGCTCAGTCTCATGTCCCTGAGATCACAACCTGACCTGAAATCAAGAGTTGGACATTTAATCAACTGTGCCATCCAGGTGTCCCTGGAGGCTGTTTTTAAACCAAGTCATTCCTATGGTCAAAGCTCTCTGGTGAATTTCTCATCCAAGTTAGATTTCAAGAGGCTCTAGGCACTTTCTCTCCCAACCACCTCAGACCTAAGGGGCTACTCTCCCTCTTGCTCATACCACTCCTTCTTTCCTGGCTTTTTCTCAGGTTTGCCAATCGTGCTCCTACCTCAGGGTCTTTATACTGTGGTTTCCTCTGATTTTGTCATGCTCACTTACTTCCTTCAGTTCCCTGCTCAGATGCCAGCTCACCAATGAGGGCAAAATATAGCAACATCTACCACCTGCACTGTTTGTTCCCCTCAACTTCCTTTTTCTCCATAAGACTTAATACCATTCAATATACTCTATTTTTTTCTCATTTATTTGTACATTGCCTGGAAATCTTAAATAGAGTGTTGTGCCCATAAAGGCAGAGGCTTTGTTTGGTTCACTGCTATAGAGCATAGATCAATCAGTGCCAGGCACACAGGGGTGGTCAGTAAGTACTTGTTGGTGAATGAATGAATGAATGAATGAATGAAACTTATTTATAACAATATTTGACACATAAGAGGTCAAGCATCATATAAATGAATGAATAAGTAGCATGTAGATTGGCTCATAGGAGGCACTCAATAAATACTTGAGTGAATGAATTAAAGCATCTAGAATAGTAGTAATACACAGTAAACCATAACAAGCTGTTTATTATTCAGATGTCAAAATTTCATCATCAAGGATTACTGCTTTCCTCCTTTTCCCCATTCTCTCAAAGAACAAAAGAAGCTCCTAATTTGGCATTGAGAAGTCACTTCAGCCCATTCCTGAGACTTCCTCATCTCATGAGGCCTTAGGATGGGAACTGGGAATGCACAGACCCTACATGGATTGAAGCCCTTTCTTGTATGTCATACAGAGGCTTCCATGATTCTCATCTATTCGGACTGGGGATCTCTGAATATTTGGGGGTTAACAATATCATCTGCTATTCCCAGATGTGACATTTCCATACCATCAGATTAAGGAGCATGAGGAAGGGACATAAGTCTCAAGACATAAAAACTTTGTGCCGTGGATCTTACTGAAGGAAATGCCACCACTCAAGAGGTTAAACTTCAGACCCTGAAACCATTTAACTAGGATACTTGAATTCATAAAAAGTGTTAGGCCTGCTCCAAGGATTTATCAGCTATTTGCTTGTTAGTGTGAATTCTTTCACTCAGCCTTTTCCCTCCAAACTCCTAATTGATGCCAGCCTGAAGTGAAGGATGGGAGTTTTTGCTTGGGATAGAAGAAAGATGGAGGGAGAGGAATTTTATAGCCAAGTCACCAGGGGAAAGAACAGTGGAGGCGTTGTTGCAGATATTTGGGTCTTAGAATGACAGAGTAAAGCGGCTAGAAGCACAGAAGTTTGGGGGTAAGGATGGGATCAAATGTAAATTTTTCCCTAAATGAAAACCAGGCAGCACCCATGTTGACTGTGCTCCATAGCATGAGGCCAGGAAAACCAACTCTCATGACCCTGTTCCAGGGCAATGGTTTGATGCTAATTCAGTTAGGCAGCTGGAACCCAAGGGAAACCTCTATGTAAATGTTCCTCTAAACTTATTTTTTCTTTTTACTTCTTTGAAGAGTGTCAGTTTACAAGACTATGTCAATACTCAAGCAATCCAACTGAAGCATCTAAGTGTACGGTGCTGTGTGGCCAGGAACTGGCATTGATTCAGTAAATGCACAGGCCTGGCAGCCATTTGTCCTCCTCTTTGCTACTTGCACAGACATTTTATTAATTCTGCAGGCGTAGCGTGTCAGCTCTGAAAATATCAGCTCTCATCTGTAAGTAGCACTCCTGCACCCTTGGCTTGACTCTGCAGCCAGAGGGATGTTTAGGAAGCATCTGCTATCCTCCTCAAAGATCACGGGAGTGTTCTTTCCCCAAGGAGCTATATGAATAAAGTTATACAGAGGAACCAAGTTTCAAGAAAACTCACCAAAGGAAACCTGAAAGTCGATCAATTATGGGGCTTGTTTCTAATGTTTATTTACAGACTCTCAGTTACTTGATGGGTAGTTTATAAGACCAAAGAAACTTGAAGCAAAAATGATAACTTGCCAGGGCTGCTTAGAGACCTGTCATGCCCATTCGGAACCTCAGAGAACTTAAAGTCATTAATATAAACCTTTGCCAGATCCTTCAATGTCCTCTGCTATGTGCTAGCCACGTGGTCCTTGACCCTACCCTAAGGCATTCCTGCCATGGTGATGAGCCCTCACAGCACTGAACCCATGAGTCCATTCTTGGTTAACTTTACCTGTAAGAAAATTCCTTATAACTGGCAATAACAGGCAACTCAAATTAATGATACATTCAAATTTACAAAATTAATTATGATTTTTTTTATGACAGTAGGGATGGTCCTAACTACTCCCATTTTGGTTCTTACAAATCCAAGACAGTCACTGCTGATAAAATCCAAGTCTCAGTGTCTACGACAGTGGCCTCTCAGCTCTGTGTTAGATGCTGTGAGCCTGTACAGCAGGCAGGGCAATTTGATTCTGTTAGCGATGCGATTACTAACAGTTACCAATGATGTAGTACTTATTACTAGATGGGCATTACGTTTGGTGTTGGCATATAGGTGGATCATTCCATTCTTACCGCAGTTCTCTCAAAGAGATGACATTACCTCCATTTGCAGATTAAAAAAAAAATAAAAACAAACAAACATCTAACTGAGGTTAGATGACAATATGAGTCAGTAGCAGAGCTGAGAGTTGGACCCTGGGGGGTTGGATTTCAAGCTCGGCTTCCACCCATAGTGCTCCCATGGAAAGTGGCCCTACCCATAGCTACTCTGCCTGGACCCTTCAGGCCTGGGCCAGATGACAGCAGCAAAGGAGAGTTCTCAGCTGACCATGGAATGGCCCGGTGGCAGCCAGCACAAAGTCATTTCCCTTCTGATTTCAGCCTTGTGGAAAAGTGACCCCAACTGTCAATGCCTAAAAGAGATTCCAAGAAAGCGCTAATATGCCATGACATTTCTGGATTCCCTTAAAACTTGTGATGCATACCTTTATCTTTTATGTAACATTACATTATATAACAACAGAATAGCAGACTTCCCAAGTTAGTGGGGACTTTGCAGATCATTTAGTCCAGGCTTTTCCCTGATGTAGCTGTTGGGAATAACCCTACAAGGAACTAAAGGTTTATGAAAAACAAAACAAACATGAATGTGGGTGGCAGGGATGGAATAGTTGCTTTGGCTGTTCAGCACCTTTGGGAAGACAAGAGAATCTGAGGCCCATCCTTGCCTCAGAAGAATTTGGAGTGTGGGTAAATGAACGGAGCCAAGTTAGAGTCCTCCTGAGCCCTGTTAGTCCATCTCAAAGTCCTCATGAACCAGCTCCTACTTCTTGGCTCTATATATTGAGGCAGAGGATAGAGAAATATCCCTGAAAATATAGAAGGTACCCTGCTAGCTACATGGAAGTAAGAAGAAAACTAACCATTCCCCACACCTTTCCTAGAAGCCAGTAAAAAGGAGAAGGGCAGAGTCAATGAAAGTTCCTTCCTTATGAGGATGATCACTATGACTTCAAACTGTCGAGAGACTCTTCCATTTACTGAGATGCTGTCTGCTTCTCCTAAGTTAGTTCACATCTACAAGCCCCAGGTTTCTAATGTGCAAAAAAGAGAATAACAAATGCACTTCTCTCCTAGGATTCCCACGAGGGTTAAATAAGATAACCCTAGTAAAACCTGTGAAAAGAAACTTGAGAAAGACTCTGGCACATAGTAAGGACTCAGCTAACAATGTCTGTCATCATTATTACCATTCTACTTACTTTTTTTTTTAATTTTTTTTTTTTTTACCATTCTACTTACTGGTAAAAGTTAGAGACAACTTAAGGAAACACTTCTAGAAAAAAAAAAAAAAGGAGGGGAAGCTTTGTATTGTGTTTCACTTTCTCTTTTAAATTTTCTTTAACCATCTGGCATGTCCATTTTTGTATAATTCAGGCTAGGGGATAGTTAGAGCTGGTGCTGAGATTGAACTTGACTGAGTTTGTAGATGAGTTCCCAGCCCAATATGGGGGGCAAAGAGAGGAGAAGGTGAGAATATAAATGAAGGAATTTAGGGATTCTTGTCTTGTTTCCTAGATCCCTAAACTCAGAGGGACTATTTCTGCAGTGTTTTCCTCTAAGATGAAATTTTACAGAGTTCTTAGTTTATTTTATTAATGATCTATCAGTGATTGAGGATTTAATGTGCTTAATCCCTGTGTACATGATCTCTTTTGATCCTCACAACCACCAGTTGAGATGGGTTAATTTGTCCCATGCCACAGCTTGCAGGGGCAGGATTTGAACCCATTGTTATCCTACCCCAATGCCCAGGCCCTCAAACACCCTGCTATTCTAAAAGTCCACCAGAAAGTCAGTGGATCTGGGCCCTATCTTAAAAGTTGGACCAATGAAGCTGAGAAAGAAAGAAGCATATCCCTGTGCTGTTACCCAGAATCCCTGTCCAGGCAAATCTAGGGAATCTTTGAATAAATCTCTTTAATAAAGAGTGGTTCTCTGAAAAACAGTGTTGCAGAAATTGAACTCTAAGAAGTCCAGCTAGGCAGGTTATGGGAGCAGCTTCTAAGGGGAAGTTTCACTGCGAGAGGCTTTGAATGGCCAGACCTGAAGTGATTCATTTCTAGGAACAAGAAGGTACATCCCAACAGCTTCAAGGGCTACCTCTTGTGAACACTGTCTTGGCTCCTGCCATCACCCCAGGATGCAGGACAAGGGGGCACTGAGAGAGGGCCTTGGGCCTATAGCTCCAGGCTTCGTTGGTCCTTCAACCCACTCCAAATAAAAATGATAAAAATAACATTTGATAGGAGCAACTGATATTTTCTTGAACTTTTGTTTAGAGTAAATAAAATCATGTTGAAAAACTTTATTTAAAGAGATAAGAAATTTCAGTTTTGAAGAATCTGCTTGTTTTGAAATGCAGCTTTAAGATAAGATCCGGGGACTGGCCTCCTTACTGCCCACATCCAGAGTTTACCCCACATCCCTCCAAGGTTGTGATTCTAGAGCTGAAGCAAGGTGAAGCCTTGGTGAGAACAGAAAGGTTTGCTTACAAGCTTTAGGATATAGGGGCAGGCTGGGGAGACAAGTCCTCAGGGGAGACAACTCTCTGGTCTCAGGTGGAACAGAGGTAGAAGAGAGATGAAACAGATGCACAGGACAAAATGGCAGTTGTCACAAAGGCCCTGGCTTATGCACTTCTCTGAGAAGTTTCTCTGTGAAACAGAGTTGGTACTTAGTGACCACTATCCAGTTCTTACTACAAAATTTAATGTCTTGACCCAAGAGCTTTGAAAACTTAGCCTATTTTTAAGTGTCTCTATTCTTCCTCTGTGCATTTGCTTAATGCTTTTTTTCTGTCCTCACATTTGACTGTCTACCAGAATATGGAATTCTACTTTGGAAATCATCTCCTTAAGGCTCTCGAAATCTTGCTCCATTGTTGTCCAGGATGCAATGTGGCTCCTGAGAAGTTTGAAGACATTCTGGTTCTTACTACTTAGTAGGTGCCTAGTTGTTTCTGGAAACTTGCAGGATCTTCTCTTTATTCCCACATTCTGAAATCTGACAATGATGTGTCTTGATATGAATCTGTATTCATCTATTGGCCTGGCATTCGGTGGACCTCTTTCCATCTGGGAATGTATATTCTTCAATGCTGGGAAACATTTGTCAGTTACTTCATTGAGCATTTCCTCTCTCTACTTCCTTTGTCTGGAGTTATTATTTGCATGTTCATCCACCTAGACCGGCAATACTCAACCACTCTCCTACACTGATCTTCAGATTTTTCTTTTTTCTTCCTATCTTCCTCATCTTTTGCCTTTACTTTTTAGTTTTTTGTTGAATCCTTCATTTCTACTCCCATTTTTAAAATTTTCAAAAGCCCATTTTTGTTGTTTTCTAAAGGACCCCTTCTTTTAAAAAACAAAACAGCTGCCTCTTGTTTCATGGGTGAAATATTTTTTCTTACTTTTCTGAGAGTATTAACGTTAACTCTTTCCCAAATTTGATTTTTTTCCTACGTGATCTCTCCCCCTGCCAAGATTATTTCTTCCCGTTTATTTTATTCTCTGTCTTTCTTCTGATATATGCCAATCCTTAATTGTCCATATTTCTAAGGAAGGGAAAGTTTGCATCCATGGTAAGCTTTGTGGAAGAACAGTGGTTTTCACTTCAGTGTGTACTTGGGAGTATTATTGAATATAGATTTCAGGGCCAGTGGTTCCCTTCTGTAGGTCTAGAACAGGGTGCAAGAATTTGCATTTTAAAAAATTAATTAATTAATTAATTAATATTTTTTTTTGAGAGAAAGTGGAAGCAGGGATTGGGCAGAGGGGAAGAGAGAATCTTAAGCAAGCTCCAAGCCTCACGCAGGGGTTCAATCTCACGACTCTGAGATCATGATCTAAGTCGAAATCAAGGGTCAATCCAATGCTTAACCAACTAAACCACTCAGGTGCTCCAAGAATTTTGATTTTTATGAGGTGTCCACATGGTGCTGATGCTGCAGGTTCGTGGAACTGCTGCTATGACTGGTTGTTTTCTTGGGGACTCTCTAAGATGATCTTTAAGTGTTTCTCTCTGGGCTGGCCAGAATCCTCAACCAAGGGCGTCCCAATCTCAGGCCCAAGGTCTAGTTCTGGCTCCTATATTTTGTTATCCTATGAGGGGTACCAGGGACCGTCTCATCATTGGATTTGTAAGTCACCATCTGACCCTTCTGTTTTACTGTAGTATTCTTGCCATCAACTATTTCTGGAGTCCTCCAGTCCAGTGATCTCTGTTTCATACTCTCCAGAAGTAGAGACCTCCCATCCAGTGGGGATGAGGTCATCCTTCAGCTGGGCAGTGCAGAAGAGAAGATCTGGGGAGGGGATCATCATGGTCCCTGGGTGGACTCTCAGCTGATGCTTTTAGAACCCCACCTTTATCTGCAATCACCAGATCCCCAGTTAGGGGGATGCTGGGGTGCAGTAGATTTTGCTTCTCACTTCTCACTCTGTCAGCTTGGGATTCTCCTTTCTTAAGCTTATAAACCAACTGCCCTTCTTCAGCTTCCAGCTTCCAGGATTCTATTGCTCCTGTCTGCTCCTTCATTCCCTCTGTCCTTGTGGGTTTAGACCCCCTAATAGCCCCTGTTACTGTCATTTTAGTGGGCTTTCAAGAAGAAAGAGAGATAAATGAAAATGTTCAATCTGCCATCTTTACCCAAAAATCCCTAACAGCACGATAAAAAGATTTGGTGTGGTATTAATTGTAGATAATTCTGAGCAATTTGTATTTGTAAAGACAGATGTGGCCTCATTGTGACCATTTCAAGTTTATGGACTATTTTTTCTTTCTTTCTAAAGAAAGTTTCCTATTTCAAAATTATGTTGCTTTAAGCACATCTCTAATAATGACCCCCAGAAGAAAATGCAGAGACTCTCACTTTCCTGGCTTCTCAGACTTTTATTAATTAGAAAATGCCCTCAAGAAACAGCAAAGCTCTAAATCAGATTCATTTTGATATTCAATGTAACATATTCAAGTTGTCAGAATTTTTACAATGTGTCTAATGAAGTGCTCAGCATAATGAATTGTACAATTATAACGAAATGGGGTTCTAATGAGCAATTATCATTCCAAGCAAGAACATTCCAGGTTTTTTTTATTCTCCTTTTCTCAAACTGGAGCCTAATAAGGAGTTATGAAAAAAGTTAATGGGGAGTATACTCAGCTGAAATGACTCTTACAAACTCGGTTTTCCTCTAAGTTTGTAGGTGGCAATATAGCTTTAAAAATGGGTTCTCAGGACTGTCGGTGGGAATGTAATTGGTGCAGCCACTCTAGAAAACAGTATGAATGTTCCTCAAAAAGTTAAAAATAGAACTACCCTATGATTCAGTAATCCTACTTTTGAGTATGTATCCAAAGGAAATGAAAATAGGAACCCAAAGAAATACCTAAACTCTTATGTTTATTGCATCTTTATTCATAACAGGCAAGATATGCAGACAATATAAGTGTCAGTGGATGAATGAATACAGAAGACATTGGTGTGTGTGTGTGTGTGTGTGTGTGTGTGAATATATTGGAATATTATTTGGCCATGAAAAAGGGAAACCTTGCCATTTGCAATGACATGTATGGACATTGAAGACATTATGCCATATGAAATAAGACAGAGAAAGACAATTTTTATATGTTCTCACTTGTGGGTGGAGTCCAAAAAACCTGCTGGGGTTTTTTGGACTCCACCCACCCCCACCCCCCACCCACCTCCCCTTCCACCACCCCTAGTTCTAAACTCTTAGAAAGAGACTAGAATAGTGATTATCAAGCAATAGGTGGGGGAAATGGAGACATATTGGTCAAAAAATACAAACTTCCAGTTAGAAGATGAATAAGCTCTAGGAATGTAATGTACAGCATGGTGATTATAGGTAATAATTCTGTATTATATACTTGAAAGTTTCGAAGAGAGTAGATCTTCAATGTTTTCATCACAAAAAAATTATGTAGCATGGTAGAGGTATTGGAAGCAATAATTTTGCAGTATGTAAGTGTGTCAAATCAACATGTTATACATCTTAAAATGGGTTGTTGGGTATGGTCCCAAGATCCTTCCTGATCCACGTGAGTTTTCACATATATGAGATGGAGCTATGGAGCTGTATGGATGGGAGTCGGGGGGTGGGGAGGCAGGAATTAGTGAATTGAGTCTCTTTGTGCAGACCCTATCCTTCCCTTCTATCCTATGAATTTATGGTCTCAAGTGACAATAGGAAGGTAAATGGCCCAGAGGTTCTTTGCTGCCTTGAAATATCCGAGGAAGAAAGGTCTGTGAATCATTGCTCTAGTTAAAATAAAAGCTTCTTCTGCTGAATGCCCATTTTGTATGGGCTGTGATCACTACACTAGA
The DNA here is from genome assembly GCF_011100685.1 of Canis lupus familiaris. Taxonomy (NCBI): domain Eukaryota; kingdom Metazoa; phylum Chordata; class Mammalia; order Carnivora; family Canidae; genus Canis; species Canis lupus. The sequence goes on from NC_049237.1 coordinate 36,091,953, forward strand.
TGATTGGCCATGTGTGATTTTGCATTCTTATAAGAATCTGCAAGGTGCATATTTTACAGATGAGAAAAGCTGAAGCTTCATGATGTCAAGTAAAATGGCCAAAGTCTACAAGCATAAAGAACTAGAGCAGGTGTGCCTGGCCCACACCCCAGCTAGACTTCAAGGAGCCCCTGTCTTGCCTGGGCTCTTCCTGTTTTTCTTACTGATCCTTTCTGTGACCCAGGTGAATCTGTTTGCTCACTGCCTATGTTCTGGAACCTGCTTTGTACAACTCCAGCGGTGCTGATCACATTATGGCCTAGAGATATGTAATGTGAGAACTCTGATTTTGGCCATATGCCTTCCACACCAGGAAGGTAAACAAAACAAAACAAAAAACAAAAACATAACAAAAAACCCTCCCACTATTATTGATTGTAGTGCTCTTGCTGCAAGTAACAGAAAACTCAAAATTGAATAGCTTAAAAAAAGTAAAGAAAGTGAATTATCTCATATAAAAGAGGTCTTGGTAAAGAATACCTCTAAGCTTGATTAAGCTGATAATTTCACAATGCCACCAGTGCCCTGTGTTCCTCTTGTCTCCTTGCTCTGTCATCCTCACTGGGCTCAACTGGGGCTGCAAGGTGGCCACTGCTGTTCCAGGTACCATATCCAGACACAACAGCATCCATTGGAAAAAGAGGAACAAATGTTCCACTGCTCTTCGAAATAAAGATAATGAGAAAACATAAGAAAAAACTCCTTAACATGGTTCTTAGGAATGATTTTTTGGGTATGACACCTAAAGCACAAGCAATGAAATAAAAAATAAGTGAGTGAGACTACATTAAACTAAAAAGCTCATGCACAGTAATAGAAATGATTAACAAGATGAAAAGGCAACCTATGGAGTGGGAGAAAATATTTGCAAACCATACATGTGATAAAGCGTTGATACCCAAAATATGTAAAGAACTCATATAAAAAAAAAGAACTCATATAACCCAATAGCAAAAAAATGGCAAATAATCCAATAAAAAATGAGCAAAAGAACAGAATAAACATTTTTCCAAAGAAGACATACAAATGGCCAACTGGTACATTAAAGGTGCTCAGCATCACTAGTCATTAGGGAAATGCAAATCGAAACCAAAATGAGATATCACCTCACACCTGTTGGAATGGTTACTATCAAACAAGACAAGATCTAACAAATGCTGGTGAGGCTGTGGAGAAAAGGGAACCCTTAGGCACTGGTGGGGGGGCCATAAGATGGTACAGCCACTGTGGAAAACAGTATGGAGGATCCTCAAAAACTTAAAAATAGCACTATCCTATGAGCCAGTAATCTTACTTCTGGGTATATATCCAAAAGAAATGAAATCACTATGTCATAATATGTGTACCCCTATGTTCATTGCAGTGTTATTTATTTATTTATTTATTTATTTATTTATTTATTGAATTTATTTTTTATTGGTGTTCAATTTGCCAACATATAGAATAACACCCAATGCTCATTCCATCAAGTGCCCCCCTCAGTGCCCGTCACCCAGTCACCCTCACCCCCCTCCCACCTCCCCTTCCACCACCCCTAGTTCGTTTCCCAGAGTTAGGAGTCTCTCATGTTCTGTCTCCCTTTCTGATATTCCCACTCATTTTTTCTCCTTTCCCCTTTATTCCCTTTCACTATCTTTTATATTCCCCAAATAAATGAGACCATATAATGTTTGTCCTCCGATTGACTTATTTCACTCAGCATAATACCCTCCAGTTCCATCCACGTCAAAGCAAATGGTAGGTATTTGTTGTTTCTAATGGCTGAGTAATATCCCATTGTATACATAAACCGCATCTTCTTTATCCATTCATCTTTCGATGGACACCAAAGCTCCTTCCACAGTTTGGCTATTGTGGCCATTGCTGCTAGAAACATCGGGGTGCAGGTGTCCTGGCGTTTCACTGCATCTGTATCTTTGGGGTAAATCCCCAGCAGTCATTGTAGTGTTATTTAGAATACAAAAACATGGAAGTAAACTAAGTTTCCATTGGCAGTCCATTGACAGATGAATGGGTAAAGAAAACATAATATATGTCATGAATATGTATGTATATAATGAATATATATGAATATATATAATACATATAGTATATATATAATGGATAGTTATTTATATAATGAAATAGTACTCAGCCACACAAAGAAGGAAATCTTGCCATACACAACAACACAGATGGACCTTAAGGACATTATTCTACATGAAATAAGTCAGACACAGAAAGACAAATACTATACGATCTCCCTTACATGTGGAATCTAAGAAACAAACAAGCGGACAATAAGCCCAAACTCATAGAAAAAGAGATCAGATTTGTGGTGACCAGAGGCATGGAGTGGGGGAAGTGGATAAAAGTGGTTAAAGGTACAAACTTCCAGACAAAAGATAAGTAAGTCATCACGTACCATATGATGACTCTAGTTCACACTGCTGGTTGATGTATTTGAAAGTTCTTTAAAAAGTAGACCCTAACTAAGAGTGCTCATCACAAGGAAAAAAACCATTTCTTTGGTAACTGTATGAGAAGACGGATGTTACCTAAACTTAATGTAACAGTTTGCAATATATGTAAGTCAAGGCATTACACTGTGCACTTAAACTTATATAGCACTGAATGTCAATTATATCTCAATAAAACTGAAGAAAAACAATCTAGGTAACATTCCCACAAGTCCCTATGATGGCTTGCACTTACACCTCATTGGGCAAAACTGGGTCTACCTTAAACCCATCACTAAGGAGGAGTTCAGGATTGCCATGATTAGATTAGACTGGTTTGGGTTTGCTCTTGAGTCAGGTTAGGGAAAAGTGGCCCTCTGGACAGAACCAGGGCTCTGACAGCAAGGAGTAAGGAAAGAACTGACCATTGGATGGAGAACCAACAGCAACTTCTACCCAAGTGTGCTAAACTTCTCTGAAGACAGATCACATAAAAATTAAGTTTTTTTTTTTTAAAGATTTTTATTTATTTATTCATGAGAGACACACAGAAAGGCAGCGACATAAGCAGAGAGAAAAGCAGGCTCCCAGCCGGGAGCCCAACGAAGGACTCATCCCCGGACCCCAGGATCACGACCTGAGCCAAAGGCAGATACTCAGCCACTGAACCACCCAGGTGTCCCCAAATCAAGGTTTTCACGTTTCTGTATTTTCTATTGTTCTCTAGTTTGGGGATACAGGACTGAAAAGGACTGGACCTAGTCCTTTGTTGAGGAGATGCAAAGAAACTAAAGAAACTTAATCAGTGTTAGGACTTCAACTAAATTTCCATGCATTTGGAAAGTGCTATAATAGGGAAAGGCAGTTAACTATCAATATTATGAAGCAGCAATAGGACTGAGAATCCATGAAGAAATGGATATTTATCTTTTAGCTTAAAGATAAAGATATGGGTTATCCTCAGCTGCAACCCAAAGGTGCTGATGACAATACATAGAAAGTTGTGTAACTCTCTGAAATCTAATGTCCAGATTCTAAGCTATCCCACAGATTTGGCAATTGCTCTGGTTCTCCCAAAAGCATTTGGATAGAGTTCACCATGCCAACAAATGATTCAGTCTGCAACTCTCCTTACTTACACTGTGCCATCCGCAGGAGGTTTTCTCGGCTCAGTAAAGTAGGTTGTATAGGGACATTTGACTCTCCCTATATGGCACTTGATGTTTTTTAAAAAAGATTTATTTATTTATTTAGAGCTGTGGGGGAAGAGGAGCAGAGTGGGAGGGAGAGAAATCCTCAAGCAGACACCTTGCTGAGCACATAGCCTGATGTGGGGCTTGATCCCAGGACCCTGAGATCATGACTTGAGCTGGAATCAAGAATTGGATCCTCAACTGACTGAGCTACCCAGGCACCCTTCTCTTGTTCTACTCTTGAAGAAGCTGGAAGTCCATTATCAGTCATTTAGCTTTCCGCTGATCTCAGCCAACAATAAAATACATGGAAAAGAAAACATTCCTTTTAAAAATATAAATCTGATGATGTTACTATCTATTCAAAAAGGTTTCATGATGTCCTATTGCCTACAGAATAAAATTCAAACTATTTAACAAAACATCTAAGACTGGAATCTGGCCCCTCTTCCCTCTCCACTTTTGTTTCCTCCTGTCTTACCAGATGACACAGTGTTTCTGGATGTTGTAAACTTTCATAGTTCTGTGCCTTTGTCTCACTTGACCCTTTTATTTCTGCCATTTTAATACCTATTCATCATTAAAAACCCTAAGTTAACTCAGTTCCTCTAGCCGACTTTTCTTATCCTGTGTTGATGAATCAGAATGAATCAATCTCATCTCTATGGGTTCCCATCTTTGTTTCCACTTTTATTTAATGCTTATAACAGTCACCCCCTAATAAAGATACTTTAATGTCTTCTAATCTGTCTAGGCTGCTAAATTCCTAGAAGGGAGACCAGCTATATCTTCATTCATCCCATTTCTTCTCTCTGAGCACACAGGAAGACCTCATTTTCCCTGTCCTCCTTGCAGTTAGTTAGGTTCTGACTAATGGATCAGGGTAGAAATGATATGAATATCTTCTGGGATGGTCTTTAGAAAGCTAGTCTTTAAAAATATTTGATGAGCTTCCAGTCCTCTTTTCACCTTCTGTGGATTGAGGCCAGAATCATAGGCTAAAAGGAGCCTGGATCTCAAAGTAATTACTTATAAGACAGCTACCTGTGAGAGAGCTGCCTACCTGCACTGAAGACTGAGTGAGTGAGAAATAAACTGCTACTACACCAAGCCACTGAGATTTGGGGATTCCTTGTTATTGCCACATAGGCTAACTTCCCTTAACTAATACGATTTCTAAGGTAGAGGGGACCATGTATTATTCATTTTTTATTCCCCGGTGCTCAGTACTTTGCATGTCTTTCCAAAGTGAAATGAAGAGTGAATAAAGTAGCTGTTCTAAAAATTATATATTTTCTCATAAGAAAGAAATGAAATTCCCTTAAGAGCAACATCTCTGTTTTCTGTGAACATGAGATTAATAATTTAACAAACATGTGTCTCTGGTATTTGCTTGCAGATTTTAGCAACAAGAGTGAGGGGAAGATGAGTGGAAGGGGTTACTACAAGGAGCAAGGAATTCTCCCCATGGTTGACTTTTCTCCTCCTCCAGGTTTATTGTCACCTCTGCAGAAGGCCTTCATGGCTCACCCCACTGCAGCAACACCACTTCTCTAATATTCACTATCTTAGCAGTTATCTTCGTAGAATTTGCCTTGGACTCTAATTATTTGTTTGGTTTGTTTGGATTTCAGATTAGACTGGAAGCTCGGAAAGGAAAGTAACCACACCTGTTTTGTTTGCTATTGTTTCCAGGTAACTAAAGCATGTCTGGGTCATGGTAGGCTCACACTCATGATGAAGAATGAGGTAAGGAAGGAGACAGAAGAAGCATCGAGTAAAAATATTACTATCTAGTGGTGGTCGGTGGGGGGGCGGTGCAAACAGCTCACACTGAGAGCCGCAAAATCTGTATACAGTTGTGTACAGCAAAATAATCAATGGTACTTCCCAGAAAAGTTAAAATTATGTTCATCAAAATATATTTAAGAAGAAAGAAACCTGACTGAAGCGTTAAAAATATGTCCACATACCATGGTTAAAATACAATTTCACATTTATGGAAGGAAGTCTTAGTTAACTGGGAAAATCATGCACCCAACACAATTTCCCAAGGAGTCAAAATAAGTGAGATATTGCAAATCATTCTTTCATCAATCCATTATCATTCCTCAACAAATATTTACTCTGTCTCGTATATACAGAATACCCAATTTTTCTAGAAGATGCTGGAAATTCTAAACAGACAACATGCTCCTCCTCCTCTTCAATGACTTATAATATAATTGAAAACATAAGGAAAAGGAAAGTGGCCCTAGCTATATCTGAGACGAGGTGCTATACCACTATTTCCATTTTGAGTCTAGTGTTGCACCTGACCTAGGACCCTAAGGAAAGTGAGTATCATACTAAACACAATCTCTATTCTCCAATCCCCACTTCCAGCCACCCACACTTCTTTTTATAGGACTTTTCATGAAAAGATGCAATGCATTCCATAGAGTAAACAGTTGGCGTCTGCTATGTAGTTAAACACACTCAAAGAGTTTACTTTTCTGTGAATTTCCCCTTGTGAAGAGACCATATCTCTCTATCTTGTCCTTTACCAAAGAAAGGATCTCCACATTGTCACTCAGTTCCTGCAGTCTGTGGGTCATCAGCCAGTAGTGCTTCCTGAAGTGCTCAAGATCACTAGGACCTTGTAGGGCCATCGGCAGTTTGTCTTCCAGACTTGCCAAGAAGACTGCCTGCCCCCTTACTCCATCCTGAAATGGTGCTTCCTCCTGGAATCTGGGGTGAGGTTCTGAGATGTAGAGGCTTTTTTTTTCCTTGATACCTACCTCATATGTAAAGCAAGTTGAACATTTCTGTTGATTTTTTTTTTTTTCACTCAAGAGATTCCTATGTGTTTCCTAGGAGGCAGCATGGTAAGATAGAAAGAGCTCCAACCCACAGTCCAGAAAACTCGGTTTCATGTTCTAGGACTGCCCATAACTCATCGTGTGATCCAGGGTACACAGGGTCTTAACCTCTTTGAGTTGGACCAAAAGGTCATCACCTTTCAACTCTAAAAAACTACAAATGTGTTTTTCCTCCTAACAGCATAGGTTCTATTGGCCAATACACTGTGCTAATTATTTTCAGGAAGAAGGCAATTCACTGGGATGGCAGGTGTCTCAGAGTTCTGCTTCCTGAGTTGTTATTAAATAAGACAGAGTCCAGCTGTTGTCAGCTGTCCAGCTGTTGTCAGCTGTCCATCTGATGGCTCTACGAAAATATCTAACGTGGCAAGGTGTTTCTTTGATGTTTCTCAGTCTCAGTATTTACTTGGCACTTGGTGCTTTATTTCTATGGAGGCTTTTCCAGCAAATAGGATGTTGAAATCAATAAATCCTATGGTATTATTTAGGTTAAACAAACACCAGTTTTGAACACAAGCTGATTTGAATGGCTTGAATTTATTTATATGCAAGATGATAATTAGCTGCATAATCCGATGTTTTGTTGAGCCGAGTGCTGAAATCCCATGTCCCTGGACTGTGATTAGACTACCTAATAACCCAACGGGCTGCTCAGAGGTCCTCTCTCCTTCACTCTGGAGATGGGCATCTGAAGGATACTTTCCCTTGAGCTTTTTGAATATGAAGTAACGGCACTTACAAATCCTTCATTAAGCAACTATTTAACTATCAAGGTTATGAAACAGAACGAAATGAAGCACTCACTCACTCATTAGAGATAGGCTTTTAAGGCAACATTCATTATTACTGTCATTAACTGCTGCTAAAAGGAGGGGAAAGAAATCACCATCTCGTTTCTTTTCACCAAGTAGAAAGTTGCTTCAGTTGGTTCTAGATCTTGCACAGGAGAGTTTTGCTAAGTCAAGGAAGCTAATTTAAGGGTCCAGACTCTCAGCAAGAAGGCTGACCAGGTACAGTCTCTGTTCTGACCTAGTGGGGATGTTTGCCCCACTTCATTTTCTCAGGCAGGTTCATCTGGGGACACGTTCTCCTGGTGAGCCTACCCTGTACATTCTTTTTTGTTCCTTTAGCAACCGTCCAGAGCTGCTCATGATGCTGGTCCAGCCTAAGGAGAAATCACTCCCTCTCCATCAACACCCGCCAGGCGAAAATAATCAGATATCAATTACTTGGCTGAGTGAGGACAAAATAATTGAACTGGACTGTGTTGCTGGCGCAATTTCCATAGCTTTGGGCTGGCACGTATCTAGCCTTGCAGCAGCAAGCTATTTCCCTGCGCATGGTTGTTAATTAGAAAGGGTTTGTTTTCCTTAATGAATTGATAATTCTGCTTATCATATTTAAAAATAATTTTTTAAAGTTCCTTTCCTCAGGGGAGAAATGGCATAAACTTAAGGGAATAGTGGTAAGGGTCAGGCATTGGCAGTTTCTAATGCAGAATTTTTCTAATAGCGTTTTTCTAATGCTATTAATCCATAAAACCTCCGGATACTTCACAGTGGTGTTTGGAGGGATCTCACCACCTGCCTATGTCTCAGGCATGGTGAATTACTTAGCAATGGTTTGGGAGACACATTTGGACATGGTGCTGCTGTTTTTATATTTTTCACATGCTGTGTAAATGACTAATGTAGCTTCCCACTTCCTCCAATGAAGCAAAGCGTTCTGGAGATCATTTATGCCAGAATGCCCAGACGAGTTCATGATAGTCTCCTATGTTCAATTTGGCCTCTTTCTCAATCTCACAAGGAGTTGGGGGGCTGAGAAGCTATAATGTATTGCCCTGTTTTCTCCTCTGTTCTTTTTCCTATAGGAAATGGTATTTTAATGGGCTTGATATGTGCCAAAAATTAGTTCAAGGGCTTAACATGTATTAGCTCCTTTTATCCTCACAACCACCTATTGGCGAGGACTATCATTGCCGCATTTTAAGATGAGGTAAGTGGGACACAGAGGGTGTAAGTAACATGTCCAAATTCACAGCGTGTAGGTAGCAGGTCAGGATTCAAATCCAGGCTCTCTGACCCCTCTGCCCATGCTCTTTACCATTTCATCAAAAGAAAGTAGTGAGTAGTCACTAACTTTCAGCTATGCGAGGATTCTAGGACTATCACCAATATAAAGATCCTTGAGGAGGGGATCCCTGTGGGGCTCAGTGGTTTAGCACCGCCTTCATCCCAGGGCATGATCCTGAAGACCCGGAATAAGTCCCACGTCAGGCTTCTGCCTGGAGCCTGCTTCTCCCTCTGCCTGTGTCTCTGCTTCTCTCTCTCTTTCTCATAAATAAATAAAATCTTAAAAAAAAAAAAAGATCCTTGAGGAAAAACCGTATATATATGGTCTTGAGGTTTCAGATCAGTTGCCTGTAGAAACTTTGCACTGGAAAAGCTACAAACCAGCAAAGCCAGGCTGGGCTTCATTTACTCCTTGAAATCTACCTTCCACCTGGGCCCGGTTTCTGCTACGTGCTTCTCTGGGGAGCCCACATCTCTTTGTAGTCTTATCTGTATCTCCCAACAACTCAAGTTCTCCAGATGGCTGGTCCCTGGGGAATGAGCTCATCTCTTTGGTTCTTCAAGACCCTCCTCTGAATTCTTCCCACTGCATGAATAGGGACTCCAGATCCCCTTCCCTCTCTCCCAACAGGTGGATGGATGCTAGCTTTCTCTCCTCATTTCAGATTTCCCCAGACTAAGCATCTCATCTTGTACAGTCTCTTTGCTTAGATTATCCACTGTTTGCCTTGACACAAATAGAAAGAAGACCAAATGCTAACCACCCCATCTAGGCCCTTGAGAGTGCCATGCTGGGGTCTATGACCCAGTTGTCTCTCTACCCACGGATCTCCTTGGTCTAACTGGTCCTGCTGCCACATCCATGCGGTGTGGATGTCCGTACAGGGAAAGAAAAGCTGTCCAAACCAGAGACCAGAAAGGACATCTCACAGTGGGAAATTAGGACATCTTTCTGAGTCTACTGTGACGCTACTGCCATTAAAGAATGATCGATACTTGTCCAAGAATCACAGATAAGAAGTGGAGTTCATTTAATTCTGACAAATAGTGGCAAATGTTAGACTAAAAGAGAGCATGTTTAAAGAAATATATGTCTAACAGGCCATCCAAGTTACCAGAGCTACTGAACTTGTCACTTCCCACTAGAGCAACTGTTTGTCTCCTAGCCTCTACACCTACTGGCTTCCCTGATTTTTCCTTTACCTCACATCCCATCGTCGGGTCCTATTGGCACTACTTCCAACAAATTCCCTGAAGCCTTCATGTATCTGTATCTCCGTTTCTGCCTCTGGCCCATGCTGCCCTCATCTCTGCCTGCACTCTCACTCTCCCACCAGCCTCCCAGATGGTCTCCCCCCTGGGTCCACGCAGCCTCTTCCTGTCCATTCTCCGCACAATAGTCAGGGCAAGTTTTTAAACACAGACGTTGTATCCTGTGATTACCCTGCTTAATGCATTCCAAAGTCTCCTGATTGCATAATGGAATAAAACCCAAACTCTTTACCATAGCTTACAGGGCTTTGCAGTTCTGGATTTTACCGACTTTGCTGACCTCACCACATGACTCCCTCTCTCTTGGTCCCCAACCTGCAGCCACACCAGACTTTGTTTCTTCATTGTTCTCACCCCTGGGTCCCTGCACTTGCTGTTCCCTCTGTGTGGAAAACTCTTTCTGAAGTAACCACATGGTTGGGAACTTCTTATCATGCAGGTGTCAACTCAAATGGTATCTAGAAAAATTACAACGTTTTACAGGTTAGAACAACACAGTTCCGACCAATGTTGGGTGGCAGTGTTTCCTAAGTGGATTCTGATTAAGTCTATGAATCTACCAGTGAACAGTAGAAGAGCATCTACTTAGAGAGAGGCCTTCTCCAACATCAAGCCCAAACTACCCACTCCTGCCCAGTCCTTTGTTTTATTACATTCTTGTGATTTGCTTTCTTCACAACATCTGGCCCACCTAGAATGAATGATTTTGTTCGTTTGTGTTCTGTCTTCCTCACCAAGATGAGCGCTCCCTGACTCTTGCCCCCTGTTCTATCTTCAGCATCCAGAACAGTGCCAGGGCCAGGGCAAAGTATAACAAAGGTTAGGAATGACAGTAAGGTACAAAAGGGTCTGAGAATGGGGAGTGTTGAATTTTCTTCCTGGCTCTCCATTTATCAGCTGTGTCAACCTGGAAATGCTGGTTTGGTTTTTTCTTCACTAAGGGTTGGACGATAATGGAGGTTCTCTTAAGGTCTAAATTCTATAATGAGTGGGAGGAAAAGGCCTACCTAAGAAGAGCAGCATGATGCTGGGTCTTTCATAAATGGGTAGAAGCAGCTGCCAGGCCCTGAAATGCTTCATGATTCAAGAGAAAATGAGCTTACATTCTTTTTGGTTTCAAATGCCACATACGTGGTATTCTAATTCTCAAGTTGTTCTCTGTGTAAGGCATAAGTTATACTACTCAATCAATCACAGCATTTTCTAGATTAGATCTGCTTGTCTCCCACCAGTGCTGGATGAGTTAGTCTGTGATTCTACCAATAACTGCAAAAAACCTGGATCATCATCTGAGTCTCTTGTGTTACAGGTGGAAGCTGAGGTCCAGAGGGTGTCGTGACATACAGAGGCAGATCTCAAATCCAGGCCTCTAACTTCCAGGAGCCACTCTTTCCTCTACCCCACACTACCACAAACTCACCAAGAGAGCCACCTGGGCTCATGTCTTCTCAATGGGCTCTATGGGGGCCCAAACAATGCTTTTATTCTTCAACCAATAAACATCTGAGTATCTAGTCTTCCAGATACCACCTTCTCTCACAAGGTTTTCCTTTGTGGCAGAAACATCAAAGAGTCCCACTTCTGTAGTCCAGAGTTCTGGCACTCAAAGGCACTTTGGTCTACCCTTCTAAATCATAAGTTGAATAAGACCAGAAACTATGCTTTACAACCTCAAGCCATTATAAACATACAAGAAGCAGTTAATCAATTTAAAAAATAAAACTATGAATGAATATATTGGGGGTGGGAGACAAGAAGTAGATGTTTTCGAAGAACTGATACACTATAATCTATGAAAAGCTGCAATTCAAACAGGAAACTTGAGATCCTTGTATGAATGAAAAGACTGGAATTGTGTGTTTTTTTTTTAAAGTTCTTCCCAAAGTTGAGAGCTGGCCAAAGAGTTTTCCAACTTATTGCCTCTTCCCTAGTTTCAGAATTAAACTGTATTTGATTTGATTATATAAGAAAAAGAAAGGAGAGACTTTGTCCTGAATAACTAACCACAGGGCCATTCTTATCTAAAAGTGTACAGAGGCATTTTTTTCGTCCCTAAAATAAGGTCAGTTCACATACACGCACATAAAACATGCCAGTGTGGCATGTGGCTCCTCTTTCCAGGTCCTTTGCCTAAGGTTGCAGAGCCGACAGGATGGTCTACATTGACCCTAGACATAGAGAAAATCCAGATGACCCAGGAACTGAAGGGCTACTTTGTCTTGGCTCAATGTCTGTGGCAAGATAGCTGCCACACATGGTTCCCTGGTAGTAATGCAGTCACAATTCCATGCAAAGTAGTGACCTTTCTAGTGCTCCTAAGATCTAAATGATCAGACATGAGTTTAACTTCTGGTTCCTTGTGTAAAACTATGTGGAGAGCCCTATGCCCCTCCCCCTTCCCCCCCCACAGGAACACTTTCACTATGCCTGGTCGGTCCTCTGTTTAATGCTATGCAGCCCCAAGGAACTTCAGGATCTATTGAGCTTACAAATAATACCTGGGCCCTCTGATCAGCCTAATATGAAAATGCAACTTGGATCTGGACACTACAGTTTTCAATCCCAAATCAGGACCTATGGCCTGGAACATGATCTGGTAAAGGATCAGTTCTGGACTATTAATCACTGTATTTGTCACTTTGACCACTTATGGAAAACTAATATACTGGTTTTATTATTTTTTTATTTTTTATAAATTTATTTTTTATTGGTGTTCAATTTGCCAACATATAGAATAACACCCAGTGCTCATCCCATCAAGTGCCCACCTCAGTGCCCGTCACTGAGTGCACTTGACTTATTTCACTCAGCATAATACCCTCCAGTTCCATTCATGTCGAAGCAAATGGTGGGTATTTGTCGTTTCTAATGGCTGAGTAAAATTCCATTGTATACATAGACCACATCTTCTTTATCCATTCATCTGGTTTTAAATACTGACTTAGGAAAAAAAAATGGGAATATGAATCCTAGCTCTGTCCTCTGTTAAGGAATCTCTCCCGGATGGACAACAGCTATAGTAAATGAAATAATGCCCCCATCACCACTTACACCACCAAAGGTTTCCACATCTTAATGGAACCTATGACAATGCTATCTCACACGGGAAAGGGGCAAAATTCAATTATGGCTCTTGAGATGAGTTGGTGATCCTGGATTAGCCAGAGAACCCAATATAATAACACAGGTTGCTAGAGGTAGGAGGCAAGAGGTGGAGTCAGAACCACAGGAGGAGATGGGAACAAGGCAGGGGTTGTAGTCAGAGATTTATGGATAACATACTGCAGGCTGTGAAAATGAAGGGAAGGGTCATGGGTCAGGGAATGCAGGCAGCCTGTGGAACCTGGACAAGGCAAGGAAGCAAAGTCTTCCCCAGAGCCTCCATAGGAACACAAAGCATGGCTAGGACCTTGACCTTAGGCAAATACAACCCATGTGACTTCCAGAACTGTAAAAGAATACATCTATACTGTTTTAAGCCACTAAGTTTGTGGCTATCTGTTACAGCAACAGGAGGAAACTACTATAATAGCTTCAATCACTTCTTCTAACTGACACACAGATGCCTCTTGGACCATGGATTTGATAGCCAAAACAGAATATAAACTCACTGGATGCTTGAGGAGATGAGTCAAGAAGACCAAGAGAAATGGGGTGCCTGGGTGGCTAAGTCAGTTAAGCATCTGACTCTTGATTTTGGCTCAGGTCATGATCTCAGGGTCATGGAGTTGGGTTCCATGCTCAGTGGGGAGTCTGCTGGAGATTCTCTCTCTGCCCTTCCCCCTACTCACATGCTCTCTCTCTCTCTTCTTTGAAAAAGAAGATGATGATGAAGAAAAAGGTGAAGAACTCAAAAATGAAGGACTAGGTGAATGCAAAGATATTTTGTAATTTTCCCTTCAACTTGCTTATTAGATAAAAAGTAGGTAACACTGATTTCTTTGAAAAAGAATGTATAGGTTATAACTGGAATCAATATCCAATTCAGCCCAAGCTTTCTTTTTAACAACATCAATATCTCAAGCACTAAAATAGGATCCAGATCTTGAACTTCAGATCTTACAAGATGCTTTTGGTTCACGAGCCCTTCTTTCCACTATATTTGTTCCATCAGGAACATGAACTAAACACATTAGTATTTATAAACAATCCCACACAACATTGTAAAAAAAAAAAAGTACTTGAGAATTAACATTCTTTGGACTAGAAAAGTCAGTTAATTAAAATATTCATTCTTCAAACCTCTGTTTTAATCAAAGTTTTATTTGAATGTGATAATGGGCATAGTAAATCACAATGCTGAGACAAGAGGGAAACTTTCTGCACTAGAAATCATGGATCTTAGTGCAAATTCCATCACACCAGAGAGCCCTACTGTGACTCTCAACCCCATTGCCCTACTTGATTATCTTCATTGACGATTTGAATTTATGTTACTTATTTGCTTATCAGGTCCTTGCCTCTTTCTTCTTGCTAAAACGTCAGCCCTACAAGGACGGGAACTTTGTCTTGAGCTCAGCTACCTATGTAGTATTCGAAGCAGTGCTTGGCACATAGTACGTGCTCAATAAATAGCCATTGAATGAATAACCTATTAGGAATTAGTCAAAGGTACTTTGGTAAGAGGGCGGAAGCCCAAGCTTTGGTTGGGTTCTCCCAGTGTGCCAGCACTATGTGGAGCCTCATGTAATCCTCGTAACAACCACACTAGGATGAAGGTGTTGGTCCCTTTCTACCTGTGAGGAGATGAACAAACAGCACATCTTCTTAGGTAGTTAACAAAATACAAACTAGAAGGCAGAATAATAGCTTTTTTTCTCCAGCTTTTTTTCTTTCATCCTCTCCGGTGCATGAGGATGGAACGATGGTCAAAGAAACTATGGAAGTGTCAGACTTTTAACTGAGGACAACAGGGTGGTTAGCTGGAAACCTAGACCTTTGTGGAGACTCAGAATCAACACAGGAGGCCTCAAGTTTGCCGGTCTTACCCTGCTCTGCTCAAATGTCCACTCCCTCCTGGGTTTTATTTCTCTTAAGAAACCATCACTAAATTCTCTTCCTTTCCAAGACATTCCCTCTGCACATCCAGGCAGAGGGGCCTTGGCTTTCAGAGAGCAATGGGGCTACGATGTCTGTTGTATCTGAGCTGTTGGGGTTGTTAGCTCTGCATGTGGGGTGAGACTCTGGTACTGAAAATCCCCTTACCCACAAACCTCTTCTCTAGCAATCTCCAAATATCTACTCTTCCACTACTAGATTTCCACTTTTGGTTGAAGCATTGTGTTTTCAGAAGGTATCTGTTAAAATACAGACTTATTGATTTACTTATTTTACCTTGGAAAGGATTCATGAACACCCAATAATGATCTGATGTGAATTATTGTACAAGATTAAACATCTGAGAGCAGATTTCTGAGACAATGAACTCTTGAATAGGTAAATTGCATCTGGATAGGCGGGACGAAAATATTGGGGGATGGGGGTGAGGAAAGAAGGAATAAAACAGGCACTGGCTACTACGTGCCAAGGAAGGATTTCAGAGTTCTAATGAAGATATGATCTAACATAAGGCATGATCTTCATTATCATGGAGTCACTGTATATTTATCAAGCACATTTAACTGATCTTAATTTAAAATGAGAGAAAGAGAGAGACTGGGAGTAAACTTAAATTTGCATACCGTGGATACCATGGGATCCCTGCCATCCCACTTAAGGAACCATATGTCCCAGAGTGCATGAAATGAAAGAAGCATGAAATTGTTGGTCTCGTGTCTTGGGGGCCTCTCAGAGTGTGAGCAGCACCCTAGGCTGTGAGTGATTCTAGTTTTTGGAGATACACATTTTCCCCCACACAATATGGCCACCAATTGGAAGACAACTACTTCACCAGGTGTTCCATTAAAGAAACATTATTGGCCCTGGAGAAAAAAACCAACTCGTGTTGGACTTAGTGGCAAATAATGGTTATCTTTGACTTATCCTTGATCCCTGTCTTTCTCCCACACCCCACATCCAATCTACCAACTATCCCCTCCACTCCCCTTCCAAAGCATAAACTCAATCAGTTGCTACTCCCCATCCCCACCACCATCCCAAGTCTGAACTGACAGCGTCTCCTATCTCCTGCCTACACTGCTGGGAATTTCTTCCCTGGCCTCATGATTCCCTCATGCCATGCTGTCATCCCTCACCCACACAGCTGCCAGAGAGAGCTGGGGATTCCAAAGGGGATTTCATCACATCCTGCCCTGCTCAGAACCCTCCACTCACAGCACACTTGGAAAATAAATAAGCCCTAAATGATGTAATTCTCCACCTACCTGCCTAGTGTTAGCTCAGACCACTCACCTCTTAGCTTGCTATACTCTGGCTCATTCTCTCTCTAGGAGCTTTTTTCTGGCATTTCCCTCTGCCTGGATGCTCTTTCCTCTCATCATCACAGGGAAGGCTCCTTCTTGTCACTCAGATCCGCACTGAAATACCATTTTCTTGGGGTGGTATCCTCATCATTCCCTCTCACTCTTAAGTCTGTGAGTAGTATTTAATACTCAGCAGAAGAGTGATGACTGTCACCCTCCCCAAAAGGCTGGGACCCCATTAGCAGGGACTTTGCCTGTCTCGATCACCTCTGGAGAAAGGTGCTTGGCTTTTACTAAGGGCTTCAAGTGGCACCTCCTTACGGGATTTATCAAGGACATACTTAACTATCTGCATTTATTTTTTTGCTTACTTGCTCATTTTAGAACCCAACCTCTGAAAAAAAAAAAAAGAGTCCATTATGCAGAATAAGTAAATATTTATAGATGAGAATGTTGAGCCTAAAAAAAATTAAGTAATTTCTGTAAGTGGTGAGTTGGGATTTTAAACCCAGGTCAGTGTGATTTTAACTCACAGACTCTTATGTGCCACAGAGCCTTCTCAGGGGTTGGGAGACCAGAACAGGGTAAAGCCCACTTAGGCTGCCCTACAGTGAGGAGCCGAGAGGGCAAGGAGCTGCTGGAAGGAGGAGCAGCTGGTCTTTGAGGTGGAGATGAGCTCGGAGCCACCATGCTGGGGAGCACAGGCTCAAGCCACTGCCACTCAACAGCTGAGTGATTTTGCAGGAAAGTTCTCTGAACTTTTGCTTCCTCCACTGGGAAATAAGGACTATAATAACCTTCACAGGATAGTTGTAAGGATATCATGAGCCACTATGCTTTATTGTGCTTTAGCAAGGTGCCTGGCACACAAGAAGCCCTTAATAGTAGAATCATCATCATCATCATCATCATCAGGATCATCTAGACAAACTTTACACATTCAAGTTTCCTTCAAAGTCACACTGGTGCTGACTCGGCCTGCTGGTGGACAAAGGGTCTCCCAGAGGGGGACCAGTGACTTCTCCTTTTAGCCAGTGCTTCAACTAGGCAGGAGTTAAGAGTATATGCTTCTTTTGGTAAACATGGAAGAAGGAGTCCAGGAAATGTATCCACATTTAGTTTGAGAGAAATGGGAGCTAATCTCTTTCTTTTTAAGAATTACCACCCAAGAATATAAAAAATAATGAAAGCGAATGAAGGGGAAGGGAGAAATAATAAGTGGGAAATATCAGAAAGGGAGACAGAACATGAGAGACTCCTAACTCTGGGAAACAAACTAGGGGTGGTGGAAGGGGAGGTGGGTGGGGGGTGGGGGGGTGACTGGGTGATGGGCACTGACGGGGGCACTTGATGGGATGAGCACTGGGTGTTATTCTATATGTTGGCAAATTGAACACCACTAAAAAATAAATTTATTAAAAAAAAAAAGAATTACCACCCAAGCTTTGCGTACCGGTAGCTGCTAAGTCTGGCTTAATTCCTGTGTCCCCCCAATCCCACTACCTTTCAACTAGTTGTATTTGTTATTAATTCAGCCCACTTTACGTCAAGAAAGGATCAGCTTTGTGTATTCACTATTGCCTAGAGGAAATGTTGATTCAGATGACAGATTTTGTAGGGGAAAAGCTAGAATCTGTGCCATTAGTACTATTACATGTAAACATGATTATAGGGACAAGACCATGTAGGCTTTCCCTTAATCTTAAGAGGGTGAGCATTCTTCCCTTAAAAGTTACATTCCATTTTTCAAATTCTTTTTATGTGAGTTCTCTCTACTCTGTCTCTTGCTGTACTTTGAGGTCTTAAAATCCCTAAAGCATCCCCTAAAGATTCTCATATTCAGTAAAAAGAGTTGGGGGTAAAACAGTTGGATTTTTATTATTGTTTTGTTCCATTTGAGACATGAAAACAACACATTTGAAGCCACTTTTCATGATTTTAAGAAAATATATTTTCTGCTTAAAGAAGATAGACTGTGGCTATTCTCAGCTTGAGACAGCTACTTCAACAGGGTAGAGGGTCAGTCTCTACAGAATACAAACCGCCAATTGGAAATAATATATATATGGGGAAAAAGTATTGCCCTACTGTGTGTGTCCATTTGGGTTTAATTCAAAGGACCAATGACAAATGAGTCTTTGGTTTTTAGTGTGGCCCCTAAGGGCCAGGATCCATCAGCATTACAGGCTGAGCTGCATGTCTCAGAGCTTGGGTTGCCCTCACACTATACTATCAGCTCATGGCCAGGCTGCCAGTATCAAGCTGACCTTCTGTGGGGGCAAACCCCCTTGGCTAGATTGTCAGGAACACCCAAGAAAACACTGGAATCAGAGTTTGAGTGGCAGTTTGTTGGGTCAGACCAGAAGAGTCAAGAATAAGACTCCCAGGGTTACTAGGAATCTTGAAGATCAGCTAGTCCAAGTGCCCATACAGTGCCTGGATCCTCCCCACTCTATCCCACTGCTGGCCCTTCTGAGCCCAAACACCTGTAGTAACAGGGAAGCTCTGCATCCTGCAACAGCTCTAATCTCTGCAAACGTCTACTCAAACTAGACTATTAGAAGACTCTGCTTATATTGATTTGAAGATCTGTCTTCCTTTGCTTTTCTGCTCATCCTTGTGACAGTTTGAGTCTTTTTAACCTGTGAAAGCAGCTGCTTTCTTTCCTTCAGGCTAACATCCTGTTTCCTCCACTCTCAGCTGTTCTCACGTGGATAATCTCAGGTCCTTTCACTAATCTGATTATATTTTCCAGTTTGTCTAAATCCCTTTTTAAATGCTGTGCTCAGAATGGAACTCAAAACTCCATCCAGGATCAGATATTTTGTACACAGTGTTTCAAACAGTGTGGAGTTATAACCCCTCATTCTGTATTTCTCTTAGGGCAGAGCAAGGCGTTTGGACAACTGTGTGACTCAGATGCCTGTTGCAGCACTACCATAAGATGGAAAGCCTCAGTTAACACCCTCCAATTCATACATATGTATCTTGGAGTCAAGAAACATTTTAGGAGGATATGACAACACAGCAATAGTCCAACATGCATCCTGTGGACTTTGGTCAACCTATTCTGATGTTCCAGCCTTAACCAGCAGTGGGGACCTCATCAGGACCAGGGCTTTTAGGGATTTTAGGGCCAAGGCTTGGTGACTATGGGCCAAGTCATACACAGTCATGAGGTCCTAAGGAATCCAGTTTAGTTGGCAGGGGCTGGTGTTCTAGCATCTGGTCTAACAGGTGTGGGCAGAGGTATAGGGTTGGCCATGGGAGCCTGAGTCCAAAGATAAGTCAAAAACTGAAAGATCAGTCTACATGTTTGTCAAAAGCAAAACACACTTATTACCTCATAAAGGCCCTGCTGTTTTCCAGGGCAGATCCAACACATAAGTGAGCAATATCCAGAGTCTAGGGACCGTTTAGAGAAACTGGGTTTCTGCATCTAAGAATTAAGAAATTAGGGTGCACAGCAGACCTCAGTCCTAGGGAAACCAAAACACATGGCAGGAATCAGAACTGGAGTACTGGAGTCAGACAGACACTGACTCAAGTTCAGCAACCCAGTTCCTTGCAGCCTGTAAGCGGAAGTGAGAAGGAGCCTCATCTTTGCTTGTCATCCAGCAGCATCGGGGACTCAGCTATTCCTATGTTCTCTGGCTCCCACTGTGGAATCTCTTTCTGACAGCCTCGTCACTAGGCCCCAGTACACATGGTCAGTTCAGGGGCACACTTTCATCCAAATTCCTGATTAGTAACAGCTGGTACATCTATAAATGTAAAAAGCAAATTAACCAACTTCCATTCAGTATTTATTTCCATTTTAAAAACCGATACCATAATTTTCCCCTCGCCTTCAAGAAAAGTTAGATGCCCCATTAATAAATCTTCATTGCATGCTACATTTTTCTTTCATAACTTTTGCCACAAACACAAAGATATAATTGTCTATACAGTAATTTGTTTGGTATCTATCACCCTGAGAGACTGGAAAGACAAGCACTATGTCTATCTTATTCATTGACTTATCGCCTGCTACCTAACACTGTGCCTGGCACAGAGAGTTCTTATAAATATTATACAAATAAATGAGCAAGGCAAATCATGGCCAGAGATGGGACTCTACTTTGGGACCAAGATTTCTCCATTAGGCCCTACCTAGTCCTAACGGTTAGAAGGTTTACCAGCTGGTCCACTCTGTTGACCCAAAAAGCTTGGGATCAAGTGCCCAATTCACTCCCAACCTGTTGACAACATCCAGTCCTTTTCAGTGTCACCTCCCTTATCCATTTTTCTGGTGTCCTCCTTCATTTTTCCTGTCTTAGGAATCCAATTTCTTCCATCTATGTTCTCTGGTATGGGTTTGGCTTTCTTATTTTAAGGATTCTTGATACTATTTTTTTTCTTGGCTTGTTTTATTCCTGTGTAGGCTGTGGTATTCCTGTGTTCAAAAGCTACCAATGTTGGATTGTCTTTTCTTCATTTCTTCATCTTGTGAACACTTACCAAGTTCCTACAGGAGTTCTTCTGCCAATCTGGTCTCACTGAAAGGCCAGATCCTATGGCCAGGATGTGTCTGTGCAAAATTCACTTTATTCATTTTTGTGATTAATCCAAAGGGACTTTTCTTTGACATTATAAGACAGAAAAATTTAAGACTTCTTCCTTTTCCAAAATTGACAGTAATTTTTGAGGGAGGAGCTATTTTACAATAGAATGGAAGGAGAGAATTGGGATGATATCTAAGAGAAGAACATCAGATAAACAAATTTAAAGACTCATTGGCCAATCAAGAGGCACAGGCCAGTTGTGTGACCACAGACAAGTCACTCAACTTTAATGAACCATAGCTTCCAAAACTATAAAATTAAGGAACTAGATGGTTTCTCAAGTCCTTTCCAACTTTCATGATTCTCTAGTATTTTGAATTTTAAAAGAGAGTTCTTTATAGAAATATTATTTTAAGAATAATTGCTAGCTGCTGTAGCTTGAGCAAAGTCAGAACTTTGTGTTAATTTTTTCATAGTCCAAGTTGGATTTACATTTGTGCCTTTGACAAAATAAGTATTGGCTTTTTAGATTTTTTAATTACCATGGGACTAGCATATTGACATGGTTCTCAGAGCAATCTTAGAGCACAGGGAACTGCTTGTAATTCTAGTAATCTTGCAGTAGGTTATTCATACTTTGGTATTTGGTTTGACATTTATTTTTCTTTTTCAGTCAAATTGATTTAAATATCATTAGCCCAAAAATGTACCAAAGGGTAATTGCATTGACGATTTTGGCTCTAGTCAGCTATTACTTTGCAATTCATCTTTTACAGCAAAACTTCCCTTGTGAACAGGCCAAGGAGGGCCGAGTTTGAATCTTAGTTATACCTTCCAAGGAAGTGTAAGGCCTATTTTAAATGCAACAGAATCAAATCAAAGGATAGGAGAACACCTTACTAAATGGCAAACCGTTGATTTGGAACTATCTATTTGAGAGAGTGTGTGTTAGAAGAGGTATGAATGGAGCTATTGAATTGTACTAGATGAAAAAGGAAGAAGTAGAAAAACCAATTTCCACAGAGTTATCTAATTTCCCTTGAAAATAAAATCTCCCTGATTGATTACACATTGTACCACATGGGTGAATTTTAAGATTCAAGTAACCCAAAAGTTTCCAAGAGTTCTTCAAAGAAGAGAGCAGGAATATTTGGGGCTGTAGGACCAAGTCTCCAAATAGGATACCTTTACTCTCATGGAGTCAGAACCTAGAAAAAAAAAAAAAAAAGAGTAAGAGAGGCCCTGTCACTTAGGAATGTAAATATTTCTGGTAAACTGTTTTTTAAAAATCTACTCTTTCTAAGTGAGATTCCAAGTCTGGGGAGATTGGTTTATACAGGAGGAATCTCCTACTGTCATCTTATCCTTCTTAAATACCTGTCTTGATATTAACATGAGTTTGGTTAAAACTGAAAAGAAGCACTAACTGGTGGTCCTAGCCTAACCTGAAGCAGTTTTTCTCACGACTCTTTAGCTGAATTTGTGTTACAGATTTTACTTTCATAATTAACCAGCCAGTGCCCTGCCTTTTGGACAAGAGTCAGCCACAATGGGGCAAAAGCAGACAATAAAAACAAGGCAAAAAAGCAAAAATAAACAAATTGGACTATATCAAACTAAAAAGCATCTGTACAGCAAAGGAAACCACCAACAAAGTGAAAAGGAATAACTATTACCAAAAAGAAAACAATAACAAGTGTTGGTGAGGCTATGGAGAAAAGGAAACCCTTTTGCAGTGTCAGCAGGAATATAAATTGGTGCAGCCACTATCAGAATAGCATGGAGGATCTTCAAAAAATTAAAAATAGAATCCCATACCATTCAACAGCCCCACTTCTGGATATTTATCTGGAATAAACAAAAACACTATTTCAAAAAGATACCTCTGTGTTCATTGCAGCATTATTTACAATAGTCAAGATATGAAAACAGTCTAAATGTCCACTGACAGATGAATGGATAAAGAAGATGTGGTTTAAAGAATGGATTATTCAGCCATAAAAAGGAAATCTTGCCATTTGTAACAACATGGATAGACCTTGAGGGCATTATGTTAAGTGAAATAAGTCAGAGAAAGACTGGGATGCCTGGGTGGCTTAGCAGTTGAGCATCTGCCTTTGGCTCAGGTTATGATCCCAGGGTCCCGGGATCGAGTTCCGTATCAGGTTCCCCATAGGGAGCCTGCTTCACCTTCTACCTGTGTCTCTGCCTCTCTCCCTGTGTCTCTCTATTAAAAAAGGAACTGATAGATACAGAGAATAGATCGGTGGTTACCAGTGACAGGAAGTGGGAAGGTGGGCAAAATGCGTGAAGGTGGTCATAAGGTATGAACTTCCATCTGTAAGATAAACAAGTTCTAATGAGCAGCATAGTGACTATAGTTAGCAGTATCGTACTGTATATTTGAAAGTGGCTAGGAGAGTAGCTCTTAAAAAATCTTATCTCTCACACACACAGTGTAATTATGTGTGTGACATGATGGATGTTAATTAGACTTATTGTGCTGATCATTTCACAATATGTACATATATCAAATCTTTACACTGCATATCTAAAACTAATACAATGTTATATATCAACTATATCTCAATGAAATTTTTTTAAAAGAAGAAAATCTCATATTCCAGTGGAGATCTCATTTTGTGGGGAGTTTGTGCACTTTCACTGTCCATTCACTTCTCAGTGTCTACAGCCTCTAGAATTTCTTCCCTTTCCATAGGTCACTCTTTTCTTATCCAAGTCTTTAAACCTGACAACTCTAATCCTCAGTTTGCAACCCTATCTCAGGAAATGTTGGAAGATTCTCCCAGGAATCCTACTTCATTTAAATTAGAGTTTAAAGAGTGTATTTTCTCTCTTAAAAATTGGAGGCAGACTCTGGCTTCAAGTTCTACTTGTAAGAGCTTGGAAGCTGCCACTCCAAGCTGAACAACTAAAAAGCTGAACAGATTGAAACAGAAATCCACTCTTACTGGATCTGTTAGAGATCGAAGGACCCTAGGCCAACTACTGCCCCCAAGATCTGGAGACAGAAGAACACAGGCGGCTTGGCTTTCAGGAGCAGGAACTTGCTAGTAGAAACTGCCCTGGGAACCAGTGCCAGTGTAGGAAAACGTGAACTGTAGTCAAGGAATTGCTGAAGATTTAGTGCAGGCAACACTTGAAGGTTGAAAACTCCATGAAAGTTGAAAACTCCACGGGCATCCAGTCATAGGGGAGACCTCACAATATTATGAGATTTAACCCCAGGAGCTTGGTTAGGTTCCCACAGTAAATATTAGAGAAAAATCCCCTTGTCCTTCTAGCAAGGCGGGAAGGAATGAAGCCACTTAAAATATGCAAAAGCACTCCTGTTCTCCTTAACAAGACCTGCCCTGAGGGGAAATTAGCTAACGGAGCCTAACTTACTGGGGTATCTTCAGAGCCTAACTGACAGGAGGGAAAGAAAATACCCAACCGGAGTCCACTCTAGCCATCCTGTCTCACTGACAGGATGGGGGAATAAGGAGAAAAAAAAAAATCTGAGAACACTTGTGAAGTTCAAATTCAAATTTTTCAGGCTCACTAAAAAAACTGAGACCTAATCATAGGACTGTAGAACACTTCCCTCCTCCCACACCTCCACACTACTGAAGGTCTACTTATACCCAGTACATCATGCCTGGCTATCAAGAAAAAAGGACATGGCCTACCAAAAAGTAAACACCACCACCACCAACAAAAACACACAACCCCCCCCAAAACCCCCAACTCCCCCCAAAAACAAAAAACAATTTGAAGAGATCAAGCAAGCATCAGAACCAGATATGGCAGGGATGTTGGAAATATCAGACTAAGAATTTAAAACAACCATGATTAGTCTGCTAAGAGCTTTAATGGATAAAGTAGACAGCATGCAAGAACAGATGGGCAAAATAAGCAGAGATGGAAATCTTAAAAAAGAAGTATTCCTAACCCATTCTAGGAGGCCAGCTATCAAGCCATGAAAAGAAATGGTGGAATCTTAAATGCATATGACTAAGTGAAAGAAGCCAACCTGAAAAGGCTTCGTACTGTACGATGCCAACTATTCGATGTTCTAAAAAAGGCGAAACTATGGAGACAGTGAAAAGATCAGTGGTTGCAGGGGTTGGAGGGGGAGGAGAGGGAAGGGGTGAATAGGTGGCTTCAGAGCCAGTGGAAATTACTCTCAATGATACTGTTGTGATGGAAACCTGTCAGTAATTTTTCCAAATCATATTCTTTAGAATATGAAACACCGAGAGTTAACCTTGAGGTAAACTATGGACTGTGGGTAAGTATGTGTCAATGTAGGTTTATCAATTGTAAAAAATGTATCACTCTGGCAGAGGATAATAGAAAAGGAAGGGGGAGGTGACACGGGGTGATACGAGAAATCTCTACACCTGTCCTACAATTTTGCCATGTCCTAAAGCTGTTCTAAAAAAAAAAAAGTCTAAATACTTTTTTTTAATTTTGACAATAAAAAAACGTATTTTAATGTTTTCAATTGAGGTATATTGAGGGGTTTGAGAAAGAAACTATAAAGAAGTTTCAGAAAACTAAACAGAGTTAATATACAAGCACGAGAAAGGGATAGGAAATTGTTGAATTCTAAAACGTATTGTTGAGTTAAAAGAAAAAGAACCACCAGATCAAAATGTAGGGTGAAGTGGAATATAATGGATTTTCACTGAAATCCACTCATGCGTTTTTCCACGGTGATGAGTTATAGCTGATGTGCAGCCCAGGCGAGCCCTATGTCTCTCGTGGTCCCTTGTAGGGAAGGATGGTCATGTGACCACGCTCCGGCCAACAGAAGGAAGTGTGCCACTTCCAGACAAGCGTGTAACATCTGGCAAGCATGCCTCTCCACATTCTTCCCTCTTCCTGCTGGCTGCAGGACATGGAGCATACATGGACGAGGAAAATGGGTTAGAGGATGGAGAGTAAGATAGAAACAATCTGGGTCCCTAAATCTCTGCATGGACCAAGTCTCTGTTGCCCCAGGGCACCCATCCTGGACTGTCAGGTGAAAAAGAAATCACCTTCTGTCTTATCTAAGCCATTGCATTTTGGGTCTCTTTGTTAACATGGTGCGCTCTGATGCTAATAATTTAGGTTCTAGTCTTTAGAAGTTAAATCATAAAGCTTATGAACGATGGGATGTTTTGTTCACAGCCTTATTGTTACATTAGTGGAGGATCCATCACAGCGTGACTGTCCCTGAATGTGGGCCCTATGAAGACTGGAACCAGGCCTCCCCTTTAACTTACCCTTGACACAGAAGCACTGAGCATGCACCACGCCACAAGTCAGTGTCAGGCAAGGCTCCATAGTGATGACGGTGATGACAACTCTCACGAATCCTCATGAAGTCAGTCTACATGGCTTTATCTCCCTGACCATTTGCAAAACTGGCTGAGTTCAGCAGGAAGGGAACCTAGTGTTAAGGTGACTTGTTCTCTGTGCCAGCTGACAACCACATATAACCACCAGTGCTGCCACAGATAATGAACAGGGGCTCCAGGGTGTAGCAGCCATCCCGCAGGATGCACCTTACCATCGGCAACTTCTTTCACAAATGTTCTATTATCCTGAAGCTCCCTTGTACCTTTGATGATGTGCTTACCACTGCTTCTCTTGGGTCTTACTCCTTCTGCGCTGCTAGAACCTTCCTTAGTGCTTTTATAAAAGGCTTTGAACACTCAGCCATCAGCCTCACTTTCACCGCCTGACCACAGCCCATCTCTCCCCAAGTAGAGACAGTTTCAAGGTACCGGCTTACCTTAGGATGGATCAATTCTTATCATGTGTGCAGAATATTGTAGATAAGATAACTAACTATAGGAAATGCTAGAGGTCCAGATTCCAGACATACAAACTGTCTACTCAAATCTACTTCTTAGTTGGCTCCTGCCAATGAATACAGCACTGGTACAGTAAGGATCTATCATATTTCTTTGTGGTATATTGGACTCAAACCATAGTAATAGTTCACATGTCCAGAAATTAGCCACCTGACAATCTCACTTGTCTTGCTCACAGCTAAAAAATCAGGATGACTATCAGGGAGAAGGAGATGGGGCCCGAGTGGAAAACAGAGGTGACTCACATCCCAGGCACTGAAAGACACGTCTTTTGCTCAGAGAAGAGCTTGCAAGACCCTTGGTCAATGCCTATGTTCTTCTTAAATAATAGTTAAGATAACTTACCTCATTTGGATTCTCAGTCCACAAATAATCAGAAACAAAAGCTAAGAATGAAAAATGATGAGTCAGAAGCTAAAAATGATAGAGAACCCCAAAAACTATTAATATGAGTACAACTAAGAAACCCTCAAAGCCCAGGGGAGTATTTAGTAAGGACCTCACTCTCCAGGCACCCTTAATCGCCCTGTATTTTTATAATTCAGTTCCACAAGAGATGCACCCAATAGGTTTTTAAGCTTTGGTTTTAAAAACAACAGACTTAAGTTATCTGTAAACTTTAATGATACTGAACTACTTACTACCCAGAAATGCCTTTAAATGAGATAGTCTTAACTCATGAATAGAGATAAGGTCTCAGGATTAATTGGCCTCTGTTGAATGTGCCTGGCCTGGGTCTAAATTAGACTGTCCATGTCCTAAAATATACTCACTCCAGGAGGCCAGCACTAGGCAAGCATGTGTGTTCCCCTTGGTCACAAAAGAAGCAGTCATACAGCTTGCTCAGCCCAGAGGTGACCAGGACACTCGTAAGGCACATGCACATTTTCTCGAGGCTAGCCAGATGGCAACAAGCCCGAGATATGGCTGGAAAATGAATGAGAGCACCTCTGGTGGCTTTTGCATTCACAGCTCAAAGTTGCTGAAGGAGACAGTCCCCACCGAAAACACCTTCCCATTTCTATGCTTAGCTAACACCTCCCTCTTTTTTTATGGTCAAGGTCAAGGGCCCACCTGACCCACGGTATCCTCCTTGACCACATGAGCCCTTCTTAGTCTCTACCTCCCCTGAAGTCGGCTTGTATTACCATCTGGAACATTTGTTTGGCACTTGCCATAACTGTTTTGTATCGTCAGCTCTCATTTCCTTGCTGACTGGTAATAAGTGAGGTCCTGGAAGGCATAGGCTGTCTCAGAGGCCTTTGTAGCTCCCGTAGCAAAGAGCAAGGGGCATTGAGCACAGCAGGCCTTCAATAAATCTAGGACTATTTTATCCACTGATTAAATATTTATTGACTGCTTGCTACGTGTCAGCTACACAAAACCCCTGTCCTCATGGACTTTGTGGTCCAGTGGGGGGAAAGACAGACCATAAAAGACAAATAAGAGGTAGAGTACATTAGTGTTAAATGCTAAGGAGAAAAAATGATAACATACGAAATGTGGCCCATGGAGGAGGCTCTCAAATTTTGCGTTATGTGGTTAGGAAGAAGGTGATTTTTGAGTAAAGAACTCAAGAAGTCAGAGAGGGAGCCAGGCAGATGTCTCGGGCAAAGACATTTCAGGCAGAGGCAACAGCAAGCAAAGACCCTGCTGAGAAGGGCATTGACAGGCACATTGTTGAATCCTGGAAAGCAGGGCTTCTTAAACTGAGATGTGTATTTTTTAAATAAATGTACATTTATATCAACTTAAAAGTCCTGCCTATCCTATGTAATCTAGATTATACATTATAATACATAATAAGGAGAGCATTCACACACTACTGCTAACTTTTCAAGTATATATCTCTCAAAATATATGTATATATATAATGATGTATATTATACACACACACACACACACACACACACACACACACACAGTGATTTAATAAGATTGCTCCTAACAGACACTACTGTTGAATCCCTGGAAGCAGGACTATCTAAGCTGTAAAACATGAGCCATATTAAACCAAACACTACCCAGACCTTAGAGGCCCAAACTGAGTCTTAAACTGTTTTTGCCCTTGGCCATGTTGGCAGGTGATATCACGCCTTAGCTTATCAGCCCCAGGCGGTTTTGTTTGCCAAAGCAGAAGCAACACTGGCCCTAGCAGATGGAAGAACAGTTCCACTTGGGGCAAGTTATCAATGAGGCAAGTACTTTCATTATTAGCTCCTGCCAGAAATTATAGTCAGGATGCCTCCTTAGATACAAGATAAATTGACAGTGGGAATTTTGCCAATCATGAGGTTTGATTCCCAGCTAGTCTGGAGTTGCCCCAGAGAGGCTCGGTCTGATTGGTTTAGCAGGTTGCATTGTGTAGCCAATCGGAATCCAGTAGTCCCCCTTATCCATGGGAGACACATTCTGGAATACCCCATGGATGCCCGAAATCACAAATAGTGCCAAACCCAATATATATCATGTTTTTTTCCCTATATCATAGGTATACACCTATGATAAAATTTAACTTAAAAAGTAGGCACACACACAAAAAGTAGGCACAGTAAGAGATTAATAATTAATAATAGGACAATTATAACAATGTACTGGAATAAAAGTTATGCGAATGTTGTCTCTCAAAATGTCTTATTGGACTGCACCCACCTCGCTCTCGTGATGACGTCAACTGATAAAATGTCTACCTAAAGAAAGGAAGTGTGTCAGTGATGTAGGCATTGTGCGGCAGTGTTGGGTGACTACTGACCTCCTGATGCTAAGTCATGGGGAGGAGAATCTGCCTCTGGACCTTGGTTGACCGCAGGTAACCGAAACCTCAGAAAGTGAAACCACAACCACAGATAAGGGGGGGACTAAGGGTAGTTAGTTCAAGAGACCAGTTGAAGCAATTTTGTCCAACCTGGTGCTGCAGCGCCTTCTAGCAAAGAAGGTCTAAATGAAGCACGAATGTACTATTGTAAATTCTCTTTCCTTCTCCAGTGGGCCGAACTACCCTCCTGCTTAGTTTCCTTTGCTTAAAGACCTGAAGCATCCAGATTTTTGTCCTTTGGGGATGACTGCATGGGGTCACTCCTCACTCATTTATAAGTCCCCCCCATCCAGGGTCCATGAGCAGCCACAGTTCTCAGCCCTACAGACACTTCAGCCTTGGATGAGGGTCTTGCATCTCACTCCACTGTCCTCTTAGCCCCTGTCTTCTCTTCTGGAACCATTCAGCTGAATTTTGAAAGGCACTTTCTGCCAAGACTTTTTTTTTTTTTTTTTTTTTAACATCTTGTGTCTGTGACACTGCCAAGCTGGGATTGACTTACCAAATAAAAGGACATTAGAAATCCACAGAGTCAGATCAATCTTTAATGAAAAACCAACAAACATTAAAAAGCTGCTACTAAGCAGCTACGGGTTGAAGGCAACTCCAGCTAATTGGCATCCAAAGCACTTTCACTTGCTGCCAAGTCCAAGAGAACTGGCTCTCAACACCGCTCTACCAAATTAGGCCAGTTCTCCATGGGGCTTGTGTTGCTATGTTGCTAATTAGGGTGATGCAGAGCATGCCTGTCCAAATGGAGTTTCTTCTGGGCATAGATGCTCCCTGAAACTGGAAGATTTTTAAATACTCCCTGAAACTCTAACTGCCATTTTGTAACTTGCATTGATCAGTGGTGAGGAAATTGCTAACTAGTCTCTGTTCTCACTAAATGGTGCAATAGCAACTCCCCGATGGTTTGGGGGTTAAAAGGATGGAGACATCCTCGGACTAAGAAATGTAATTTATAGTGGTGGAGCAATATAAAATGATTTATGAAATCTGAGTCTTTTAAAAGATAGAAATCCAATGATTCTCTCTGTAAACTTTCAGTTCGCAGGGTATTTCTAATTAACTGATTTTTGGAGCAATTTTTCTCGCCTCTAGCTACCCATTAGGTGGGGGGGGGGGGTGAGGTACTGGCACCCAACTCAGATCAATCATTCAGAACCTCTGGAAATGGAGCTGGCATCAGTAATGGTCCTCCAAATCTCTCTAGTTGACTGTAATATGAATCCAGGTTTAAGAACTATTATCCCACAGGAATCAAGTTTGTTGTTTAAAAGAATTTTATGGTGGGCATTAAGGAGGGCACACAATGAAATGAGCACTGGGTGTTATGCTCTATGTTGGCAAATAGAATTAAAATAAAATGAAAATAAATAAAAAACAATTTTATGAATGTAGAATGGGGGAAAAATTAGAACTTCGAAAAATCTGATCATTGCAATCCCTGCTTATCCTCATGGCTTTGGATATACTTTTTCATGGGGTACTTTTTACCTGAAAAATGAATATTTTTCTCAGAGATGATAAGAAAATGAGTAGGGGCACTATACTAGTTTGCTCAGGCTGCCACAACAAAATACCACAGACTGGATGCCTTAAATAACAGAAATTTATTTTCTTGTAAGTTTTGGAGGCTAGAAGTCCAAGACCAGGGTCAACAGGGTTGTTTCTTCTGAGGCCTCTCTCCTTAGCTTGTTGATGGCCATCTGTTTGTATCTTCACATGGTCTTCTTGCTGTATATCTCTGTGTCCTACTACTCTCTTATTATAAGGACATCAGTCATGTTTCATAAGGTCCACCCAATATAACCTCATCCTACCTTAATTAATTACTCTTTTAAAAACCCTTTCTAAATATAGTGAGGTTTTGAGGTGCTGGAGGCTAGGACTCCAACATATGAACCGGGAGAAGAGGGGACACAATTTAGCCAATAATAGGCACTTCTAAATAAAAATGGATTGGGGGTGGTGGTGGTGAATATTCCTTTTAAAACAATTTAATTTAAAACAAATTTTGAGAATAAACTCAAAAGTTGCCTGGGCATGTGTAATATAAAGATCTTGAACCATTGCCCATCACGATGGGAAGATCATGCCAAGGGAAGGAAGTCTCAGGACCCACTGAAATCCCAGTGCTGGGGTATTCCAGGAGTTGCCTTGTAAAGATGTAAAAGATCACCTACTCATTTGAATTCTTCAATTGCCTCCATTGTTCAGAGTCCCCCAGACAGCCTGGGGTGCTGTACGTACATGACGTAATAGACTTTCCCTTCCCAAGAGGTCTCTCCTTTCTTGGCTCCTCAAGCTGCTCATAAAATTTACATTACTATAAAAGGTATACAGTGCATAAATCCTTGGTACTTTTGAATTACAGATAACTATTTAGTTGAAATACTAAAAAATAATTTTTTAATAATCCACTCCCTAAATTTGTGGTTTCTGGGAAATACCAGCTCAGTGGGTTTGACCTTAGGCACTGAGTTTAACTTTTATAAAAGTCAACACTTCTTGAGAAGGGAAGATAAGAAGAACAGAGAAGCCAAACAGAGAAGTGTATGTGGTGTGTGTGTATGTGTGGTGTGAGGGTGTGGGGTGGGGTGGGAGGTGCACAGATAAGGGAACACAGAACCAGGGAAAGTCGGACATAGGCTATGGCACTCTTGTGGAGGATACCTTCTTTCCGGGCTGTAGACTTAGAAGCCCTGCACGAGGCAGGTGATATTCTGATTCTGAATTACTGTTTGAATAAATCTCCCAGTCCCTTTACTTCACCTTCCACAAGAGCAAAGGTGATCACCATTTGAGGCAAATCAATGTGTTCCAAATCAATCACTGTACCATTCCTTCAAAAAATTGTTTCTGCGAACCTAATGTGTGCCTAGTGCTATCCAGGGAGCTGTGGCCAACACACAAAGGTGCAATATATACCCACTAATATCTCTCTCTTTTTAAAAAAGAGTTTATTTATTTAAGAGAGAGAGAGAAAGCATGAGGAGAGGAAGAGGTGGAGGGAGAAGCAGACTGCCTGCTGAGCAGGGAGCCTGACGCAGGGCTCCAACCCAGGACCCCAGGATCATGACCTGAGCTGAAGGCAGATGCTCAACAGACTGAGCCACCCAGGTATCTCAACATACTCACTAATCTCAGTGAGCTTAGAGTTTAGCTGAGCAGACAATACAAATACAGTTCAAAGATAAACAACACCTTGAAACTACAGAGCCATGCAAAGGCTATCTTAAGGTGATGGTATATAACTGCCCATGTAGGACCTTAAAGGAAAATTGCAATTATTTCAGAATTAGAGGCTGCAGTAAAGGATGCAAATTCAGAGCCCCCCTCATAGGCAGCTCCCAGGGCAAGGAAAATGAAGAAGAGAGACTTTGGAGCATGGAAGGACAAAGACAAAATGGGCTAGCCGTGGTTGTTTGTTCCTCACTGGTTTGTTTTAGAATGCACTCATGAGATTTGGGTTTCAGTAGAAAAGCACTAAACAGGTTTATAATAAAATGCAAGTCAAATTTCAGTCAATTTCTCACTTTCTATCAGGTCTTTCAGCCCTGTCCCCACTCCAAATAAATAGGCAAACAAACACATGACTTAATGGCCAGCTCACACTATGATCACTGTCAGTGGGAAACTAGATCCTGGCCGGGGGCACGGTCATTTAAAAGGGTCTAGTTTGGTTCTCAATACAAACTGGTCATTACAGAACATGTGAGATCTGACCCTTCCTCAGGAACCTGCCCAGTGTGGCTAAAATTGGCCTCCTGAATTAGACATTGCTGGGGAGAGAAAACACACCACGGGCAGAGAGACTTTCAAAAGTCTTTTCTTTCTCTAAAAAGAAACTAGGCCAAAATCAGCAACCAGAGTAGACTCAAGTTTATAAAAGCTATCTAGATTCTACCTCAGGAATGTGAAGGAAACTCAGGTCTTTCTTAAGCAGTATCTTTTTATCCAATTTGCTTTAAAAAAAAATTTAAAAAGCTGCTGTTGAGTTTGGGTTACCATTGCTTTTCTGCTATTTTTTTTTTTTTAATTCTGTTACTTTAAAATAAAAGCCAAGTATCTGGAATACCATAGGAGATGATTGTTTTAAACAAGGAAGAGTTTTTCTCGCTTCTCTGTCCCAGGCTTCTACACAGGGGCACTGTACTGACCTGGTCTTTGAACCTTGGAATGTGTGAGCAACGGGGGCATGACCTGCCTGCCCTTTATCACTCAGAGAGCAGGACATCCCTCCATTCAGTGGCTGGGCCAGCAAACCATTGTGTAACCTATTCTTACCCACACAGACCCCATGCTATTGCTACACTGTCTGTTCCTTTAATTTGTAGGAAAAATACATCCTTCTAAATGGTAAGTCCACTCTTGTAAGTAAGCTGAAACAATTGCGTGGTTTTCAGCTAGTGGCTAACTAGGTTTCCTTGTTCCTTACTCTACTGGGTAGGCAACAGAGGTGAGTTATAGATGATCTTAGAAGATGAGTAAGACTTCTCTCTCCTCAACTCTATACTTCGTTGCCCTCCTCTTTTTACCCTACCTCTTAGAAACACAACCAGTTAGGAGCAATGTCTAAGACCTATTCTCTCCCTCCTAGAACCTCCACCTTCACCTAACTCTTACACCTCTCTGGCAATAAAGCCATCATGTAAAAGCCTGTGTCATGTCACTTTCCTGATGGCTGATTCCTTCTGGCTTTCCAATCAGGAAGATCTAATGGGAGTGAACACAGATGACTCCATGAACCAGCTAGACAACTCCAATGTGTGGATTTGGTGGCATTTTTGCATATGCCTGGGGATCTTGGCACAGGCCTGGTATGATGGGGTTACTGTTATTCTACTCCGGCTCATTGTTACCCTGTGGGAATACTGACCCAATGTTATTTTAGGAGTGTTCAAGGGAAGCTCAAACTCAAAAGTTTTATGTAAGATGTTCTAATTTTCCAAGGCTGGCTTAATTTTTTAAAGCATTGTGAAAGCCAAACAAAACATGTCTGAGGGTCATATTCAACCTCAGGCTGCCAACGTGAAACCTCTGCCACACTCATGGCTCCCATCTTGAAGGGGATTAATACCTCCTGTTTGCATAAGAATTGATAGTTAATGGACACACATGGAACGTTTACTCTAAGGTCTACCTGGTTGCCCTCATAGTTTAAGAATTCAACAGAGAGGTATGAGCGCTGGTGGTTAGCTAAGTTAACTGTAGCTCGATTCTACACTCTGTGTTTGTGTGACACACAGCATGCTAACCACACACTGGAGACACCAAATAGTGAATGTCTGCTTTACCTGGGTGGAGGAGGGGATACAACAGGGCACAAATCTCCACTTCCTCTCTTCTCCCTCTGCTAGCAAATCATGGGTGGGCTTAAAGAGGTACCAGGCTAGACAGAAGCAGCCTAGATTTTTCTGATTGGATGCATTTGGGGGAAAGCTGTGGAGTGAGCCACATGCATAAACTCTCATTCAACCCAAACAGCAGCAAGGATAATATATTGCATAGGAATTATAGCAAATTGCTCTTCAATTTGCATTTGTCTCCCTGCCTTTCTAGATTCTGTCTCTTATCTCTTGCCCCATCTCGGGCTCCTATATGCACACTATGTACACACATGCTGCTCTCTGGTTGTCCAGTACTACCTCTTGCTTCCCCCTCTATTCACACACCAACACACCAGGTCTTGTATGAAAATGTCCACTGCTTCCTGTCCAGCCCACTTTGTTCTACCCAGTTACAATGGAGAGAAGCTAGAGGTCACTTCAATCTCTAGAGTAACACTGTCTAAGGCAAATATTACGTGAGCCACAAATGTGAGCCACAGATGTAATTTTAAATTTTCTACTAGCCACATTTTAACAAGTAAAAAGAAACAGGCAAAAACAATTTTTATACATTTTATTTAACCCAGCATGCCCCAAATATTATCATTTCAACATGTAATCAATATTTCTAAGGTTATTAATGAGATATTTTACATTCTTTTCTTTTGTACTCAGGCTTTGAAATCTGGTGGGTATTTTATACTTGTAGTGCAATCGTAAAGTGAATTAGCCACATTTCAAGTGTTTAAAAGCTGTATGAGTTTCATGACTACAGTTTAGATAGCACAACTCTAGAATTTGAAGGAAGAAATTTCCCTAATATACATATCAAATTTCCACCTCCAAGTCCTTGTCATTTAAACAAACAATGTAACTGCTTAAAATATCCTATACTGACACATTCGAATAAAAATTTGAACTGTTTTTGACAAATTAAAATGGTTAATTGGCTTTTACAAAATAAAAATCAATTAGGCTAAATCCAAAATTCTATATTCAGGCTTATAAAGGTCAAGCATAAATATAAAACGAGGGAGATCAGCTTGACAATTTTTGTAAAAAAAAAAATATATATATGTTTTTAAGTTTATCACAGTTTTCTAAGAGCCATACTGTGACAGGTTGGTTTTTATTTTGTTTGTCTGTTTGTTTTTAATTGACACCATCAGTATAGTAACCTAGAACACAGAAAATAATTGGTCAGATCTAAAGCTCAATTAAAAAGTGCATCAGCCATGCCAGTGTCCAGGGCTCCAGACTATTAGATGCTAAATATCATGGAGTATGTAAGAAGATGGAGAAAATGCCATTTACTAGAATTCTTGGTCGAACTTGATGGTTTCTGATAAGCTCAATGGCATGAGAGCTGAGCTTTCTGAAGACATGTTTGAGTTATAAGTGAGGGTCACTAACTAGTTTTCAAGGAGGTAGATGTTATTATCCACAGGACTTGTGTTCCATGGGTAGGGTGCTCATTATTGGGCAAGAACTGAACTGATCAGGGCAATAAAGAGACCAGAGCTACTGCTAGCCAACCTTTCCAGCCTTATGCCAGGTAATAGACAAATGTTTAGGGCACATCCATTTGAAGACGCACTGCATTCACTTTGGCAGCACATATACCATTTGAAGAAGCATAAAATTATTAACCTGCCTAAGGTACCTATAATGTCCTCTTTAGGTCACAACCAGAGAAGTGTGCTAAATTATAAATATAGCATTTTAGGATGAACTTTGACAAACTAGTTTTTAATGAGTGATGAGCAAAGATATATGGATGATGAACAGTTGGTCAGTTATTTCATGAAAGTTTGAAGAAATAAAGATGTTTGACCTGTTCAAAGGATTCTCCTGGGAAAGATGGAGTAGATTCATCCTATTTTTCTGATTCTCTGGATACCAACTAGGAGCCTAACAATTCAATTCAATTCTGACACTAGCTACCAATCCCAAGCTAACAGATCTCCATTCCCACAAGACTGTCCTCAATTCAGGTGCCAGCACAGGGTCCCCAGGCTGCCCGCATTTCTCCTTGATTTGGCTAAAAATTCAGAGGTTACCACAACTACTCCCCTCAGGTTTGATAATTTGCTAGAATAGTTCACAGAACTCAAGTAAGTGCTATACTTACTATTACAACTCATTATAAAGGGCACAAATGAACAGCCAGATTAAGAGGTCCATAAACTTAAGACTGAAATGGTCCTGTGTGCAGAAGCCTCTGTCTCCCTAGAGTTGGGGGTATGCTACTCTCCCGGCACGTAGATATGTTTGTCAACTTGGAATCTCCCCAAACCCTGTCATTTATGAGTGTTTATAGAGATTTCATTACAGAGGCATGATTAATTAATCATTGGCCAGTGGTTATTGAACTCAATCTGCACCTCCTCCTCCCCTTCCCAGGGGTCAGGGTGGTGGAGCTGAAAGCTCTAAACCTCGAATGATGGCTTGACCTTTGGACCCCATCCTGTAGCTATCTCTAGAGGTCCCACCTTAAGCCACTTCATTAGCATAAACTCAGGTGTGATAGAAAGGGGCTCATTATGAATAATAAAAACACTTTTATCACTCAGGAGTTTTCCAAGGGTTTTAGGAGTTCTGTGACAGGAACCAGGGACAAAGGTGAAATATATTTCTTACAATACCACATTGTCATCATTAATTTTATGCATCAACTTGACAGGCTAAGGAATGCCCAGATAGCTGATAAAACATTATTTCTAGGTGTGTCTGTGAGGGTATTTCAGGAGGAGATTAGCATTTGAATTAGTAGATTGAGTAAAAAAAGATTCACCCTCACCAATGTGGGCTAGCATTATCTAGTCCACTGAGGACCCCAACAGAACAAAAAGGCAGAGGGAGGGTAAATTTTCACTCTCTCTTCTTGAGTTGGATGTTTGTCGTCTCCTGCCCTTGGACATCAGAGCTCCTAATTCTCAGGCCTATGTCTGCAACATAGCACTGTCTTTTCTGATTCTACAGTTGCAGACAGCCACAGATTATGGGACTTCTTTGCCTACATAACTGCATGAGCAAATTCCTATAATAAATCTCTTATACATGCATTGTTTCTGTTTCTAGAGAACACTGACTAATATGCATATATATTATCCTCAGCAGATAACTCAATGGAAGTTATAAGGAGACAAGTTTTAATTAAATAGCAGAAAGGACCTTAAAGTTAGAATCCCATTACTCAAAAGGTAGTTTTGTCCCTTGGGTACTGAGACAATGAGCTCCCTCATCTCCAGATATATGCAGAGGTAGGTTACATTTGTCAGAGTCGTAGAGATTCTTACTTGTTTTTTTGAATAGCTGAGCCCAAATACCTTTAAGATCTCCTTACCATCCCTAACAGTCTGAACTATTAAAAAAAATCATCAAAGGGTTAGGATTTACATTTTAAAAGAACAGTTCTTTTAAAATGTCAAAGTAGATAGAAATCACACGGAGAAATTTCAGGTTTTTCAGGTACCATGCCAAATATCAAAATGACACCTGTGCTTGTCCTCAACCCCAAGCTGGAAATACATGGAGTCAGCATTTCAGCTCCATACCAGTGCTATTGCTTCACCAGCTTGATCCCTACCCCCAACTCTGTAAACTCATGCACAGATTCCTCTTAAACAAGCAGAGTTAGGTCTGCGGCAAGTGTGAGGGATGGCCCAAGGAAAATCTGACTAATCAAAAGAGTAAGTGTAGAGAATCTTCCATGAAAGGTAAACCTATTGGTCAGTGCTTTCTCCGGTCTTTGGAAAAACTCAAACTAATTTGTTCAGAAGGGAAACTAGTTGTTGTTTGTTTAGCCAATGACTCTTCTCCAAGAATGCACGTAATTAGGACTAGACAAACCAAAATTCAGATTGCCATTGTTAAAAACAAGGAAATTGTTTGATTGGCTATAGTTTAAGTGTTTGCCTTATTTGGGAAAATCTAATTGGCTGCTTGTGATTGGTTATCCTAGGCTTCAGTTTCTTAACCTTGAGGCATTTACAGGTTTAGATGTTGGTTTGCTCAATAGGCTGCTAAGGTATTAGAACCAGATCAGTCTAATGATCCTCTTGTTTAATCAATTTAACACTTTCTATTTTTATAACCAAATACCATTGATTATTGGACCAATAAGCTGCTCTAAGGCCTCACTGAACTTTAATCTGCTTCATCTTCAGAATACAGAAGTAGTGAAATTGTTCTTCAGGGGGCAAGCTGACAATAGTGTTGCTACTATGTGCTTCTAGCACTGAAAGTACACATTAATATGTACTTAATATGTCAGCTTAGAAGAATGACTTGCTGATGAAACAGGAGATCTCTGTATTTCCAAACCCGATGGGCGCTTCTCTGGCTTCATCTTACTCAACTTCTCAACAGCATTTGATCTATCTCACCACTCCCTGCTTCTTGAATTACTTTGTTTTCTAGGCTTCCTTAACAGAGGGGTGTGGAACCCTTGGGGTAGGTATAGTATTGTTCCAACTATTCACTGCTTATCCCCGTGAGAGAATAAGATCTCTCTGTCCTAGTCACAACAAGCTTGACCACGGAAAGTAAGTGAAAGAGAGAGATGCCTGCATCTCTCCCTATGTTTAATGTATGGGATTTCCTAAATCACCTTCTCAATCTACTGCAGATATCTGAAATGAATTTTGAGGATTCCTTCCTTTTATCTTAGGACATTGATTTCTATTAGGTTACAAATCCTTTGGATGACGAAACCCCTAGAGACATTGGAAAGGATGAGGAAGGTAACATTTATTGAGTTCCTGCTATGTGATGAACCCAGATTAGAACCTTTATGTGTATTACTCCATCATCACAATCCTATTATCGTTCCCATTTTACAAATGGAAAAATGAACGCTCACAGAAGTTAGGTAGATCTATCTTTTGCCAATGGTCAAACAATCATTCGTTACTACAATTGGAACTGAGTCTGTATGTGTTCTAAACCACAGTTCTTTCCACTCTATTTTGTTGGCTCTTTTGTTGAGGTGAGAATGAAGGTTGTAATGGGGAGGAGAGGAGCAGGAAGATAGAAGATGCTTTCATGGATGAACCCTATGGACCCAAGATGAGGAAGGAAGCTGGTCACATTGCCTTAGAATCCTAGATGATTAGAACTGGAAAGGACTTAAGATATCTGTGGCTCAACCAGTCAACTCCACATGTAATGAAACAGAGGCTCAGAGAAAAGACCCAACCTTTCCCAATGTGGAAGGATAATTATTTAGATATTTCACTAGTAAGATTTTGATAGATTATGCTATGATTACAAACAACTCTAGCCCCCAAATCTTAGTAGTTTACAATAAAGATTTATTTTGACCTCATGTTGCATAGTGGCTATGGGGTGGCTCCAGACTAGTGCTTTGCATAACCTATACGTTGGCTGTGGGTCAGTTTCATAAGAATCAAAGGTTGAAAGAGCAGACTTTATTTGGAAGATACTAGTCTCATAGCACAGGGGAAAAAGTAAGGCGAGCTAATGGAAATACAGTGTTTAGAAGGAGAAGGATTATCATGTAATGTCTGCTCATATTCTATTGATCAAAGCCAAGTCTCAAGCTAAGCCTGACATCATTTGGACAGAAAACTATGTTTTTCACAAGGGAGCATGGCAAGTTACAGCAATAGGTGGGGATGTTTAACCTATTTGTAGAAAGAGAGAATGAATAACTGGGAACAAGAATGCAATCTACTGCGGATATTAATTTGTGTTTCATTCATACTGAATTTTGCCATTCCCAGTGATGAAGGTAGCCCAACTGTTGCATTTGCTTGCCTCAGAAGGGTTTGTGTTGTCCAACCAGCATAGTTTGCTGGTTTTGATTTTAGAAAGTCCAAGCAAGTAAAGATGTCTCAGGGTCTGGGGGAGGAGATGAGGAAAGGAGTGAGTGCCTTGGAGAAAAAAGAAGGGGAGAAGCTTTAAGCAAAGGACAGAGATTTTATTTTTCAAGCTTGAGAAAGGAAAAGGACTTGTTGGGGGAGGGGTGATGAAAAGGTGCATCATCGGTGGTGTTGAAGAGGAAGAGGTGAACATCTGGTCTCAAAGGTTGTGAGAATCACTTGAACTTTGCTACTTCATGGGGTTTGCAGGTGGCAAGACCTCATAGGAGCATGCTTCTGAGGTATTCCTGGAGAGGCCAAGGATACAAGCCTCAGTGAGAAACCCAGCTTGGTTCCGGCTTGGTTCTCCATGTTTTCAAAGAACAAAAAACTTCTCCTAAGGTTTTGGATGGTATAAGACCCCAAGGACCTACATAATACCTTGAGATACAGGGCAGAGAGGAACCATCATACCATTAAAATTACTATCAACCTAGTGGGATGGGAAGCAGAATATATTTGATTTAAAGAAATGCAATAAGACATTTCTTCATCTTATATTATGGAATAAAATTCATCAAGATCTCACAGCTAGTAAGGGACAAAACAAGAACTTAAACTTTCATTTGAACAAATGTTCATTATTCTCTGTGCCAGGTCCTTTGTATTGGTTTGCTAGGGCTGCCATAACAAAGCACCACAAATTATGTGGCTTAAACAACAGAAATTTATTGTCTCTTATTTCTGAAGTCTGCAAGTCTAAGATCAAAACAGAGTCATACTCCCTCTGAAGGTACTCTGTGGGACAGATCTGTTCCAGGCCTCTCTCCTTGCTACTAGTAATTTCTTGGCTTGTGGTGTCATAAGTCCCATCTTCACATGGCATTCTCCTTGTATGTGGATCTGTGTCCAAATTCCCCCCCCCTTTTTTTTTAATTTCCCCCTTTTTATAAGTATGCCAGTCACAGTGGATTAGGGGCCCACCCTATTCCAGTATGACCTAACTGTAACTAATCACATCTATCATGACCCAATTTCCAAATAAGGTCACATTTACAGGGGTTAGGACTTCAACATATAAATTTGAGGGAAGCACAGTTAAAACTGTAATACTCTTTCAGAGGCACTGGGGTATAATGCCCCTGACACAGTCATGGTCCCTGACCTCATGATGTCTACCATTTGGGAGAGGGCAGATAACGAGTCTGTCAAGTGTGAATGGGAGGCAGATTCCAGTTCTTTCCATTTCAACTTCCTATCTCTCAGCTATTTGGGGGCTACTTTCTAATTAAACAAACAGCGTTTGTTGGGATCTTTTTTTTTTTTTTTTTGCTTTTGTTTTTCTTTTGCAGTTCCAGAATTTGTATGCATGGAATGTTAACCCTCTGCCGTATGTGTCCCCATCGATGGGCATTATTACCGGTCCCGTGAGGGGCCTGTGTACCACACAACACTCAGAATGCTGTGTCGGGCCATGTTTCTCCGGAGTTGTTTTCTCAGTCATTTCTTCAAGGGAAACTAAATGATTCAGTTGGAACAGAGCTTCATGTGTGCCCGTGCGCTTCTGTGTGGCTGTGCTCTGTTGCCAAGTCTGAAAGTCGGGAGAGATCCAGGGGCCCAGGGCTACCTGTTCACTGTTCGGTTTGGGGCTCCGGAGGGCCGGGAGCTGCTCTGAGCTGTGTCAAGCTGCATATATATGATGTCCCTTTTGCATTGCACTTTAGAAGGGGGGGTCCAGCAGCACCTGCGCCCTGCCCCCCGTAAACCACGGGCTGGGGCCCCGCAGATGATGTCATCACCAGACCTCTGGTAGGCGCTGCAGCAGGCCGCGCCTGTACCTGTGTACCTGTGCCAGCCGTCTCCCCCTCCGTCCGCGCTCACAGCTGCCTCGGTGTTAGAACGGGGTCAAGCGAAGAATTCTGGTAAGATCTTCCTCACATACATAAATACCGTAATTCAGGATGGGGAGCCGCCTCTCGTCTACTGGAAAATCTTTTTTTCAAGCTTGGGCATAAAAAACCTTACACAATTTGCATGAACTGTTGAGAGTAAACGAGATTATTTGGAATAAATGCAAGTAACTTATTCTGATAGTGGCTAATGTTTGTTTACGAGCCTTTACTGATACCTGGCAGCCTGTGGTGGTGTGCACACCCACCTCATCCTCTCCCCTAAGAAAGAAGTCAAGAGCTTTCCCCTTGTGATGTGGCTTTGGCCAAGGAATGCATCCCAAAGACATTAATGTATTTGTTGTTTCAAGTTAACTGGGTGGCTGATGTACTATTTTTAAAAGCAGAAGAAAGCCAGCAAACTCTGGTGCCCTAATGGTCACTACCCTGGAAGTGGTCAAGGTGGCTAGACCAGGGATTACATATTTACAACTTTTAGGAAATCTCTAGTGATGTGAGGTACCAATTCTCACAGTCAAGCTCATTCCATGCCAAGCACATACACACACAACAAGGCTCCCTTGAATTACTGCCTCCAGGTCTATTCATTGCCTTTCTCATCCATACAAAGAGAGGAGCAGCTTCCTTATGTGGATTGAGCCACTTGTGGAATTTAAGAATAAGTACTTAAGAACCTGAAATTGAGAAAATACAGTTTGGAACACCTGGCAAAGGATGATCCCAATGCATTTCATGAGCATTCTCCCACTTTGCATCTTTCCTGCCCAAATGATATTTTTTTTTTCTAATGC
This sequence comes from Canis lupus familiaris, assembly GCF_011100685.1. Taxonomy (NCBI): domain Eukaryota; kingdom Metazoa; phylum Chordata; class Mammalia; order Carnivora; family Canidae; genus Canis; species Canis lupus. Next base: position 36,135,284 of record NC_049237.1, read on the forward strand.
AAGTGAAAAGCTCCTGGGACCAGTTGATTTATGTAGAATCTGGAATTAGACAACCATTAAATGCCCTTAAACATGCTAAAGACTATGACTTTGTCTTACAACTGGCCATTTTCTTTTTTTAAAAAACTTTAAGGTGAAATGAGATGGGAAGGTCAGCCCATAGCTACAGCTGTGGTTGGATATCTCAAATGCCCTCAGCCTATCTGTTGCTTATTTTCTCCATGAGCACAGTTCTCTTCAGGGTTCTAGGGTCACAAAAACAGTCTGGATCACCATAAAGTGCCCTTGGACGAAGGCCTCCTGCATTGTGAACCAGGTAAGGTGGCCTTGCCACTTTGGCCTGCACACTGGCACTTTCCCTTGGCTATGAGCCTGGGCCTGGGACAAAAGAAATGGATCATCAGCATGGTTGTCCTTCCCCTCCACCTCTTTCCTTTTCAAGATAACAATTGTTCTCTACAGTGATGTGCCCTGTCTTTTCCATGGCCTGGCCATCTAATTAAACGGCCATTGGATATATCTTTCAACATTCTGACTCATACATTTTGGGGATGCTCAAGTTCAGAGAGAGGCATGTCAGAGAGACATCACAGTGTGGGTTGAGAGGTCCAACAGTGGAACTGATTCACCTAGGTTTGAGTTCTTTTTCTGTCACTTGCACCTATATTAAGTCAAATGATTTAATTGCTCTGTCCTTGTACTCATATTAATATTTTATAATACTAATAATGTTAATTAGTAATATCATAAATAGTAATATCACTAAGAGCACCACCTATGATTTTAACTTGTTCTAGGTGAATTTGGGATTGTGTCAGGTTTTTTCTAATTGAAGATGGAGCTTTTGTGTCTATTTTTCCATATTTTGGGTGGGATTCAGAAGATGAGGAAGGAGAAAAGTGTGTCTACTCCTCTATCCAACAACTGGCCATTCTCTGATAATAATCCCCAAGTTACCCCAAAATTCTAGTAGAGAGGTTATATTTCAATTTATTCACTCAGTAACATTCTGGTCCTTTACCTTATCCCTCTTCTCCACCTAGGAGCCAACATATTAAGCCACTGCAGGCAGCTGGACCTGAGCATGGCATACTACCTGCAGGCTGCAGAGTAAAAAGCTCTTGTGGGAGGAGGGAAGAGGCTGATATGACTGCATGGTTCAGAGAAATGAACTGAAGGCATAAACATTAAAGTAACAATAATAATAATGATGGCCGTTGATTGAGCACCTAGTATGCACCAGACTCCATACTAGGGACTTTAAAGGTATTGTCTCTCTTCATTCCACCCATTTTAAAGGTGAGAATATTAAGGCCCAGAGAAGTCAACAAACTTTTCTAAGCAATGAAATGGCAAAATGGGGATCAAAACCTACAGGGCCAAAACAAAACAAACAAAACAAAACAAAACAAAAAACCCTACAGGGCCTCTACCTCTTGCTCATAGATTTTTCTATTTCCCACCTCCCCTCCAAGAAGAAGTGAAAGAATCGGTCTCATTTGACTCTCAGGGGTCAAGACTGCAGCTTGGCTCCCCTCCTTGGAAAAAGTAAGCTTTCTCTCACTGTCCCCCTTCAAGAAAACTAATTAATTACATATATTCTCAAGAAAGTTACTAGGAGAGATGTAAACACTTGCCATATTTTGGCGGCCCCACATCCCAACCCCTATCGTAAGTTATACCTTAATAGGAACCTTCACGGAAGGCAGCTTGGATATGGGGCTATAACCAAAATACAGCCATAGTTCACTCTTGCCTAAGATTTTGAGTCTGGAACAGTGACTCCTAGGAGCAGGGGCAATTTAGAACTCCTCCTCGTGGAACCACTGGCAGCATCCAGGTCCTGTGGCACTCATATCAGCGGTATTGGTGGCACAGCAGCACCTCTCCAGCCTGTACCCGATGTGTGAGGGCCTCACCTATGTCAGTCATCCACTTCCCTTGGCATTTGTCAGATTCTTCAACCTCCCTATTAACTCTGCTAGCTACCCTGTGTTCTACCAGCAAGTTCTTTTTCTGCTTATAGTAATTAGAGTTTGTTGTTTGCAAGTACTGAAGGGGCATGAACAATTATAGACACACAAGTTAAATAGAGCAGCTCCATCCAGCTTAGGAAGAGATAAATCTTACTTTGAGATTTCTCAGCTGCAGAGGCGAGCCTGCATGATCCATCTCCCCCGCCTCGTCAAAAAAAAAAAAAATTGTCATCCTTTACACATTCTAAATTTTCATCCTTTCACTCTGCTGAGCTGTTCTTTAGAAGAACCTCAATGAAAAAAGAATAGGCTTTAAGCAAGAAGTGGAGGAGATATAAATGGTGTTTAAGATGGTGGCAAATGGGAAGAGCTCAGTGTGAAAGCCAAAGGCAAATCATCTTGCTCATTGTAAAACCGTGGTTCCTCTCTATCAGGAATTTTTTTGAGTTTGCTGATGTCATGTTTCTTTAGTTCATTGCCACAGCTGCATCTTGGGTCAGGGCTAAGTAGAGTCCAGTTAGCCGTGGCCACATGGAGCAGTTTGAAAGCATCCTCAACCTGCCTACACCTACCCCTGGGGACGGAGGTGGAGAATAGCTGAAGGTGTGGGGAAACAGCCTGATAGGGTAGAAAAAACACGAGAAACCAGGCAAAGGCCCAATGGGAGAAAGCAGCATGGTCAGTGCTGGGGCTGGCTGTGATTGACATGACTCATGGCTGTCCTCTCCTCAGTCATGGGGGATGGCTGATTCCTAGCAAGCATCTGTTAGATAAGCAACAGAGCAGGAAGCTTAGGCCCAACCCTGTGTGGAGACCAGGGTAAAGTTCAGAACTCCTGTGAAGAGCAATAGAGGGTTCAGACTATAGAACCCCAGACTTTACAGAATAGTGGTATACAGAAAGAGAAAACAGGGCAAATACCAGTCATCAGACTTGGGCACAAAGGAAAGAAGAGTCACCAGGAAGAAATGGATTTGATGTAAGTACTAGAACCTTCCCTCTCTGCTGTCTACAGTCAAGGTCATTGCCAGGGGAAGGAAAGCAGCAGGGCCAGGCCCACAAATGGAAGCCTCATGTTCAGACAGAAAAAGAACACTGCAAAGACTAAACAACCATTTGCAAGACATTTTGCCTCATTTAGTCTTTTCCTACCAAATTTGATAGCATCAGAAATCTGGAAAAAAATCCTACAGGACAGCTAGTCTATGTCCCATCTAAAGACCAGTAAGGAAAGTAAAAGCACTCCAAAAAGAGCCTTTTCTCTGATTTGTTTTGGGGTAAGATTCTAAAACTTCCCTCTATATCTGAGTCTACTGTTTATTTTCTACTTATGTTTTATATCTGACTCAAAACTCTCAATGATGATGAAAATTTGTTCATGAAATTATGTGTATATTTATCAGTACTCTTAAAGATGTTCCTTATTTGCTTCAAGTTCAAAGTTATGTCACCTTATTCAACAATGTAGAATTGATCTATTATTTTAGGTTTTGAGGATTCAAAAATAAATAAAATATAGTCCCATCTTTAGGAAACTATAGTGTGTAGCCTTTTTTCAAGACAAATCAATCCCAATTCCTTCAAACTTGTTCAAAAACTTTCAAGGAGAGGAAGGTGGCATACGATAATGGAAGGATAAGGTGAAAGGACAAGAAAGGCAAGAAAGCATGCAGGGATGAACCTCAAATTACATCCCCTTATTTCTAGAATTGGCTATCTCCCAACACAAAAGACTAGGGCTACCATGGTGGAACACCTACTGGTCCTCAGCACTTGTTTCACACCAATTGTTTCACACCAATCTGACACAAACAAAGAAAGCCAGTGTGATTTACTCCCTGGTTGATTGACTGACATGGAGTGGTATGTGTGTGTAACAAACTATTACCCATATGACTTTTGCCTCACTTAACGAGAAGAGCAACAAAGATACACATACACCCATATAAAACTTCCCTCACCATGCACACACACACATACACACACAGATGGAAAGATTTATAAATATAAAATCAAAGGCAAAAAATTATACAGGAAATTATTTATGTACTCATCTTTTATGTATCAAAAAATAATCAAAAACAAAAGTACAAAGCAAATGACCACCAATAGCATAATAATAGCTCTCTTACAGAGAAAGGGCTCTAATAATTCAAGAATAAAAAGACTAACACAAGGGACCCCTGGGTGGCTCAGTGGTTTAGCGCTGCCTTTGGCCCAGGGCGTCATCCTGGAGACCTGGGATGGAGTCCCACATCAGGCTCTCTGCATGGAGCCTGCTTTTCCCTCTGCCTGTGTCTCTGCCTCTCTCTCTCTCTGTATCTCTCATGAATAAATAAATAAAATCTTAAAAAAAAAGACTAACACAATAGCTAAGTTGACACAAGAGATTAATAGAAATTCACAGAAGAAAAAGCACAAATAGTAAACATGTATGGGGAAAAGTTCAATCTCCTTAATAAGCAAATTAATTAAAATTATAACAAAGTTATTCAAATGAGATATCAAGTTGCCTTTATTAAATTAACTAATATTTTTACATATCTCAACATAAGTAAAAGTGTGGTGATGTGGGCATTCTCAGATACTACTGTAATATTGGTACAGCCTTACTGGAGGTCCACTTTCTGAGGCAAGTCACAACCAGTCTGATTCCCAATTTCCTTGCCTGTGTAATGAAGGAGAAGATCTCAAAGGGTTACTTACTTGAAACTGGGTGTGATTTACCACACCAGTTCTTACACTCCAAGTCAACAGAACATTCCAGGGTTTTCTGTGACTGAAATCTAGCAAAAGCTGTCTTCAGGCAAGCTAATGGAGAGAATGTCCAAAATGATACATTTTTTTCTCCAATATTTCTTTTATAAGACCTTTAGTACTTGCAAGAGTAAAAGTAGGATAAATCAATTAATAAGGTACAAGCAAATATGAACATAAATGCTTAGAAATAGTCCATCTTTCTTAGTTCAACAGTTTGCTGGGTTATGTTTTTGTTGATGATGTTGCCTGTGGACATATGTGTTTATAATTTGTTGTTATAAACATCATATGGCCATACTTACTGCTGATAAGTTGTTCCTACTTGCTATAATGGAGTTAAATATAAATATTTTATGCCATTCCACAGGAATGTCATGATTTCTTCATATCTTTTCACTCGTTCATTCCTTCAGTTGATATTTATATAGTATTCCTTTCATGCTAGGCTCTGTTCTGGGCTGGAGATATAATCATGAGCAAAACAAGTCCCCAATCTCACAGAGTTTACATTCTTGTGGGAGAAAACAAACCATAAACAATAAAAGATAAATATCTAATGTGATAGATGATGATAAATAAAGCAGAAGAAAAATTCAGCAGAATGAGGAAGATAAATAATAGGGGAAGAGAGTGGAAAAGAGATTGCTGTAATTTACAGGATGGTCAAGGAGGGTCTCACTAATAAGGGATATTTGAGCAGAGCCCCAGAAGACAAAGGAAAGACATGCACTTATCTAAAAGAAGAGCATTCCAATTAGAGGGAAGAGCAAGGCCCTGAAGTGGGAGCATACTTAGCATGTTCAAAGGACAGCAAGGAGGACCATTTGGGCAGAGCAGAGAGAGTAAGGGTAATACTGGTGGGTGACGAGGGCTGCTCACATAAGACTTTGTAAATAGGGTGACCATACATCTTATCTGCCTATGATAGCCTTGTTTATGTCTACTGTTCTGGAATAATTCATAATAATTATCCCTTTTCAAACTGTCCCTGTTTTTAGGACAAATTATTTGGTCACTTTACTTACAGATCATTTTATGGATTTTAGCTTTTACTCTAAGCAAAGGGAGAAGCCATTGAAGGATTTAAAGCAAAGAAGCAAGCATTCTGACTTTTATTTAATAGGAAGAGAGCTTTGGTAGAAAAAGAGAGATCTGTTAGAGGTTCCTACAACTTAAGCTAGGCAAGAAACAATGGTGGCCTACCTAGGCTGGGACAGAAGTAATGAAGAAGTGGTGGAACTCTGAATGTTTTAAAGGTATAGCCTATAGGATTTCACTGGAGAGTGAGAAAAAGAACAGTCATGATACCTCCAGAGGAATATGTTTGGAACCCCTAATTTATTATATGTTTGGTTTCTACAGAACCTTCACATATAATGGGCCTTGACTGCTTGAATTTTAGATCTTGGTATACTTGTCATGGATGTGAACAAAACATTTATTGCCCAAAATAGACAATCTGGCAAATAGAGATTATGGTCTTGGAACCCAAAGACCTACCAAATGAAGAATAATATGATTTGGGCAACTTTTTGGAGCCTCAGATCATAACTGGCACAGGCTCTACAGACAGTTCAAGGCTGTCCAAAGCTGTTCCTGATTCACATAGGTGATGGGGCTCGAAGGACAGATGCTTCATCAACTCTCTGACTGACTCCATTGGGAACCACTCTTTAGCTTTGGGAGAAAGTGCTGCTTGCTGGATCTGGTTAATCTCCTTTTGATTGCACATGTAATTCTACACTGTCATTCTCCAGCAAAGAAAAGACATAGAGTAGATGATTTCTGCTTTGAGTCAGGGTCTCAGTGATGATGAGTCTGTCCTGCCATTTAGGGTTAAGGGAAGATCACTGAAGAGTGATAACATTGTCAAGTGATTATGTGTGACATATGCCTAGTCCAAATCCCAAAACTATAAAAAGTATTGAACAGTGTTACATAATTCAAAAACTTACTGAATCTGAAAATTTGATGCCACATTAATATTTTCTAATCACATTCTATAGAACCCTATACTGCTATTATTTGATTTTCCATTCAGCTAATGAGCTATGCAGTAAACATTGTCCTGTCAGAGTAGCGTAAGCCATTGGCCACTGATAACTCCTCTCCATTTATTTGTCTTTCATCCTGTTATTTCCATCAGAGAAATTTTATAGGTTTCTTCAAAAAGATTTTTCTCATTTCTTTTTAAGTATATTGTATTTTATGATTTCAGTGCTATTGTGAATGGATCTCTTTTCCATTAAATTTTCTTTGTTTTGTTTTATTTTTTTAAATTCAATTTGCCAACATATAGTAAAACACCCGGTGCTCATCCCATCAAGTGCCCTCCTTAGGCATTAGGTTCCTCCTAGGTTCCCATCACCTAGTCAGCCTATCCTCCCACCCTCCTCCCCTTCTGCAGCCCTGTGTTTGTTTCCCAGAGTTAGGAGTCTCTTATGGTTTGACTTCCTCTCTAATTTTCCCCACTCAGTTCCCCTCCTTTCCCTTAGTCCCTTCACTATTTCTTATATTTCACATATGAGTGAAACCATATGATGACTGTCTTTCTCTGATTGACTTATTTCACTCAGCATAATGCCCTCCAGTTCCATCCACATTGAAGCAAATGGTAGGTATTCATCCTTTCTGATGGCTGAGGAATATTCCATTGTATGTATAGACCACATCTTCTTTATCCATTCATCTTTCGATGGACACCGAGGCTCCTTCCACAGTGCGGCTATTGTGGACATTGCTGCTATAAATATCGGGGTGCAGGTGTCCTGTCGTTTCACTACACCTTTGGGGTATCTTTGGGGTAAATCTCTAGCAGTGCAATTGCTGGGTCATAGGGTAGTGCTATTTTTAACTCTTTGAGGAACCTCCACACTGTTTTTCCAGAGTGGCTGCATCAGCTTGCATTCTCACTAAGAGGGTTCCCTTTCTCCACATCCTTGCTAACATTTTTTGTTTCCTGTCTTGTTAATTTTAGCCATTCTCACTGGTGTGAGGTGGTATCTCATGGTGGTTTTTTAAAAAATTTTATTTATTTATTCATGAGAGGCACAGAGAGAGAGAGAGAGAGAGAGAGAGGGAGGGAGGCAGAGACACAGGCAGAGGGAGAAGCAGGCTCCATGCAGGGAGCCTGACGTGGGACTCAATCCAGGGTGTCCAGGATCACACCCCGGGCTGAAGGCAGTGCTAAACCACTGAGCCACTGGGGCTGTCCCTCATGGTGGTTTTGATCTGTACTTCCCAGATGGCAAGTGATGTGGAGCATTTTTTCATGTGTTTGTTGGCCACGTGTAGATCTTTGGAGAAATGTCTGTTCATATCTTCTGCCCATTTCATGATTGGATTGTTTGTTTATTGGCTGTTGAGTTTGGTAAGTTCTTTATAGATCTTAGATACTAGCCCTTTATCTGATATGTCATTTGCAAATATTTTCTCCCATTCTGTAGGTTTTCTTTTAGTTTTGTTGATTGTTTCCTTTGCTCCATTAGATTTTCTAACAGATAATTGATGTGTGAAGAAAAGCAACTGGGTTTTGTACCTACTTTTTCTCTACATTTTACTGGCCATACTTATTGGTATCAATATTTTTTCAGCTTATCATCTTGGATTTTCTCTATATAAAAATAAATCATTGGAAAATAAATTTGTTTACATCTTCCTTTCCAATCTGTGTATATTGTATTCCATTTTTCCCATATTTCACTGACTATAGTCTCTATAACAAGGTTGGATGCTAGTAGTAATGGGGGGGCATTGTTTCTGATTTTTATAGGATTCCTTTATTAATTCACTATTTAATACAATGGCTACTATTGGTTTCTGCTATATACTCATTGCCATATCAATTTTAGTATATGTGCTGCCAAAGTGAGCACTCATTGCCATATCAAAAAAGTTTCTTTCGATTTCTAGCATATTAAGAATTTTTGTTAGCATTAATTGGGGTTTTAGAGCACTGATGAATATCACTTTACCTGTTCCCTACTTTAAGTCTAAAACTAATTCTGAGCAAGAATCAGGCTGATGCAGATTAAATCACCAGCTAAATTGGTAAGACCAATTGGAGAATGTGGCATAGATGTGTGGACTCAGGTGGCTCCCTAATTATTCATCTAGAAATAAGCTCATTCAGGTAGGGTGGGTAATGGCAAGCCTCCTCCACAGAGGCACAGCTGCCCTGGTAAATATAATATCACATGGAGAAAAACATTCCAGAAAAGAGCTTCTTTGGAAAGTAAGCCCATCTAAAACAGATCAGAAGGGGCAGAGGCAAGAGCTCTGTCCTTTCTTCAACATTCACCTGACATTCCCATGAAAGGAAGATATAGAGAGAGGACAGACACAATATGATTAGAAATTCCTTTATGGAAAGAGGAAGCTCACTGAATAGAGGTGCCCCTCACAAAAATGGTTAGTTGATTTTGCCCAATATTGTTAGGCATCAGTATTAGTTATCTACTGCTACATAACAAATTAACAGCAACTTAGCCACTTAATGCAACACACATTTAGTGTCTCACAGTATCTGTGAGTGAGGAATCTAGGCTCAGCTTAGCTGGGTCCTCTGTTCAGGGTTTCTTATGCAGTTAAGGTGTTGGCCAGGGCTGAGGTCTCATGTAAAGGCCTAACTGGGGAAATATTTGTTTCTAAGCTCACTTATGTAGTTTTTGGCAGGAATCAGGCAGGCCACTGGGGCTGACCTAACTGAGGGTCTCAAATCCTAGCTGGCTCTTGACCAGAGGCCACTCTCAGCTCCTTGCCATGTGGACCCCCCCCCCCCAACATAAAAAGCCAGCAAGGGGGAGAGTCTGCTACTTCATAAAAGCCAGCAAGGGGGAGAGTCTGCTACTAAGAGGGAAGTCAGAATCTTTTATAACTTAATCAAGGAAATAACATCCCCCTCAATGTTCCTAATTTGCTGTTGGAAGCAAGTTACTCAAGAGGAAGGGACTACCCAAAGTGAACACCAGAAGGCAGGGATCAGTGGGGGCCATCTGGGAGATTGCCTAGCAGAGGCATCTATAAATAAGACATAACTAATACTTTTCTTAAATTTGAACAACTCTCAAATTCCTGAAAGAAATTTGCTTGAATCATGACATGTTATTCCTTTGCTAGATTAAATTGCTAATATTGTATAGGATATTTATATATATTTTTATATATTTGTATTTTTTTATGTATTTGGTCTATAATTTTTGTCATTTTTAATGGGTTTGAAATCTGGATTTTTTATACATGTGTATTATATATAAAATATATAATACATATAATATGTATTATAAAATATATATACACACACATACACCTTCCTTTCTCATTCTTAAAATTGTATGCATTTGCCTTCTGAAGTTTTCTCATGGCCAGATTTACCAGCAGTATGTCTCTCTTGACATTTTAAAATGCTGGCTATATGGTTTTGTCAATTTCAAATTTCTGTTTTCTAATTATTTATTAATTTTATCCAACTTTATTTTGGTCTTTTTTTATAACCTTTTGAGTTAAGTTTTACGTAATTTTCATTTTTCTTGTTTGAGCATAAGACGATTTAAGGCTATGAATTTTTCTTGAGTACGGCTTTGGCTGTATCAATACCTATAGGTTCTGATGTGTGCCATTTCATTTTTATAATTTATGAGTCTTCTAGGTTTTAGATTTAATTTCCTTACTTAAGAGATAGGTAAAAAGTAGTTTTGCTTTTGTTTTTAAGTAATTAGACCACTTTTGTCATCTTCTAATATTTAATTTCCACTTAATTATATTGCAATAAAATAATATATCCTTTAATAGTACTCATTTTTGCATTTTATTTAGATTCTCTCTGTGACTTAGTACATGACCAACTTTTGCAAATATTCATTGGAGATTTGAAAAATCTCTGTAAAGAAAAAATTTTATATATCTATAATTAAGTTTATTATACATTCAAAATATTTAAAGTCTTATTTATTTTTAAACTACTTAATCTGTTTAACACTAAAAGAGTAATATTAAAATCTACCACTAATATTGGAATCTATTAAATTCTCATAAGCTTTCTAATAGTTTTATTACCTTATATATATTTTTGGCATGTTGGTGAATAAAGCTTTATGACTGTGATAGGTTTTGTGTGATTGCATCTTTTATTATTTTTAATTACCATATTGTCCTAGTTAGATAATTTTGTTCTTATTTTTCCTTTATGTGATAATCTTGCCATCCTGCTGTATTTTTTATTGTCTTAGTATATCTTGTCCCATCCTTTTATTTTAAACCTTGATATGACTTATTTTTTAAGTGCAATCTTAGGTATGCAGCTAAATTGTTTTTGAAACACTCTAAGAGTCTTTATTTTGACAGATCTTAACCTATTCATGTTGACTGATTTTACTTACTTGTGCTGTTAAAAATATAGTACAAATATCTTGGAAACACAAGGTGATGAGCTCATATATTCCGTAAAGTTTTTCTCACTAGTTCCTATTCTTATCTAGAGCTGTTCCTGCAGAAAACGGTCAACTTTGTCCTGAATAAACACAGGACATTGGTGAACTGGGGCAACAAAACTGGGTTGCTAACTGCCTCAACTTAGATCTGTTACTTGCATCCAGTACTTAAGTGAAATGGAGGCAGAGTAGAGGTCTGGGGGCTGTTTCTGGGTTGAAAAAACTACATTGACAACACTTCAGTATATGTCAGCTCTTCTGCAGTGATAACAGACATGGCAGCAATGTTATCCTATAGCCTGTCTTAAAGGACCCAGAGCAACAATTTAGCTGCATACCTAAGATTGCACTTAAAAAATAAGTCATATCAAGGTTTAAAATAAAGGGATGGGACAAGATATACTAAGACAATAAAAAATACAGCAGGATGGCAAGATTATCACATAAAGGAGAAATAAGAACAAAATTTTCTAACTAGGACAATATGGTAATTAAAAATAATAAAAGATGCAATCACACAAAACCTATCACAGTCATAAAGCTTTATTCACCAACATGCCAAAAATATATATAAGGTAATAAAACTATTAGAAAATACAGAGAATTACTAAGAAAGCTGCATTTGTCAATTCTGTCTTTTCTTTAACACGGAGATAGCATCCTTGCTCAAGGGAGAGTATCCTTGAGGGTACTCCCAACAGATCTCCAGGTCTCCAGAAAACTTTTGCATTCTCTTGCCCTAACTTCTTCAGAAATTGGACAGAAGTCCATGCTTTGCATGTTGGAAGCTCTGATGTTTCCCTATGCTGTTTGTATAAAATTAAACTATATGAAAGACAAGGTTGAAGCAAAATAGATGGATGGGTAACAGTCCTCTTGTGATCTGCCTGGGGTATTCTAAATAAAATCAGAGAAAGAAAAAATGATATATTGTGATCTCACCCTCAAAACTCCCTCTGTAAAAGTTACTTGAAAGAAGCCTCTAATAAATGTGGGATCCTAAGTAAGAAATAAGACAGCCTTGCTGTCTCTGGAAGAATAAAAGGTGGGGCACCTGGGTGGTTCAGTGGTTGAGTGTCTGCCTTTGGCTCAGATTGTAATCCTGGAGTTCTGGGATCAAGTCCCACATCAGGCTCCCCATAGGGAGCCTGTTTTTCCCACTGCATATATCTCTGCCTTTCATGAATAAATAATAAATAAAATCTTAAAAAAAAGAATAAAAGGTAAAGTTTGCTTTACTATAGAAAGTTACTAATAGTAATATTGTAAGAAGGAAAGGTGAGGAGTTTTTAAATGACATGTTTAAGTTCACATATAATTTCTCTTTTATAATTATATCCAGGCACTTAAGAAGGTGAGATGTTAAATGATTTTATGTATATTTTCAGATTAAGCAGGTATGTAAATATATGAGGACTAGGATTCTAACTATCCAAGAAAAGAGCTACAGATGAGAAAGGAGGAAGGTAGGAATGAGCCCCATGGGTTTGGATTGGAACTGGATGTAGAATGCACTTATGGTTTTTAATATGTGCACAGGTAGACAGAAACAAAAACAAATGATGCTTACCTGAAGCAATTATTACAGGGATGTTTTTAATTTTATCATTATTTCTATGTTTATTACTTGAAATTAAACAGTAAGGAAGAGCTTCCTCTTCTCCCTTTTTTAATTTACTGTAAAATTGTTTGTTTATATCAGTATGGGCTTATGATTCTTATTTTCTTCTATGACTTATATAATCCACTACCATCGTGATTTATTTTCTTGTTCAAATTACCCAGTTTTGGCTATTGGGAGCCCCTTCAAAGAGGTTCCTGTGTCCTTGTGACATGTTCCTATCATTCTTTGGGCACTCGCTTACTTTCTAACACATGAAAATGTTCCAGGCTAGTCTTGTCTTTTCCCTGCCCCAGCCCTGGAATTAGCCAGTTCTTTGAGAAAGCCTGTTCCTTTTCTTGGAGAATGGCATTTAGAATCTATAATACATATATTTCTTATCTCTGCCCTTGGGAGAGCCCAGAAGAAATGACACACCAAAAGCAATGAGAACAACCAGTTCCAAGATCTTAAGATTCTAAATACCATTATCCAAGGAAAGGAACAGGCTTCCTCAAAGAACTGGCTAATTCCAGGGCTGGGGCAGGGAAAAGACAAGACTAGCCTGAAACATTTTCATGTGTCGGAAAGTAAGAGAGTGCCCAAAGAATGATAGGAACATGTCACAAGGACACAGGAACCTCTTTGAAGGGGCTCCCAATAGCCAAAACTGGGTAATTTGAACAAGAAAATAAATCATGATGGTAGTGGATTATATAAGTCATAGAAGAAAATAAGAATCATAAGCCCATTCTGATATAAATAAACAATTTTACCATAAATAAAAAAGAAGAGGAAGCTCTTCCTTACTGTATAATTTCAAGTAATAAACAGAAATAATGATAAAATTAAAAACATCCCTGTAATAACTGCTTCAGGTAAACATCATAAGGAAGCTAAATGTAGTTGACAAGGTGTCTCCTCATCAGATTAAAAAAAAAAAAAAAAAAACAGAAAAAAGAACTACAGTAAAGGAACCTGGAAGACATCATCTTAAACCAGGTCATCAAAGTGAACTTCACCAGTAACAGGACATATTAACATCCTGATACACACACAAAAATTGTACAACCTGAATCTATTCCTGAAGGACCATCAGACCTACCTAAACTGAAGGTTGTTCTACAAAATAACTAGCCTGTGCTCCAAAAGTGTCAGGGTCATGAAAGAAAAAAAAAAAAAAAAAAAAAGACTGAGGAACCACTGCAGATTAAAGGAAACTAGGAGACAGGAAAATGAAATGTCAGGTAAAATCCTTGACTGGATCCTGGACCAGGAAAATAACATTAAAGGAACATCCAGAAAAATCTGAATGTCTGGAGATTAGGTAATTACACTGCATCAGTGTTAATTGCCTGATCTTGATCACTATGGCTATGTAAGATGTTAAATTTGGGGACTCTGGATAAGACATATATGGTATTTTAAATATTTTTTAACCCTGAGATTATTTCAAAATGAAAGTTAAAAAAAGAAAAAAAATTCTCTAAGCCATACTTTTCTGGAGATAGACAATATGGCCTTGCTCCCTTGCCCTTTCCTTGTGGTTTTGAGCTTGGGAACTCACTGGGCTATGATATACCCATATATTATAACAGTAGTTTAGGCTCCCAGAGACTGAGAGTCCAGATGAGATGATACACTCCACGGACACAGTCATCCTCATAGTCATGAGGCAATTCAGGGAACTCAAAAGTTTCTATACTCAGAGCCATGAAAAAGAAAATTAGAAGTGTATGCAAAGGGACAAGCAAAATTCTTGTCTTTTTTCCCTTTGTATTTTCTTTTTGTTCTCTGGCCACATTGAACTAAACCTGGACGAAGTCCAATCTCTTCAAAATACAGGCTGAAAAAAGGCGTGTTTATGGTACTAGATTCAGGACTCTAGTGGAAACTTCTAAGAATGGTCAGATGGAAGGTTGGGGGGAGAGCTTCCAGGCTCTCATCATCAACTTGAAGAAAATCTGCTGGCCAAAATCTGTAGCCAGGCAGACAGGCTCTCAAGTGATCTCTGAAAGGAGGACAAGAATTGGACCTTCAATAAAAGAAGAAACTGATTTTGGTTCTTGGGCAACTGCTCATCCGCATGGAGCCTCCAAAGACCAGAAAGAGTGCAGAGAGGAAGAGCCCAAGAGCCAAGAGTGGAGGTTCTTCCTCCCCAAGCATCTTGTTGCACAGTCCATTTCTCCTGCAAGACTGCGTGTCTCCAGCAGTTTAGAGGTTCCAGAAGTTTCTTCTTTGTGTTTTCATTCCTTGAAGTCCAGTCATCTCATTCCATCTAAATGAATATAGCTTTAATTCAGACCCAATATTTGATGTTCCTTTATAAAGGTTGTTTTGGCTGTGGGGTCAGTTCATACTAAATCCAATAGATTTATTCTAATATACTTGCCTACACAGAAAAATTCAGTGTAGGTTAATTCCTCTCTGAATAACTGAGAGACTATAGATATGATAATAAATGATGGCTGCTATATAGGTAACATTAGGAATATTTATGTTTTATCAATGTGAAATAAGCAGCAACGGGTCCCCTTGCACATTTCTTGCATTTTTAATATAACCAGAGCTGCAAAGCAGGTCTGGTAGAAGAAATCCCTGCTGTATTAGTTTTCTGCTACAGATATGGAAAATCATTCGATTTTTGCTGGGGCAGGACATTCTATCTTTCTGTTTAGACCTTTCAGACATTGTGTGTGTGCCTGGACTCACAAGTAGATGAGATGCTGCCCTAATGATCCAGGCACTCCAACTAGAGGCTTTGTATAACCTCTCAAGAAAAATATGCAAGACTCATGAGCAGGGCTAATGGAATGCCATTTGTACCAACTTCTAAATTTTCTTATAGGTGAGGAATCAAAATGGCAATCAGTAAATTTAAATTTTAATTTGAACCCCTCTTCTACCAACACTAAACTTCCTCTAGAGACAAGCTGCTTGGTCATCTGCATGCATGACAAGTTCCCAACTCCTGCTGCCAGATGCTGCTTGCTACAGAGTGAAAAATGTGTTTAAAATGGAACCTTTTTTTTTTAAGAAAAAAAATATCTAAGACACTAAGATAGGGTACTTTTTCCCAAAAGGACTTGCACAAATGGAGAGTTTTTAATGAATATTGATAAGTCTGAATTTGAAATGAAAGATTAACAGCTATGTAAGCCAGTGACAGATGTTGCAACCCAATATAATGTGGCCTCATACACCATGGGCATCCCTCCCGATAGAACTAAAGCAGAGCCGCTTGTTAATATAGAAAACATCTCCTGTCTTTCTTCCACTTGAAAGGAGCCACTCGGTTTCCTCAGTACCAGACTGGTTGTTTTAAATACTAGTTATAATTTATTGTCTTGGCATGAGCTTTGGGGGAGGTTTACTGTTGAATTTTACTTATATAAATCTCATTACTTTTTAATTATTTTGCAGCAAAAACAAAACTTGAAGACAACACTGAAATGCATGAGCAATTCTAACTTATATTCGAAGATACAGAAAAATAACAAAAACCTATATAAATGGCATTTTTAAAGGCTCAACTCCTCTAAACCAGGCAACTTTCGTACAAATGAGGCAAATGAGAGATAAGAAGACACCAGAGGTAAATGCTTTGCTTTTGTCCACCAATCAGTTGAAAGGTAAATACTTTGCTCAGTATCCACCAATCAGTAGGAAAATCTGAATCAGAACTGGAAGTTCTAGAAAACCAGGCCAGAACAAAGAACAGAAAGGTAGGGGGCAGCGGAACAAGATGTTCTTTGCCTTGGTGAGATCATAAAGTTCTGTGATAGTCCATAGTTTAGACATGGGTTGATTCTATTTCTCATCTTTTCTGGCAATGTTGTTTTAGAGAATTAGCATTGTGAATTTGAATGGAATTATGTCAAATGAAAACCCCTTTTTAACTGTCTTGAATCCAATTTATACATATATAAAAAATAAGGATCCTGTGATTTAAAAAAAACTGTGACCTACTTTGAAGAATCTCAAAATGCACAGAAGATACAATCAGGATAGGTTAATGAGGAGGCCTATTTATCTGCAAATGCAAAAGCAGTTCTCTTAGACATTTTCTTGGTTGTTTTATTACAATGAGTTATTGGAACTTGAGTTGGGGAACTATTGGTCTGGAGGTACAATGGGAAAGAGCATGGGAAAACAAAAGCATTCCAAAGCCTTGGAAAACCAAAAAGGTAGGCAAATTTTTATTTCAATGATTTCTAGTTTGACTTTTAATATTGTGTCATGTTATTTGTTTGCTTCTTGGCATTTATTGCAATCTGCAACCATTCATTTATTAGTTAGCTTATTACCCTTCTCTCAGACGCAAGCCTTGTTCAGCGTTCTAAAGCCAGAGCTTCACTCAGAGCCTGCCATATGGCAGACAGGTACTCAGAGATGATTTTTTAATGAATGAAAAAGGATGTGAATGAAGGAAATTCGTAATCAGTAAGTCAATACAGAATCAACAAGGAATCAATAAGTATGTCAATGGAAAATCAAATTCTATTTTTAAAATGTAATGCTCTTTTATTTCAGGAACTCCTACTATATAAAGACCAAGTGGTCTCTAATGTTCTGTAACTGACACCATCTTGAATGTCTCCCATGGATCATGGTACCTATGACGTAGGTATGCCCTTCACCAACACAGGTCTTTGAGGACTGTTGGTTAAGTTTTCAGTTTAGTGTACTCTGAAATGATCCTGTAGGTTTTATATGCTGTCATTTTTCTGAAGCTTCTGTCTGAATGACAAAGGCTTCTAAACTAATGTTTTGGACTGAGTCACTGAGATAGAGAGCAAGAACATTTCATGTACCTTCTTCTTCTCAATTAGCTGAGGAAGCATTTCTTAAAATTCTGTGGGGAGAAAATCACTCCTCAGAAGCCAGCTGGAACTGAAGAGAAAGTTGTCTAAGAAAAGTATTGGTTGTCAGCAGAAGACAGAAGTTATATGACAGCAAATTTAGGTTTTTATGGTATCATTGTAACCTCATTTTACAAGTGGGAACTTGACAAGCTATATGAGTAAGGACATTGGGGCAACTTGTGTAATGGGGGCTCCTGTGACACCAGCCTCTCTGAGGTAAGTCCCACACCACCCCTAGCTCTGACGAGGCCACTTTGAGTCACTTCCTAAAATGAAGCTCCAGCCAGCACCTCTGAAAAGAAGGGTCCCATCATCTTGGCCCTGAAAAGCTAGGAGATACCAGGACCCCTGTAGGAGAGGCCACAGGAGGGCCTAGGTCAACACTCCTGGGAGTACCAGAGCTCCAAAGTAAAGAGAAGCACTCCCAGGGCTGATGGTATTTGGGAATAGAGAGGAAAATTAGTGCAGTGCTGGACTACTCAGTCTAGAAGGGCCTTTCATTTAATAAAGGCAAAATTGGGACCCAGAGAGGTAAAGTGATTTATGTAAGATGAAATCTCAGTAGGAAAATAGTTGCCAGGTGGGATATAGGTCTTAAGAGACTAGAAACAGAAGGTCAGGTTTGATTGTGCAACAGATGTGTCAAATCCTTCTGTCCAGTGGAGATTGTCCAGGAACCCCTCAGCCTAGATGTGGATCTCTTTCTGGAACAGACCACCCCCTTTTACTTCTGCAGCATAAACAGTAGGAGACGTAAAGAGATTTACACCGTAGCAAGTACATAAGAGAAGTTCTGGCAACTGCACAGATCTGAGGGGGAGCACATTACAGAAAGCCATCTCTTGAGTGTTTGAAATAGAGTTAATGAAACCAGGACATTCCATTCTAAAGTTGATTCAACTGCACTCAGAGGCAAGGAAGTTTCCACGGTTGGTGGGAGAGGTCTGATAATGCTGAGGAGAGCATTCCGACTCCAACCTGCAGGAGACAGAGAAGACGTGGAGTAGTGGCAGCAAGATAACAAAGAAGAAAGTCCAGATGCACATGACAGAGACACTGCCTTCAGCCACCACAGGCTCAGGGTTTCACAGTGACACCCGGCGCCTGGATCTTTCCTGGCACAGCAATGAATCCCAGCATGCTTTCTGGCAGGCATTGGTCATCCACACAGTTTTGCTCAGGGTGCTGGTAAACTGTGTAGACAACATTCCATACCAGGGCTTCTGTCATCTCAACTAAACCATTTAGAGGGTCCCTCATGCCTGAGCAATTTTGTTAAAGGTAAGAATTAAATTTCCCAAGTGTGCCAGCATTAAATCTTACCGACTCACAAGATGCGGCGGGGAGGTTGAGGGGCAGACTGGATGTCCCAGTGGGGAAGCACACTACACAGAGATGTGTCTGAGAAGGGCGATCCAGCCTGAGTGTACTGCACATGACTCAAGCTTCTCTGAGGCTCTCGAAAGAGTCAGGGAAATCTGGGAGGGCAGAAGTTTACATCTAGAAAAAGCACGAGTGCAGGGCTAGGCAGAGCTGGGTCGGAACCCTAGGCTATAGCACTGAGTGACCATCTTGGCCCTAAAGTTTCAGGAACTTCTCTTTCCTTATCTGTGTAATAGGAACTGGATCATTTAAGGACTAAAAATCTAATAAATTGGCCACATGGTGGGTATACATATTCATTTTGTCCTTTATCTGTGTAATAAACCTGTGAGCACTTCCCCAAAACTTGTTTTTTTAATTGAGGTAAAATACACATAACCTAAAATTTACTATCTCAATCATTTTTGGTGTAGAGTTCGGTAATGTGAAGTACATTCACATGGTTGTGCAACCATTTCAGAAACTTTTTCATCTTGCAAAAGTGAACCTCTATGCCCATGCAATAAGTCCCTGTTTCCCCCGCCACAAAACTATTTAATTGAAAAGAACAAATCAAAAAAGTAAGAACTTCAACCACTACACTGAAGAGCTACTAAGAATCAAGTTTGTCTAATGAACTAAATGCCAGATTAAAAAACATATAAGACATCCCAGTTGTTCAACAATTAGCAGTTCACGAAGGAACACATGATGAGTTAAAGGTGTATGAAAAGATTAATCCAGCAGAACTCCTTTTTTAAAAAAATTATAAGGGTATAAAATTGCCACATTATATTCAAACCGCCAGTGGAAGCGTCCACCTTCATTTCAAAGGCAGCATGTATTATGGGGCAGATATTTCGCAGGTCTGTGTGATTGGAGTAGAAAAGAGAAAAGTCGAGTATACAATAAAGTAGTGTTTTCCAGGCTTCTCTGATGATAAGAATCATCCGAGGTGTTGTTAAAACTACAAATTCCTGGGCCGCATCCCAGACCCACTGAATCAGAATCTTCGGGTTGGATTCCAGATATAAAGTTTTAAAACAACAATCTTCCAGGGGGTAAGAGATCTGTATCCAAGTACATGTCCATCTTTCGCAAAAGCTGCTGGGTAACACTGATTACAATATGAAACAAGTAATCCAGTATGGTAGTTCCAATGTGTTAGACTCTGAAAGGCAAGCTCAAATGTTTGTTCCAAACACAGCCTCTCGATTAGTTGCAAAAGAGGCTAATTGTTAGGGGACGCTGTTAGGGGCGCTTGGAACAGAATCAGAGACATGGTGCCTTTAGGATTTGGATAGAACTGGTCTAAGGACATGAGAGACTCCTAACTCCTAACTCCAGGAAACGAACAAGGGGTGGTGGAAAGGGAGGTGGACGGGGGGTGGGGGTTACTGGGTGACGGGCACTGAGGGGGGCACTTGATGGGATGAGCACTGGGTGTTATGCTATATGTTGGCAAATTGAACTCCAATAAAAAAAAAAAAAAAGAACTGGTCTAAGGGCACAGGCCATAAATACAACATGGTGGGGGGAGGGCTTATGCATATCCATGTCACACTGCTCTTTCCAACTTCCAAAACAAAAAGTATGACTTTTCAAAACATCATAGAACATGGAACCAGTTTATAGCAACAGGCTCTATTTGTTCTTTGACCAATTTTTCATCATAGTGGAAACTGAAAACAAAGAGAAGTTCTGTACTACCTCCTAGAGAAACCCATCTATACCACCTGGAGCTTCTAGTTCCAGGTGCAGGCTCTACTGCAAGCAACCAAGTGGATAAAAAGGAAAGATCCTGCAGGTGCCACTGGGGACAGAGATGGGTAACAGGATCACAAGAGGAACTTAGCTCTGGCTTTAAGTTGGGGGGGGGAGGGGTTTTGTACCTGATGAAGCTTCCAGCCCTATGCCTCCTGCCCAGCTCCCACTAGGACAGGTGCTTGGAGAAGTCACCCTTCATTGACTTCTAACCTGACTATTGCATGTCAGTTACAAGTAAGAGTGGGGTTTTTAAAAGATTTTTATTTATCTATTCATGAGAGTCACAGAGAGACAGAGACATAGGCAGAGGGAGAAGCAGGCTCCATGCAGGGAGCCTGATGCAGGACTCGACCCCAGGACCCCGGGATCATGCCCTGAGCTGAAGGCAGATGTTCAACACTGAGCCACCCAAGCGTCCCACAAGCAAGAGTGTGTTAATGCCACCATCTGTGGCAGTGATTCTTTGCTCAATGTTATTTATTTATCCTTTTATTTCAATATATCTCTTTATTTCAGTAGTTCAATCCAATATCTTAAGTACCTTTATTTCAATTTACATCCAAGAAAGAAAAATAAGAAACATTTCCTTGCAAAGCTCAATCAATACTCTCTGTTTGTCGAAAAGTGCATTTTTCTTGTGTCTGTACGTGGCTTCCACTTCCAATATTTTAAGCATTGATTCATATATAATTCACTCAGCCCGATCTTCCACTGCTTTCCTTTCTCATTGTTGAAGGATTAATAGATTGTGTCTAACCAAAGCCATTTAGAAAGTGGTGCTGCGGGTGGAGGAGAAAGTGAGGACTCTTTGAAAACCGTGCAGTCCGTGTTTAAAGAAATTCCACGTACATCTAACTTCTAGACTAACGCACGCGGCCTCAGATAAATCCGTCTGTTTCAATCCCCACTTCCTTCAGGTCTGCATCACTGAAGCATTGCACACCATTCTGAATGAATATTATTCAAGTCGCTGATGAAAAGCACAAACAATTGTAAATCCCCTTTGCTATTATAAAATTTCACAGATCTGCTGCTGCTGGATCGTGGCTCACCGGCAAGGGAAGAACTAACCAGTCAAGGTCAGAGGATGGTGGACGAGGGGGGAAGAGAGGGCTGGAAATAGGGAAAGAATGGAATATGTCCATGAGGGTGCGTAAATTTTTAATAAGATTCGATTCTTGAGGGATCCCTGGGTGGCGCAGCGGTTTGGCACCTGCCTTTGGCCCAGGGCGCGATCCTGGAGACCCGGGATCGAATCCCACGTCGGGCTCCCAGTGCATGGAGCCTGCTTCTCCCTCTGCCTGTGTCTCTGCCTCTCTCTCTCTCTCTCTGTATGACTATCATAGATAAATAAAAATTAAAAAAATAAAATATTAAAAAAAAATTCAATTCTTGAAACTGCTCAAACTTAGCACACGTTTGCGATTCCTTAAAAGATATATACTCAATTAAAAACTAAGCCAGATTTTCGGCAAATGCATATTCTACAGGATAAAGTAGGTTTTTCAAGTGCTTCATCTCTCTAATGGGGCAATCTTAGAAATTACTTTCATTATAACTAAAGAATTAGAAGGACACATTCTAAAGGCTTAAGTTTTCAAACCTGAAAATGAGATTTGCACCCAGGAGAAAGCTAGAGGATAAGGTTATGACTCCACCTTTCGTGCCAGGGAGAAATGCGATGACCAAAATAATTTTAAGCAGTGGGAAGTACATTATTTTGCCAAGGCTACCTGGTAGTCCTGATCATCCACTGGTCATTGTGTCAAAATAGTAGAGATAGAAGGCCATGTTATTCATAGAGATAGAACTACATATACCAATATTTTATCTGGATTTCACACAGCAGATGCCTAGGTATAGTGATACGCAGGAAAGAGCTAGAGAGAAACGAACCTAAAGCAGTAACCCTAGAAATAGGGAGAAAAGCTAAGCCAGTGCAAACAATGGCTCACAAGTTAATCCCGTGGCAATTTCTTAGAAAGCTGGCATCACAGAGAGACTGCAGCTCCTCAGAGAGAGCCATGTGATTGGGAAAGATGTGTGTACTGCCCCTGGTGGTGATTCACAGGGTCCCTGAGGCTGGGAAGATGTAACAATAATGATAGTCCAGTGATTAATGTTTATCAAGCACTTACTACCTTCCAGGCACAATGCTAAGGGCTTGACATACATCATCTCATATAATCCACACATCTCTTATAATCCATGCCATTATTATCACCATTTTACAGGGTAAGACAGTAGGTTTTGTGAGGTAAAGGGAGTTGCTCAAGGACACACAATTGGTGAGTAGTACTTAACTTCCTGGTAGAACTTTCTGGAACTTCCTAACTTTACAGAGTATCAGAGTTCTATCATTTCAAACTTAATGTTGTAGTCAAGCAGAAATGTTGCCTCCCCCCACCCTGCTGAGAAGAGCCTTGCCCCATCTACCTTTGCTAGCTCACTTCTACTTATCTCTCAATTTCAGCTCAAATATAATCTCTTCTGGAAAGCTTCCACTCCTTGATATCCTCAGGGCCCCTTACACTTCCCTGGTATACAACTTAACTCTCAATACTGTGAATTCCTGATGACTTGGCTTTTCCCCCCGAGAAGACTACCCTCTCGGAAGGCATAAATCTCATCTGTGTTCCCCACGGCTGTACCTTGGTGCTAAACACGGTGTCTGATACACAGCAGATGCTCAAAATGTATTTCTGGAATGGATGAGTCCTCTAAGTGCTCCATTTACTGATGAGGAAATGAAAATTCAGAAAGGTTATACAGCTCGCCCTATGCCACAAAGGAAGCTGGAGCACAGATACAGAGATAC
Source organism: Canis lupus familiaris (assembly GCF_011100685.1). NCBI lineage: Eukaryota > Metazoa > Chordata > Mammalia > Carnivora > Canidae > Canis > Canis lupus. The sequence goes on from NC_049237.1 coordinate 36,158,860, forward strand.
AGAAGCTCGAGCACACACATAGAAGAGGCAGGTCTCCCAACTCCTAGGTGGGGTTCCTTCCACTTTGCTGTTGCCACTTTCTTAGCTAAATGTCACAGCGCAGCTGCTCACCATCTAAATCACCCCATCCGTAGAGCCCCAGCTCCTGTCCTTTCCTTGCTCACACTGACTCAGAGGGTCTATCAGGATCTAAAGCATTCAGTGGGTTATTGATCACCCATCACCTCATGCTGGAAATTCCACTGTGGTTTCCACTTGCTCTCCTACCCGTAGCTAATGCTTTTCAGTACCCCCAGCTGCACCTCCACTTCACTTGTAGCCTGTAGTTGGGGTTCAAGCCAATATTAATTTGACTTTACTGCATCAGGCAAAGCACAGACTCTCCTTTCTTTTTCTGAGGGTAGTAACAGCAAAACAAGAGACCTTCCTACCCCAAGATTGCCAGAGAGAGCAAAGTGGATTCTCCTTCCACATTCTTGCTGCAGTTCTAAAAGGCTAATGCCTCATATCTAGCAATGCTGGTCCCAGTGGCTCAGTGTTTTCTGGCACCTGACTCCTCCCCTACTAAATGTGTTGATTTAATGAGGGGACTCAACTATCTCTGTTAGAGCAATTCAAACCAATGCATCAGATTACCTCCGGAAACACTGCAGGCAGGTCAAGGGATGAGAACAGGTAGCGTGGAGCTTTCAAAGCCACTACCAAATGGAAGGCTAAAGAAAGGAAATCAAATGTAACCAAGAGAGAGGAAGAGTTTCAAGGAAGCTGCTGAGCTGTCCTCACAAGTACTGGAACACAGGAGCCAGCGGACAGGCAAGGGCACAGAGAGTAGAGTCGCCAGGGCTTGCCACCCTGCTTGGATCAAGCTGTCGCTTTGACCCTCAGGCAAGAGAAATGAGGGGAAAACACAGCCTGCTCCATCTACAGTGTCCCGAAGAGGAGAAAATATTAAAATAGAGTATTGAAGTGTAAAAAAAAATCTGGTTGCAGGAGAAAAAGTCTTGGCCCATTTTATTGCTCTGTTACACAGTAAATACATTCATTCATCATTTAGCCAGCATATCTCTGAAATTCTATAAAATGCTGTCTACTTCATCTTGAAATATCTGTGCTTGGAGAAGAAGTGCGGTTTAAGCACAAAAGCTTTAAAATGCCACAGGAGTAATATCAAAAATCAGCTTAAGAACTTAATGCAACAAGACAAAAGACCAATAAATCCCAAGTAGGAGTGCGTGTGTGCATTTTAATATGAGAATTCTTGAGTACAGTATTACAGTTTTGCTTGCCAAATATAAGATACTTTCTAGTGTCCTATGTTCATAATTGTAATAAAAGGTCTTATTGTAAATTCTACAGTCAGGGGCAGGGGGGCATTTTGGATTAAAGAGTTTTATTAAGGAGGTTGATTTAAGATTACTGGGAAGATTTACCATTGATTTTCCAGCTCAAATATAGTATTTGAAGTAAGGCAGTTGAGTCTTGCCTTTTATTATTTTTTTTCCAGACAGCTTTTGGTTTTTAAAAATGGTGATTACATGCGAAGCTCCCATAACTTTTATTCCCTTGCTTTTGTTTCCTTCATCAGAGACATGGTATTTACATTAATATACAGCCACACATTTACTTCTAACTGCTTAGGAAAACTCAGATATATTTTGTGGTGTTAGGAAAAATAATAATCACTCCCAAACCTTCACTTCAAACACCCAAGTCCCCATTCAACATGCACAGTGATGAGAAAAGATGGTGGCATCTCAACTCCTACAGGCGTTGCTGGGAGACTGTCATCAGACTCACAGGGTCGAAAGGCAGATTGAAAGCAGGGCATTGGGCCAGGTGGCTCTCAAGGGACTTAAGTTTGCTTTCCTGCACACCCAAGTGGATGGGACTGAGTTAGAGCAAAAGCTATTTAGACACCATGGAATTGAAATGTCCTATCAGATGGCAATGTTGTCCATGGACTGAGGAGAGAAGTACAGGATTTTCTGCTTCCTGAAATCATGAGTAAATCACCTTCACCCTAGGATGAAATCAAAGGTGAGTTATTTACTATCCACCTACTGTTATTGGAAACACATACTCTCTTAACAATTAAAGCAATTGAATTATACTCAGAATGCTTACCTTCAATCCCTAGAAAGGCCAGGCAGGGGCAACTCAACCACTGTAGGCACTCAGGACAAAGTACTGGAAAGGTCACTCTATTGAAGTTATGCATAGGCCCCTGGGGTGTCATTAAAGACAAAAAGTTTGAAATAGAATGTGAATGTTAATTATGAAAGAGGAGTAAGTTACAGCGCCTCAAGCGGTCACTCTGCAACTCATCTTCTTTCTTGGGCCTCAAAGTGTATCATCACTGTGTGTGTGTGTGCGCGTGTGTGTGTGTGTGTGTGTGTGTGTGTGTGTGTGTGTTGACAGAGAACACATTACTTTCTGTCAGTCCCCTTTGGGCTCATAAGCAAGTGCTTGTTTACAGGAAAAGGAAAAGTGGCTCTTTAGCACCTTATATTGACAAAACAAGCCATCCAAAGTGTATCATTGATCAACTTCCTGACAGCTCAATATCAAAAGGTCAAAACCAGAGAGGGGAAGAAAACTGGCTAGGGGAAAAGCCAGCCAAATTGGCCAAAGTGCTAAGTGCTAAGTCATTATTTCTTCTCATCTCTAAGGGTGAGGAAGCAGGATCCCATTTGTTATCTCCTGGCATTTATTTCTAAACTTATACAAATTTGCCTCCAAAAAGACCATGACCTATCTCCTGTCTCTACCTGTCATGTCAGTATTGAGAAAGCTGGGCCCCAAGTAGTTCTGAGAGTTTTTACAACCTTCTCACGGTCTTAACAGGTGGTAACTATGGAAGAGAGCCCAGATTGCCTAGCTCTCAGTTTGTACTATATAAGGCAACAGTAAGAGCCACAGGGTGGGGGCAAGAACCTAGTCCCAGCCTTGTCTCCAGGTGGTCATGGCCATGTGCTCTCATCCCTGTGTTAATGGTGATCCACACTGCTGCAGGGGTTTGACCTTTCAATCCTCGTGATAACCTGCATCCTTATGCTTTTTTTTTTTTTTTTTAAGATTTACTTATTTTATTTGAAAGAGAGAGAAGAGGGCAGAGGAAGAGGGAGAGAAGCCGACTCAACTAAGTACAGAGTCCAATATGGGGCTTGATCTCACAACCCTGAGATCATGACCTAAGCCAAAATCAAAGGTCAGAGGCTTAACAGACTGGGCCACCCAGGCGCCCCCTCATCAGTATTCTATAGATCATAAACTGAGGCTCTGAGAGCCGAGGCAACTTACCAAATTGCCTTGCTCATAAGTCACTCTAAATTTTACTCCACTGCTTCCCTTTCTGCTACATCCAATATTTCAAACAAGTCTACTCATTATACAGACATGCAACTCTTACCAGGTAAAGGAAAAGAAAAAGAAAACAAACGGAAAGCTCCGTATGCCTACTCCTGACAAGCTATAGTAAGTCTGATCCATCACATACACACACATTCACTTATCGGTTAAAACAATTGAACAGTACTTAGAATGCTTGTCTTATATCAGTTTTCTACATGAAGGCCAACATTTATTATTACAGTGCAAAGTGAATTGAAATTGAAGTGAGATCCTTTAAAGAACTACATGATTCCACCCTGATTCACAGACTATCGTTACTGCTATGTGTTTCTTTAACTTTTAGGAATGTCTAAAACTCACACTTCTTAGTGGAAAAATAAGATGAACTTGCTATCGTTACTGCAGACTACTGGCAAGTATCCATACTTTAATCTTTCTATTAAGTCATGGTTCATCTGTATTTCCCTAGCATTTCTTGGTTGAAAATGAAAATCTGATATATTGTACACCTGAAACTAATATAACAGTATATGCTAAGTATATTGGAATTAAAAAAAGAAAGAAAGAAAGAAAGAAAATGAAAATCTGATCCTAGGCAAGCACGAAGCACTGGTCTTGACATTTGCAGCTTCTCTGTCCAAAGCAGAGGATTAAAACAGTCAGATGCAGCCCCTTTGAGACCTGCTCCCAGATGCTGTTTTGGACAACAGCAGTAATTCCAAACTAGGGTGTCTGGTCTCTGAGCTGTGCTCAGAGCAGATTTATATCATGTAAATGGATGTTCCATAAACAGACTGGTATATTAGCCAAAACTCAGGGACATGCAAAATGTATTAGATAATTTATAGTCCAACAAGTTTCCTGTGGGAAAGGCAGAGAAACATTTCCAAAGAAATGTCATTTTAATTCTTAATCTAAAAAGAATCATCATAACTCCCACAGTTTTCCCCCTTTATAATTCTGCATTATCACCTCTAATGGAGCAGGACATTATAAAACTGTGACAACCTTCTGCCCCTGCTGATACCAATTTGGGAAAAGTTCAGCACTGCTCAGCATGACAATCACATCTCTCAAATGCACAGAAGTCCTCTGAATTCCCTGGGATTACATAAACCTAAAAATTTGGCACCATTGTGTAGACTATGTTAGTATACTTCAATCAGTAATAATTGCCATTGCTAAAAATGATCTTTAATGGCTGTATGGATTGGCCACATTTAAAATATTGATGACATTGCATTGTGGAAATAAAAGGAAAATGGAAAAAACTCTCATTACCTGCAGAACTATGATTCTGAGTAACTATAACTGTTTTTTTTTTAAATGATACAGAGGAATTAGTAGTAAAAAAATGACCAAAATCAGACAAAGACATCAACAAAAAAGAAAATTACAAGCCAATATTCCTGTGAACATAGATGTAAAAAAAAATCCTCAATGAAATACTAGCAAATTGAATTCAACAATATGTAAAAAAGATCATATACCATGATCAAGAGGGCTTTATTCTAGGGCTAAGAATTCAAGGATGGTTCAAAATCTACAAGTAACATGAAAAATCACATTATTAAAACAAAGGATAAAAATCATATGATTATCTCAATGGATGCAGAAAAAGCTTTTGATGAAATTTAACAGCCATTTATGATAAAAACTCTCAACAGAGTGGGTATACAAGAAACATATCTCAACATAATAAAGGCCATATATGACAAACTTACAGCTAGCATCACATTCAGTGGTGAAAAGCTGAAAGCTTTTCCTCTAAGATCAGGATAAGAAAAGGATACCCACTCTCACCACTTTTATTCAACATAGTATTGGCAGTCCTAGCCACTGCAATTAGGCAAGAAAAAGAAATAAAAGGCACCTAAGTTAAAAAGGAAGAAGTAAAACTGTCACTATTGCAGATGACATAATACCACATATAGATAAGGCTATACACACACAAAAGAAACCTATCAGAGCTAATAAATTAATTCAGTAAATTTGAAGGATGCAAAATTAACAGACAGAAAGTTGTTGTGTTTCTGTACACTAATAATGAACTGTAAGAAAGAGAAACGAAGAAAACAATCCCATTTACAATTGCATCAAAAAGAATAAAATATCCTAGAAATAAACTTAACCAAAGAGGTGAAAGATCTATACTCTAAAAACTGAAAAGATGCTGATGAAAGAAATTGAAGATGACACAAGTAAATGGGAAAATATACCATGCTATGGATTGGAAGAATTAGTATCATTAAAATGCCCACATATCCAAAACATTCTACAGATTCAATGCAATCCCCATCAAAATACCAGTGGAATTTTTCAAAGAACTAGAATAAAGAATCCTAAAATTAGCATGGAACCATAAATAACCCCAAATACCCAAAGCCACGTTGAGAAAAAAGAACAAAGCTGGAGGTATCATGCTCTCTGATTTAAAACTATACTACAAAGCTATGGAGCCGACTTAAGATTCTCTTTCTCTCCCTCTGCCCGTCCCCTCACACTCTCTGCCTCTCTCTCTCATAAATAAATAAATAAATAAATAAATAAATAAATAAATAAATACTGGACCACTCTCTTACATTGTATACAAAACTAATTTCAGAATGGATCAAAGACTTGAATGTAAGACCTGAAACCATAAAACTCCTAGAAGAAAACATAGGCAGTATGTTTCAATACTGCAAAAAAATCCTAGCAATATTTTTATGGACCAGTTTCTTCAGGCAAGGGTAACAAAAGTTAAGATAAACAAAGGAAATTATATCAAACTAAAAAGCTTCTGCACAGTGAAGGAAAACAAATAGGCAACCTACTGAATGGAGGAAGATACCTGCAAATCATATATCCAATAAAAGGTTAATATCCAAAATATATAAAGAACTTACAGAAGCTAATACTTTAAAAAATCCAACCTAGTTGGAAAATGGGCAGAGAATTTGAATAGATATTCTTCCAAAGAAGACATACAGATTACAAATAGGCATATGAAAGAGGCTTAACATCACCTACCATCAGGAACATGCAAATCAAAACCACAATGAGATTTCACCTCACACATGTTAGGAATTATCAAAAAGACAAAAAATAGCAAGGATTGGCAAAGATGCAGAGAAAAGGGAACCTCCATAAACTGTTGATGGGAATGCAAACTGGTGCAGCCACTATGGAAAACAGTATGGAGGTTCCTCAAAAGATTAAAAATAGAACTAACATATAATCCAGCAATTGCATTTCTGGATATCTGTCCAAAGACAATGAAAGCATCAATTTGAAGAGATGTATGAACCTCTATGTTCATTGCAACAATATTTACAATAACCAAGATATGGAAGTAACACAACCTAAATGTACATCAATAGATGAATGGATAAAGAAGATATGATATAATATATATGTATACATATATATAGTGGAATATTATTATAATATATAAAATAGAATGAGATCTTGCCATTTGCAACAACATGGATGGACCTAGAGGTATATATTCTAAGTGAAATAAGTCAGACAAAGGCAAATATTTTTTCACTTATATGTAGAATTAAAAAAAAAAAACCAACAACAAGGAAATGAAAAGAGGAACAGACTCATAGATATGGAGAACAAACAGTTGCCACAGAGGAGCAGCATTGGGTGATAACAAAATAGGCAAAGGGGATTAAAAGGTACAAACTTCCAGTTTTGAGATAAATCATGAGAATGTCATTTATAGGAAATACAGTCATTAAAATCACAATAGCTTTATATGGTGACAGATGGTAACTAGACGTATCGTGGGGATCATTTCATAACGCATAAAAATAATGAATTTTTCTCTTTTCTGGTTACTGTAGCACAAGGAACCATGAGCAGCAAAGTCTCCAGAAACACCCTGTAGAAGCAGTGCAGGAAGTCCTCCACCAGAACCAGCACAAGCACAAGGTTTTTGGAGACATTGGAGTTGTAGAGCATCCTGAAGAACTATGACGCTCAGGACAGACGCTTCTCAGGCACCATCAGGCCGCTCCAAGTTCTCTGCCCCCCACGTTCTCCGTATGTGTTTTGGGGGACCAGCAGCACTGTGATTAGGTCAAGGCAGTGGATATTCCTCACATGGACATTGAGATACTGAAGAGACTCAAGAACAAAAAATTAGTCAAGAAGCTAGCCAAGCAGTATGATGCCTTTTTGGTTTCAGAATCTCCAATCAAGCAGATCCCTCCAATCCTAGTCCCAGGCCTGAATGAGGCTGGCAAGATCCCTTCCTTGCTGACCCACAACGAGAACATGGTGGCCAAAGCAGATGAAGTCCACCATCGACTACCAGATGAAGAGGGTGCCATGTCTGGCCCTGGCTGGTGGCCATGTGAAGATGACAGATGATGAGCTTGTGTACAACATCCACGTAGCTGTCAATGTCCTGTTGTCATTGCTCAAGAAAAATTGGCAGAATGTCTGGGCTTCATACTTCAGGAGCACCGTGGGCAAGCCCCAGTGTCTGTGCCGTGGCACAGGATAATAAACCCTGGAGCTACCAAAAAATATATATATATATTTTTTCATTTGTAAAAAGAGGCACAGAATTTAATGCAGGTGATAGCATTAATATGGATATCCACATATCCAAAACATTCTACAGATTCAATCCAGTTCCCATCAAAATACCAGTGGCAGTTTTCAAAGAACTAGAATAAAGAATCCTAAAATTAGCATGGAACCATAAATGACCCCAAATACCCAGAGCCATGTTGAGAAAAAAGAACAAAGCTGGAGGTATCATACTCTTTGATTTAAAAGTATACTTAGAAAGCTATGGAGCCTGCTTAAGATTCTCTTTCTCTCCTTCTGCCCCTCCCCTCACACTCTCTACCTCTCTCTCTCTAAAATAAATAAATGAAAGAAAGAAAGAAAGAAAGAAAGAAAGAAAGAAAGAAAGAAAGAAAGAAACTGGACCACTATCTTACATTGTATACAAAGTTAATTTCAGAATGGATCAAAGACTTGAATGTAAGACCTGAAACCATAAAACTCAGGTTCTGCTGGTAGAAATTGCAAATAGCAGATAATATTCAAGACTTTTCTGTATTCAATTCAGCACAGTATTATCTATTATTAAGGCTGCTGCTGGCTTCTAGAGCCTTTGTATTAATTAGAAAAAGATGTTCTTTGGCCTGCTCCTTTTAGCCGATTCCACCCTGAGCCCAGCTGGATTTCAGCCTTCCCCCAAACTGACGGGAGCCCTTCAGCAACACACAAAATGCACACTCCTTTATGAAAGGCCTGTCTCTAGAAGTAAGGAAACTGAGGAACAAATCGATAAATTATGGTCTATCCATATGATGGAATTTTAGGAAGTCATCAAAATTTTGTTTTACAGAATATTTAAATATTCAAACTATTCTTTAACTATATCAGGGAAATAAATATTCATGATCTAATGTTAAGTTAGAGAAGTAGATTATAAAGCCAAAAATGTAATAGGACTCCAATTTTAAGAACAAATTATTGGATGTAAATAAAGGGAAGGAAGTGTACACCAAAATGTTTACAATTGCTATTTCTGGACAATACAATAATGGCTAACTAATTATTTTTGTATTAATCAATTTCTTCATTCAAAAGATTTTCTTCCATAAACATGAACTACTTGTATACTAAAAATGAATTATAAATAAAAAAATACATCTGTAATCCCATCTTGCTTTTCAATCCAGTAAATAATAACATCTAGTTCCTCATTTTGACTCAAAATCTATCCAGTTAAGGAGGCATAGACATGCTGAGGTAGCAAGACAGCAATTCATTGTTTCTTCAAATCTATGATGCCCATAATGATAAAAATACAGTTTAAAGCAGGGGGCGAGGGTATGAATCCTATCTCCAATAGCCATTAGAATATGACCTTGGAAAAAAGTATTTAACCTTTTTGATTCTGTTTCTCCTTTTTATGATGGGGTTAATAATTTCTACCTTAAAGACTACTCTGAGCGTCAAAAGGAGCCCATGGATCTAAAGCACATCGTGTGTTGCCTGGTACTTATATGTATAAAATAATTTAGGTCTTGTTATATGAATGATCTCATATACCTTACCTGTCTCTAACCCACAGCCTTGTACATAGTAGGAGCTCAATAAACACCACAATAAATGTGTCATATTAGATTTAGAAGATGCTTGATAGTCTCAGAGAGGAAATCTCAAATGTTGTATGGTGAGGTTAATTAACCCTGTAGGAATTGCCTTATTAGAACTGACCCTAAATTGTGTTAGCAAGCCCAGAGCTCCTCCAAAAGATCACCACCGCCACTCCTGACCATATGTTTGGATGACTTGTTACATGTGGTAATATATGGTGTCAGCCCCTAGGCTCTACAACCTTTGTGGATGGACCTTTAAAAACACAATTCAGGAATTCAGGGCTTATGGATGAATCTGGATTTCCTTTGAAAGCCCTTTTATGAATCACCAAGGTCAGCCGACCTTAGACTATTAGTAATAGTAACGACAAACATACAGAGCTTATGAGGTGCCAGGCACCATTGTAAACAACTTACTTCCCCCCTCAACACACATGAGGACCTTGGCAGGAAACCCCCTGCAGGAGACAGAACCTCTGGGAGGTTTGACTCCATCAATGTTCTGAGCTCTGACAGGATGGGAATTTGTAGGGATATCAGGGAAGAACAAGACCAATCCTGTCCCTCCTCAGACCAGGGACACTGAAGGTTACTCATCATGTGGGAGCAGGAAGCCCAGGCGACAAGACTTACAGAACGTTGAATGAGATCTTTGGGGCCATTATGTAGCTCATGCCATTTAAGAGGATTCCAGGCAGTATGGTGATTCTCCTAGTCCTCTCTGTGGACTCAGACACTTCACTGTGGAATCCTGACAATTTTCACATCATTTTTATTTTCTCTAACCCTCTCCAGGCATTTTGCTTATGTTTATTTTGAAAATACCAGCTGATATGGGGAGACAGTGTTCTCTTGCTCCAACCTGACCCCTCTGACATGGAGACAGGGAAGCTACCTCCCACAGGGCAGGATGGTACAAGTGACAGCTAGCAGTAGGTTCATGAGAATTTAAGAAAGTCAAGAGAAGGGGCCTCTCACTTGCCTAGGACACTTCCAAAACTTTGTACCAAGTTCTATATTATTTATTTATTTGCTTCCTGTATAGAGGGCTCCCAGACTGCACAAGTTCTAAGCTCTGCACACCTGGACGCACCTGGTGCCCAGGTAAGTCAAATGAGAATTACAGAGCAAGACCAACTCCAGGAGGAGGCATCGAGGTTGGTCTCCTCAGAGGCTCTGACCTCTGCCGCAGGTTGGCATTATTTTAAGAGTTTGGACTGGGTCCCCTACCAAGAAGTTATTTGTAGGCTTTTATTATTTTATGTACTGACAACCGATACCAGAACAGAGCGAAAGGGGATTCTTTAGCATCTGATGCAAGATTATAGCCTCAGGGATCCCTGGGTGGCGCAGCGGTTTAGCGCCTGCCTTTGGCCCGGGGCACGATCCTGGTAGACCCAGGATCGAATCCCACATCGGGCTTCCTGCATGGAGCCTGCTTCTCCCTCTGCCTCTCTCTCTCTCTCTCTCTCTCTCTCTCTCTCTCTCTCTGTGACTATCATGAATAAATAAATAAAATCTTTAAAGAAAAAAAAAGATTATAGCCTCAAATAATCTCCACTCCCTGGGCAGCACTAGAACCTTTAAAAAAGAAAAAAAAGAGAGAGAGAGATAAAGGCAGCACTTCAACCATTGGGGGCTCTTGGCCTGTAACCTGTGAGACCACCTATGTCCTCAGGAGGAGGTGGAGAGCTGGCTTAGCAGCTGACTCCTTAGAAACTGTTGTCTCAGCCTATGGTGTCAGACTCTGAATCATTAGCATATCCTTAGCTCATTGCCCCCTGGACAATAGTGTGGTGGGATAGTGTTGTGGGGAATGAGGAAGAGGGGAATGGTGAACATCTTAGAATAACAAACAAACAAAGCCCTTAAGGAACATAAGCAATAGTGAAAAGGACCATAAGGGAAGGGGGGGAACTGAGTGGTGAAAATTTAGAAAAGACAAATCATGGGAGACTCCTAACTCTGGGAAACAAACAAAGGGTTGCAGAAGGGGAGGAGGGTGGGTGGGAGATGGGGTGACGGGCATTAAGGAGGGCTCATGATGAGATGAGCACTGGGTGTTATATGTTGCCAAATTGAATTTAAATAAATTTTTTTTAAAGACCCTTAAGATGATTTCTCAAAATACTCCAGGCCCTCATTTGCATTGATGGATCAACCTGCTCTGGACTTTGGAATGTTCTGGAAACTCTTCCCTCTACCTTTTTGCATCCTAGCCGCTAGCGTTAATAAAAAGGCCTCATTCAGAAAAAGCAGGATAAAATGTTTTATATTCAGCATTATTATAACCACATACATATTTTATGTTACCCAGGAAGAAAATACATCAAAATGCTACCAGCAGTTATATTAGATTTTTCCCCCCGAATTTTCTTTAATATACATGTATTACTTTAAGGGACACAATAAACTTGGTAGGGAAGAACATTTTATTAGTAGTTCTGTCCCCAGTACAGGGCCTACTGGAAAGCACACAATAAATGCTGTTTGAGATGAATAATCCATAGAGAGAGATGGCGATGCCAGGCTTATCAACGGTACAGAGCAGGATCCACAGAAGCTGCCAGGCTGTCCTGGTCAAGACTGTTGTCAAACTATTTTCATTAGACTCTTTCTCTATATGATTATTTTCCTGGCCATAGGTATGAGTCCAGCAAAAAGGCAAAGACCCAAAGAACACACAATGCTGCTGCTTTAAGTAATGACAATAAGCAAATTACTTCTTTTCCTTACAGTTCTGAACTACCTAAACTCTTATGAAAAGTTGATTTTTAATTCTTCAGCTTTATTATTAACATGCATTTGCACAGCAGAAAAATATGCCTCTTGTTTCAGCCAGATGGGCAAGTACCAACTCCAGCCAAGTAAGTAAAAAAAAAAAAAAAAAAAAAAAAAAATCTGATTTAATTCCAACCACCCGAGGGTCTCCTCGGTGGGATAGATTGGCTGAGCAAACCTTGTGTATTTATGTTAAATATTGTAACCTAGAAGAGGGAAACAGCTGGTTTGGTGGGGGAGGGGAGGAGAAGGAGAGAGAGAGGTGCAAGTTAAAGCAAAATTCATTAAAGTTTCCTTATCTTACCAGACCAGCTGAGGTCACCAGCACTGGTCACGCTGAGCCAATGCCAACTTCACCAACCTTTTAATCAGTCTGCCTTTTCTCTGTTTATTTTTTTCTCTCCCCATACTTTTCTCCCTCCTGTGGCTCCTCTGCCTTGGGATGATTTCTCTCCGCTTTTGCCTGGACCAGGTGTCCATGGTGGTAGATGTGTGGTTCCTTTGGTTCCCACCAAGAGGAGATGGCCGCAAATAACCAGGTTAAGAGCCACACAGTGGAAAATATCTCTATGATAACTGTTGGGACTTGGTAGAACCAGGTTTATACCAGTCCAATCACAGAATGGCCCCATGCAGCATCTAGGTCAGCCCCTGGGTTTTATACAAAGATCCAGAGACTCAGGGTTGCCCAACGTCACAAAGCTGGTTTGTGGCCGAACAGCCTGGGAGCCCAAATGCCTCCCCTGATCCTTCAGTTCCAAGTGGAGAGCAAATGAATATCATCTATTGGTGACTCTGAAAAATCTCAGGCACTCTGGTGGTTCAGCAGGTGCTCGGGTGCCTCACAGTGACTCTGGATGGCCTTTTCCATCATCAAAGTCCATCTGTCATAGCTATGTAGACATATTATTTACTAGGGCACTTGTTGAGTGGAATGATGATAACCAAGAACTCACAGTAAGATGAACCCTTGTTAATGAAGAAAGTGCGGCAAATGGTACTTTCCAAAAACGCTCACAATAATATTTCCAGACCCTCATGCTCTTCTAGAACCTTGCCACTCTCCCATCAAGAGGTGGAGTCTATGTCCTCTCCCCTGTACCTGGGCCGGCCTTTGTGATGGTCTGGATCAATACAGTGTTGCAAGATTTCTGAGAGTGGATTATAAAAGGTTAAATGATGGTCTCCTTCCCTCCTTCTCTCCCTGCACCTTTGACGCGCTATTCTTTTTCTTTAAAAAAAAAAAAAAAAAAAAGATTTTATTTATTTCTTCATGAGAGACAGAGAGAGAGAGAGAGGCAGAGACACAGGCAGAGGGAGAAGCAGGCTCCATGCAGGGAGCCTCAGTGTGGAACTCGATCCCAGGACCCCAGGATCATGACCTGCGCCAAAGGCAGATGCTCAACCCCTGAGGCATCCAGGTGCCCCGAAGTCAGGCTATTCTGACATTGAGAGGCAGAGAGAGAGAGAGAGAGAGAGAGAGATGCCTCTTGAGCAGCCCCAGCTGTTACGGTCTTCGGAGCCTAGGTGTCAGACACGCAAGTGAGTCTTCAGATGGTTGCAGTCCCAGCCACCGTCTGCCTGCCACCCGACCAAAGGCCAGTAACCGCTGGAGGCAAGACAAAGGCACAGTTTGGCCTGTGGAGAAGTGGGTGGGCTGGGGTAAATGTTGTCTTCACAAAGAGGGTATAACTCGACTTGGGTCTTGAAGCATGAATACAGCCCCCCAGGCAGACAAAGGAAGAGGCTATGCGGGCAGGGGTAACAGCTGAGGAGGTGCAGAGGCTTGAAACTGCCACAGGAAGATGCAAGAAGTTCCGGAGGTAGAAACAAAGGGTTCAGCTTATAGAGCCAAGGAAGGACTTGGAACAAAGAAACCATGATCTGATTTTCACTCGAGAAAGATCATTCCAGCTGCAGTGGAAAGGGCAAGGTGGTGGTGGCAACATCAGTTAATGCTATGGAAATAGTTCAGATGAGACGCGATCAAAGCCCTAAGCTAAGGCAGTAGGAGTCGAGATGGAGAGAAGGTGGCAGCGGTGGAGGAGGGGGTGAGGGGTCAGGGCTCAGAAAAGACTGCATCACCTCTTAGGGGTAAGAGGGAAGAAGTCTGAAGTGCATCCACATTTCAAGGCCAGAGAACACGTTGGCTGATGGACCCACTCACTGAGCTTTAGACTGCAATTAGCTGGAGGGCCAGTGGGCTCATGCTTCCCCACCACCAGCCACCCCGCCCTGCCTGGCCATCTCTGTGCTTCCAGTGGGGATGCTCAGGGACCAGGAGGAAGTGCAGGTCTCATCAGCAACAGAGGCATTTTTTAAGCCCAGAAAAATGAGTGAGCCCTGGAAGGGTAAGTACTCTAGGTATAAAGGAAGAGCAAGGAGAGAATCCTGAGGAATACCAGCCTTTGATGGATGGACAGAGGAAACAGACCCTGGAGATGGAAATGGAAAGAAGACAAGTCCAGGGACCAAATTGCTGAGAGCTCCCCATCCCTGATGCAAAAATATCCGCTCTGAGGGATGCTTGTCTCTGGATAGAGTCCCTTTCCCTTCTCTGGGTTCTTTCACAGCTCTTCATTATACGACATTTAAGGAGTTGCATGGGCCAGCGTGAAGCCCTGCTGGCTGATTTATCACTTAGGGTTAATAATAATGATACATTACTGTTACTTTTTTCCAGTTTACCCAATGACTATAATGGTTTTGGCTAGGAGCTCACTGAATCCTTTAGGTATTCATCAGAATGTTCAGTAAGAACCCACTTGAAATTCAGGAAGCAGAATGTTGTGGCCTTTGGATGTGGCCCAATTGATACAGTAACCAGATCTGCAGGTATATCCAAATTCCTCACGGGCACACACGATGAGTAAGCTTGCACATTTTTTTAGAATAACTAAGGAATCTTGAGATCTGCCAGCACTTAATTAATATTGATGGGTCCCTTCCTAGAAATGTTGGACTTTGAAAGCACCTTGAATGTCATCAACTGTGACCTCTACAGACTTTGGGTGTATCATTAGATGGCAGGGGACTGGGAGTTTTAATTCAACTGGAAGCAGAACAAGAAGGGGAAACTTGATTCTACACAGAGCTGACCTGCAGGTGTATATAAATTATTGATGAGGACTCGCCTGGGGGGTAAAGGTGGGTTGGCCACAGATGAATCATAGACTTTCTCTCAACTAGACTGCCTGTGGCCAGGACTCTCATTTTCCAGATGAAGAAACAGAGGACTACAGAAGTTAAGCAGCTTGCCCAAGGTCAAACCCAACTGAGAGCCCGGATGATGCCTATGACCGAATCCCTCACAGCGTCCATTTCCAGGCCATCCTTGGTTTTTGCTTCGATGTGTTTTGTGTCAAAAGTCCATAGACAGAGAAAGCAGAAGATATTGTTGACAGAGACTTTTCTTGCATCAGCAGCCACTTGCATTTGGGGATTCTCTTTAAAGCTTTTCCAATGTCCCCCCAAATGCAATGGTGAAATATGAAAAAAAAATGCACACCACATATGGCCAATCTAATACATCTTAGAGATGAGGTGCGTAATTATTGTACTATTAAGGTGGGTTTGGAAAATTAAGTGAAATTTTATCCACAGAGGGAAAATGTCATTGTTAACTGCTTCTCAAAATCTAGTCATTTTTATTCCTTGAGATAAAGCATCACCGTGGGTTACTAGGAACTTGGCAATTATAGCCTAAATTTGCTGGCTCCAAGTATAGTGCTCCCTTGAGCAGGCAACAGACAGGAATGCCAGCATCTGCTGGAATCCTGCACTCTGACCACAGTCCTGCTGCTCTCTACGGGTCCATGGGACCTTCTATTCATTCACTCCAGCTGAGTTTTTTCAGGTTTTGTTGTCTTCTGCTTATTATAAAAAAGGCCTCCCACCTTCCCTCTCCTCTGCACAGGCCTTTCTTCTCTTGGCTTCTATGGCACCAGAGATAGCAAAGAGTTTTTCTCTCAAGATTGAGATCTCTCAATCTCCCAAATCAGATTAATTAGTGTTGCTTCCTGGAGCATGGTATTGGGAAGGACTCTGAGAAAATTGTCACAATTGACTAGTGATGTCTGCAGTGGGTAGAGCCAGGAAGAGTGGTGGTAATCGGTAGATCTGCTATCTGCCATTGCTGAATGCCGTTCTCAACCATCTGCCTCCTTGTTTAATTTTGTAAATGTCTGTGTTTTCTAGACCTTAGGCTGGCATAGTGTCTGGTAGGTTAAAGTGTACAGTGTACACGCTCAGAGATTGTTAGTGAATTTCTGCATTTCAGTACTCTCTCCCTTAACTCTCTTCCGTTGTTTCAACTACTACTGCCATATACCCAGATCTTCCATCTATACCTCTTGACCTGAATATCCACCTGTCGATGGACAACTTCACCTGTATGGCATACCAGCATCAGCATCTCAAGTACAATATTTCTAAAACCAAGTTAACTTCTCTCATCTGCATGCCATTCCTTTTTTTTTTTTTTTTTCATTCCTTATCATCTTTGATGGCCATCTCACTTCCTTCCCTTTTCTTGTTTCCTTCAGGCATCCTCTTACCTTGGTCCCCCTCATCAGATGGCTACATCATCCTTTCTCTGCTCTATTCAGGACATCTCTCAGCCCTACAATCTATCTCATGCACTGCTACCAGATTGGATTTTCTAAACAAAAGGGCAGATCTTTAAGATTCCTGTCTTTGTGTAGGTTCCTCCACAAGCGGACCCTGAGACAAACTACAAATAAGATAATGCTCGACGTGGAAATGATTACAGACAGTGACAACTGCTCTGAAGAAATCAAAGAGGAAGGAGCTAGACTAGCAGGGATGCAGGGGCATGGGGGGACCTCTCTAGGCATGTGATATTTTAGTTGAACCCAGGAGGATAAGGAAGAGGCTGCCAGGGGAAGGCAAGTATGATTCCACACTCACAGGGCAGGGAAGCCTGCCAAGGCTCTGTGGATGGTATTTGTCAGACTGGGAGGGGACACTTCAGCCTGGGTCTTTCAGAAACAGGCTGGGTGTTCAACTCCTGCAACATGTACATGGTAGCACCACAGAAGGGCACCCTTTGAAACCAGATCTTAGGGAATGCTAGTGACAGCTGGACGATGAGGTGCCTCTGGTGACTCTCAGGCTGCTTCTCATGGTTTGCAAATGTCTAGTATAATATGCACAGTTTGAGAGTTTTGTGGACAAGGAATAGCTTATTTAAGAGGATTAGGCCAAGTGGTGTGGATGTGATTACTAGTGACATAAGTGCCCTGCCCATGACTGCAATGATCCCTTTATTAAAACGGATAGCATTTATGTAAGAGACAGAAGCTTCATAGACCAAAGTGCGGGCAACATTGACATGTGGCCAGGAACAAGGAGACTACACATTCTCTCGGGGCGGGGGGGGGCGTGGAGCGAATTCTCCCAACGCATCTTTGGCCAACATGCAACTTGATAGAAACCCTTCATCTCCAGAAAGAGGCTTCGTGGGTAGCTTTCTATCTTACCATTTATACAAGGAGCAGTTGAAAGCCCCTCATCATTCTGTCCAGTGCTCCTGTGAAACCCTTGAACAAACTCCATATTGCAGTTTGACAGAAGTTATAAAGTGGGACCGTGCCAGAGTCGAATTCCGAGTTTCCATGTCTTATCTTTTAATGTTTTCAGCATCTTCCAGAGTGTTGTCTGATATCTGCTTCCAGAACCTTCAGGAGAAGAGATATATTGCCAAGCCCAGTAGTTAATGTTCGGTTTTATAAACAATCACAACCATCTGTTGGTTTGCTTCAGTGACTGAGAAAGCACTGTTTAGTTGCTGTGGGAATCAAAGCAGACAAGCCACGTGGGTGATTCCATTCCGGGTTCAGTCCAGTGGCCCCAGTCGCCACATTATGAAAGATCCCAACGTGGTGGCCTGTGGTTCCATGCTTCTATCGCTCCTCTGTCCAGTGTGAGAGGCGACACAACAGGCATCCTGGCTGGCTCATTCTGCAGCCTCAGCTCTGGCTGGCACATACAGGCATTCAATCAATTGTGCTGAATGAACAAATGAGTGAGTGAATGAATGTTGATTCTACAAAGATAAAAACCCTTCAATGATCTTTTTTTTTTTTTTTTTTTTGGCTTAAAACAATAGGAATTTATTCTCTCACAGTTCTGGAGGCCAGCAATCCAAAATCGAGTGTCTGCAGGGACAGACTCCCTTCGAAGGCTCTAGGGGAAGATGCTTCCTTGCTTCTTCCAGGTGTCCCTTAACTTGTGTCGACATCACTCCCATCTTGGCCTCCATCTTTATATGGCCTTCTTCTCTGTTTCTGTCAAAACTTTTCTATTTTCGAAAGAAGGAAGAGTTTTCCTTTTCAACCCTGTACAGAATGTTAATGCAGTGGGTTTGTGTCTAGTACTAGACATGATATCCAATGAAGCACCCGAGTCTTGCCATCATGTGCCTTGTTGAATGAGAACGGCTATTCTGGTATGCTTTCATGCCCTACTGATCAGCCTTGAACTGTTTGGTTTAATCTTTCCTGTTTGGTTCTACTTCTTCCACTGTGACTTGCTTCTGGTCTTGCATGGCAGAAGGCACCCTTCTGATTGTCCTGTCCTAAGAAAATGTTTCTGTCCTTCTCTCCAAACATCACACAGAAGTAAATCATGCATGATACGTGTCCCAGTTCTGCTAGACTTTTTTTTCTTTTTTAGATTTTATTTATTTAAGAAAGAGAGACAGAAACAGTGGGAGAGAGCATGAACAGGAAGGAGAGGGAGAAGCAGGCTCCCCATGGAGCAGGGAGCCCAACGTGGGGCTCGATCCCAGGACCCTGAGACCATGACCTGAGCCGAAGACACAGGCCCATCTGACTGAGCCACCCAGGCACCCCTAGACTTCCTTTTCTAAAATTTCAGTCATGCTCACCTATGTTCTTTTCTTTTCTTTTTTTTTTTTTTCACTTTTACTCTTTGCCATATAGTAAAATATAATTCTGCAGGAAACATTAGTTCCCAGGTCAGTCTGGGAAATGCCAGGTTAGATAAACGGAGCCAGGTTTCCTCACTGCAGGATTTATCAGAGCCTTCTAGATGCTCTCGAGCACTGGGAATTGCCAACGTTTATCAGAGTCTCCAGATGTATTTGATCCCAGAAAACTTCTCTGAGGAAGGTTTTGACCAACGCACTTGGGAGAGCCATTACGTATAAGCTTTTTCATTGTTTCTCTTTGTTTATCACATCTTTTCTGCAACATTTCTTTGGATATAAGATGATTTTCCTTTACCCAGTTTTGGTGTCTCTTAATGAAAAGGTCTGATTTGAACAAATGGATATTAAATGGATTTGAAATTAAAATTAGATTAAATACATGTAAGTGTTTGGCAGATAGAGAGAGGCTGGAAATCTCGGGCCCCAGAGCATCCCGGGAGGGCAGTCACAGCCCATGTTCTGCCTGGCCTGGGAGAGGAGGAGGAGAACATTCCTGGCAGCTGGCGGCATGAGCACAGGATCTAGAGGTGCTTCTCTCTGCATCGTTGTTCCCTAGCCAGCAGTGATCAGATAAACACTAGAAACACATATCCCAGTAAAAGACTTTCCAGAATCCTTATAACCCTAAATTGGTGGCTTCCCAGTGTTCTGGGGAGCCTTGGAATTTTTAGTACTTGCTTCTGCAACATTTCCTCTCATTTATAAAAATGCCTGCTGACCCATATTCATGTTTTTTTTTTAAGATTTTTATTTATTTATGAGAGACACATAGGGAGAGAGGCAGAGACACAGGCAGAGGGAGAAGCAGGCTCCATGCAGAGAGCCCGATGTGGGACTCGACCCCAGGTCCCCAGGATCACACCCTGGGCTGAAGGCAGCACTAAACCGCTGAGCCACCAGGGCTGCCCCATATTCATGTTTTAAATTGGAGTGAATCAGAATTAAAGTTAATTTTTGTTTTGATAGGATGTCTTTGTGGTTGGTAGGACCCCTTTAGAAAACCATCTATCTATCTGGAGATCCCAGGAGTCCTCAAGGCCCAAAGATCAGTGGAAGATAAAATTCATGGGCAGCCTGGGTGGCTCTGCGGTTTAGTGCTGCCTTCATCCCAGGGTGTGATCCTGGAGACCCAGGATCGAGTCCCACGTTGGGCTTCCTGCATGGAGTCTGCTTCTCCCTCTGCCTGTGTCTCTGCCTCTGTGTGTATGTGTGTCTCATGAATAAATAAATAAAATCTAAAAAAAAAATTCATGTCCAAGGTGACCCACCGGCACCCTGTGCCCTCTTCCCCATCCCCAGCCACCTTCTCTGTCCTGATGCCTCTCAAGAGCCACTGCTTCGCACGCCGGATGACAGGTGGCAGCCCTGGCTGGGGGCTGTGGAGGGCTGCCCAGAGATGAGAGGACCAGGGTCAATCACCAGGAACACCCCCGCCCCCCAGACCACAGACCCAAGCGTGATACCCCTTTTGCACACACAGCTCTGCGCCTCCAGCTTGTGACAAAACCAGAGAAGCCAACAGAGTGCCAGCTGCCCTGTCCCCGAGGTATTCACCCATCCGAAAGCAGTGTTGACCAAATGAGTTCCTCCGGGTTTACTATGAAATGTCCTACCTTCACTGTGTTTATAGTGGGTTGTTCCGTCCACTTCTTTTTCGGGCTGGCTCAGGATGTAGGGTGTACTTGAGAATCGTCTGGGGTCAGAGGACTTCTTTCCATGTCTGCCTTCCTCCTGAAAACAGAGATGTTTAGCATCTGTTCATCCATTGTGTGACCTTTCCCTTTCACCCTGCACAAGCCTCAGGAAGCTTCCTCCCCACCGGTTGCCTATCTCCCCCCTTTCCTCCAGCGCTAAGGTTTCCCTCTCCAGATCCCCAGATTCCCTTCCAGCCCACTTTGCTGCATCCGGTCCAGGGAGGCTCCAAGCCTCTCTCCCTCCAGCCTGAGCCATGGCCACGAGAAACCTAATTATCCTTTGGTTACCACCAGCCCGTGAATGAGCCGGTTGTCCTGGCAGTCGAAGCGAATCGAGGGCTGTGCCTGCAAAATCCAAAATGTACTCTGCTGGGGCCCCGGGGAAGGCCCTGACGTTTCATTTAACAAGCTGAGGAGGCAAGACCAGAAGTCCCCGAGGTGGGACTCTCAGCCTTTTCACCTGGGTGCTACGAGCTGCAGCCTCGTGTGGTTGGAAGTGGCCTAGGCATGGGAGACAGATTTGAATTTTTTTTTTTGTTTCTGTTTTTGAAATGCCTTATTCATTAGATAAATATTGAATATCAATGTTGCACTGAACATTGTTCTAAGTGTCAGAAATACAATGGTGAATACTGTAATCCAAACCACTTAAAAAATATTCACTCTGGTTGTGTTTTCAAATTATCAACAGCCAGACCATTTGGCTAAAATTATGGTGATCATATAGCGTGGTTTACTTTGGTTCATTCTTTCGTCCTGACCTAAGTCAGCATAATGATAATGCCCCTTTCACTCTCTATTTTTTTTTAAACTTTATGTATTTTATTTATTTATTTTTTGTATATTTTTTATTGGAGTTTGATTTGCCAACATATAGCATAACACCCAGTGCTTATCCCATCAAGTGCCCCCTCAGTGCCCATCACCCAGTCACCCCATCCCCCCTCTCCTCCCCTTCCACCCCACCTCGTTCGTTTCCCAGAGTGAGGAGTCTCTCATGTTCTGTCCCCTCTCTGATATTTCTCACTCATTTTCTCTCCTTTCCTCTTCATTCCCTTTCACTATTTCATATATTCCCCAAATGAATGAGACCATATAATGTTTGTCCTTCTCCGATTGACTTATTTCACTCAGCATAATACCCTCCAGGTCCATCCATGTTGAAGCAAATGGTGGGTATTTGTCGTTTCTAATAACTGAGTAATATTCCATTGTACACATAGACCACATCTTCTTTATCCATTCATCTTTTGATGGACACCGAGGCTTCCTCACAGTTTGGCTATTGTGGACATTACTGCTATAATCATCGGGGTGCTGGTGTCCCGGCATTTCACTGCATCTGTATCTTTGGGGTAAATCCCCAGCAGTGCAATTGCTGGGTCGTAGGGCAGGTCTATTTTTAACTCTTTGAGGAACCTCCACACAGTTTTCCAGAGTGGCTGCACCAGCTCACATTCCCACCAACAGTGCAAGAGGGTTCCCCTCTCTCCACAGCCGAGATCTCCAACATTTGTTGTTTCCTGCCTTGTTAATTTTCTCCATTCTCACTGGGGGGAGGTGGTATCTCGTTGTGGTTTTGATTTGTATTTCCCTGATGGCCAGTGATGCGGAGCATTTTCCCATGTGTGTGTTGGCCATGTCTGTGTCTTCCTCTGTGAGATTTCTGCTCATGTCTTTTGCCCATGATTGGATTGTTTGTTTCCCTGCTGTTGAGTTTAATAAGTTCTTTATAGATCTTGGATACTAGCCCTTTATCTGATAGGTTATTTGCAAATATCTTCTCCCATTCTGTAGGGTGTCTTCAAGGTTGGTTCAACACTCGTAAAGCAATCAACATGATAGATCATATCAACAAAAGAAAAAACAAGAACTGTATGATTCTCTCAATAGACGCAAGAAAGCATTTGACAAAATACAGCGTCCATTCCTGACAGATCTGAATTTGAATCAAGACTCTGCAACCTGCTACTGTGTGATCTCAGGAGAGTTACTTAACTCCACTGGGCCTTGGTTTTTGGACTTATGAAGGGGAGTTAATAGGAATAACCACCTAGCCAGGCTACTGGTATAAAGTGTGCAAAGTGCCTGGTAGTGAGCTCAATGATGAGATGCCCTGTTTTGATTGGGCCTATAAGGTGTAAAGGCAGAAATGAAGCTGAAGAGCTGGCAAGGGGGCTCCCCATGGAGAACTCTGGCACTCGCTCTGCTTGAGTTGCACCAGCCAGCTGCACAAGGATGGAGCCAAGGGCTGACCAGGGTCCCGGCTCTGCCCACCCGACCAAGTATGAGGGCAGCATCTTGGAGACTCCAGCTTGGCTGTCTCCCCCTCCTCCAAAATGACCGCATGATGAATTTGTTTCTTGCCAGGTCCCAGGTGAGCCTCTTCTTCTGCCCGCCCTGCTGGTGGCTCTCACATGTAAGGGAGGGAGAGAGCCCCACCAAGACCCCTGGGAGTGGCTCTGAGAGGGAGTAGAAATCACCACCACCACCACCACCACCACCACCACCACCACCACCACCACCCCGGCACAGTGACTTCCTGGCTACTCAGGGCAAGATGTAAAGTACTTGTGCTCTCTGCAGTCCTTCCTAGCCAGGAGACAGCATCCAAAGTAACCTTCTGGAAGTAGGGTTGGTGATGGTAGTGAAGGGGAAGGCAAACGGCAGGAGCTATTGATTTTTTCCTCCTTTTTTGGACAGACAAGGTGGCAGTAACAATAGTATTTCACTATATGAGACCTGCTACAGATAATAACCAACACATGACTATTGTTTATACCTGCCCTGTGCCCATTTCCTGCCCACTGCCTTTAATTTAGTGACAGGAAATGCTCCTCAAAGAGAAGTGAGCATGGAACCAGGCTGGAACAATCCCTCAGTGTCCTCTATGGAATTCTGTATACTGACGTCAGGGGAGAGGTGCCCTCTTCCCTCTCTGCACTCTGACTGGGATGGGTGTTGGCCCAGGAATGGGCAGCAGTTCCCCACAATGTAGAGAAGTTAATCCCAGGACCAAGCATACCCCTGCCCTCCTGGTATTTGGATGTGTGAACCAACTTATTTTTTTCTTCTTATTTATTTGATTAAGCTCTTTTGCAACTTAATGAGTGTCTGACTTACCCAAGTACAAGTAAAAAAGCTACAGAATCTCCAAACGCAGGCCATGACCTTAACCCCTGTTTGATGACAGGATGCCAGGTATCATGAGCTAAGTCTGCTTGTTTAGAAGGAAAATGTCCTTCTTACTAGAGCCCTTAAAAGTTCAATCTTTGAAGAATTCTGAAGAAGAACTGGCCAGAGGCACCTCATCTGTGTCCCCAGACTCTTCTACACGGAATATCTTTGGTTGTCAGCCGCTTTGAGGCGCCATGTTGAAGGTGTATCTCCACATACTGTTGGAAATTCACTAGCCTTTTTTTGTTGTTGTTTTTCACTAGCCTTTTGATTAGTGAGTATTAGCTTTGCATTGGGCCATTCCACGGGCTCTGGGCACTGGCCAACATAAGCCTCTCCCTCACTGTGAGCACTGGCTTGCGTGGGCCTGTCAATAGATCTTGCCCATCAGAGCCTGCCTGGTGGTGGGCGCAGAAAAATCAGGAGCCTAGTTAGTTCCAACTCAAACGGTATCTGAATCTATGGCTTTAAACAAGTGATGGCACCCTTCTGGATCTCTGTCTCTTCACCTGTAAACAGAGGGTACTGGACTAAAGGATATAAAGTCCTTTTAACTCTACTAGCCTATTATGTTTCAATAAGATTTGTAAACTAGAGTCTTGGCATTTGGAGTGAAATCAAGGAGCAGAAACTTGGTATGTTGAGCTTTTCCACCTGAGCAAACACTACACCCACCAAGTGTAAATTCCCACCAGCAAGGAAACAATAGGACCACCCCTGGAGTGGGGGGGGGTGAGGTTAAAACGTCCTCATCATGGGGAGGGAGACCTTTCTCAGCAGCAAATAACACTACCACTGCCAGATGTCAGGATCCCTGAAACCAGAGGGAAATGGGAGCCTGGAAGAGACTTCCACATGTGATGTTAGAACCTCATCAGGGAACTAAATTAGCAGGGTGGATTTGCTGTAACCACTTTTCTTTTTCTTTTTTTTTCTTTCTTTTTAGTACTATTCAGTCTTATTGCTGTATTTTGTGATGTGAGGGAAAATTGGTAAGAAAATTGGGAAGTGTTAGGAAAATAGGTCATGTCCACATGAAAGTCACCTCAGTTGAGTACAAAATTCTTTCAGATGCTTCTCTAAGGTGTTCACTGCTACAAGAGGTCAGAAGTCAGGCTGGTATTTGTTCTCCCATCAATAACTTGTTTGGAGGGGTTAATTATTTCCTACCTGGATACTTGCACGACTTCTGTTTTTGTCCTTGTAATTTAAAGAGAATTTCATTAGTATGTGTTTCTGGGTGGGTCTTTTAAAATTGATTTTCTCTGAAATATGTGAGCCTATTCAATCTATTTACTCTGGACTCTTTCCAGCTTGGAAATGTTTTCTTCAGTAAAGTTATTATCACTTCTGTTTCTATTCTGGGTTTTTTCCTTCATAAATTGGATTCCCATTCTCTTGCTCAGTAGCTCTTTTTTCAGTAATTCTTTGTGTCATGTCTAATTCAATTCTTTTCCCATACATCCCAGGAAACTTCGCAAGATTAACCTCCAAATCATTGATTCCATTGTCTACAGTGTCATTTTTGTTGATTTCCACATCCACGATTGCATTTAGTTATTTGATTGCATTTTGGGCCATCATTCTTATCTATCTCATCTCTCTTCCTAGCTCATCTTGCTGACTTTTTTCAAGACCTGGTTTTTTTTTTTTTTTTTTTTTTTTTAAAGAAGTTTCGGGTTTACAATAAAATTGAGAATAAGGTACAGAGATTTCCTAAATCCTTTGCTTCCACACCCGCACAGCCTCCCTCACGATCCACACTGCTCACCACATGGTATGCTTTTTACTGAGGATGAAACAACATCGACACATCACAATCCCCTGTGGTCAATAGAGTGTTTACCTTAGGGTTCACTCTTAGTGCTGTACATTCTGCGGGTTTACAAATGTATAGTGACCTATATCCATCATTAGAATACCGTACAGACTATTTCCACCACGCTAAATATCCTCTGTGCTCTGCCAATGCATCTCCCACCCGCCTCACCCTGGTAACCACTGACCTTTTTACCACCTCCATGATTGTGCCTTTTCCAGACTGTCATACAGTATGTGGCCCTTTCAGGTGAGCTTCTTTCACACAGTAATATGCATTTAAGGCTTTTCCATGTCTTTCCATAGCTGGATAGCTCATTGCTTTATATTGTTGAATAACATTCTGTTTTCTGTCTGTACCACACTTTACCCATTCACCCACAGAGGGACATGCTGATTGCTTCCAAGCTTCAGCAATTGTGAGTGAAGCCGTTGTTAAAATCCACGCATAGACTTTCATATGGACTTAAGTTTTCAGCTCCTTTGGGTAGAGACCAAGAAGCGTATGATAAGAGTATGTTTAGTTTTGCAAGAAACTATCTTGCTATTGTGTTAGAAATCAGTGGGTAATTCCTTATCTCTGGTAGGCAGCTGGGAATAAAAGGGGCTCTGTAAAGCTAGTGGATAGGCACTATGGCAATTTATTAATCTATGCACTTAGAATCTGTTCACTTTTCAAAATGTGTGCTATGCTTTACTTAAAGTTTTGCTACAAAAATTATTATATGACACAACTACCTAAGAAAGCAATGAACTATATTGGATAAATTCACATATTTCTAAATAAATTTTTCTTAATTAAAAAAGAAAAAGAATTATCTCACCAACTCTTCATCTGAATCTTTTCTCTTTGTGTGGTTTTCTGTAATTCATAAAGACCATGTCTTCTAGTGATCCAAGATATCTTAAATTTCTCTTGTTTCCTATGGTAAGCCCATTTTGGAGGTCAGCTTCTTTTCAGTCTTTAGAAATATCTCTTTGTCTTTTTCATAAGCTATATCTTAGTTGTTATTTCCATTCACCGGTCCTCAAATAAGGGGGTATTATTTGGCAAACTAGTGATGCTCTTGGAATATTTACCATACACTTGATAGTTTACAAGTATATCAGCATATAAATTTGGGCTTTATTCTCATACGTTCCAACACCTTACACTATAGAAATAGGTAGGTCTTGTTCCCCCCTAAAGCCTTGGCACTCTTAGCCCTTAGGAAGTGCCAACAGCTCCTTCACATTTCTGGAGCCTCGGAAGAAACTGCCCCAGTACAAAGTGTTGTTTGGCAATTCTGGATCCGCACAGAAAGTGTCCCGAACTTCTCTAGAGTGGGAGAGATTTAGAGCCTGGCGCTTGAATGGGTTTGCAGAAAGTTTCAGCCCAGAGAAGGGGTGGGTGCATCTCCTGTGACTGTGAGATCTGAAGTTTTTGCAGGTGATAGAAACTGACTCCCCGCTTCCGTGAAAGAGGCTCGGATCTGGCGGTACATGAGCTCCACACCAGGCCTACTAGGTGGGCAGTAGCTCTGGTGGGTGGTGAAGACCAGGCCTCTACAGAAGATGGGCTGTAGAAGAAGCAGCATCAAGGGCAGTAACCACAGAGCTTAAGAACAAAGGGCTTGTTGCCGACTTCAGGGGCTACATAAGCCAACTGATATGAAGTTTCTTCCTGGCTTTGGTAAGTGGAGTGTTCAGATCCAGATTTTATTGCACTAAGAATACTCAAGAAATGTGACTGTCATTGCACTTGGGTTCCGTGGAACAAGTCATCCTGATTACACATAAAATGTTTCTGGAAATCCTCCGAGTATTGCCAGGCAGACATTAGTATTCCCCTGTTACAGTTACGGAAACAGAGGTACAAAGTCAGGAATAATTTTCCCAAGGTCCACAGCCCATTGTGCAGAATCGGTATTGAAATCCAGGCCCACCAGATGGCCAAGCTCTTAACCGCTGTATGTCATTAATCCCGGATATGAGGGTTATGGGAGTCTTCATCTTTTTATGTGTCTTCCTAGGAATTTTAACAGGAAGTTCAACTAGAAATTTCCTTGTATTTTTAAAATATACTTCTATAACATTTGGACTTTGGATTGTCCCTGAAAGTTGATGGAAAATGCTGATTTATAAGAAAGAGAAATGCTTACTTATACTAAGGAGAGAGAAATTTCTGGATCTTACAAATTAAGGAGCACTCAAGGAAAGAAAGAAAGAAGAAAGAAAGAAAGAAAGAAAGAAAGAAAGAAAGAAAGAAAGAAAGAAAGAAAGAAAGAAAGAAAAGAAAGAGAGAGAGAAAGAAAGGAGATGAAAGAAGCAAAGCCAAAATCAGGGAAGAAAGGAGGAGTTACTGCACTGTGTGGAGCAATGAGCCTTGAGAAAGATAGGAAACAACAGACCCTACATTTAGGGACTTTGCATTTGAAGATGACCAAAGAATTAACAGAAGAAAATAGGAACAATGCCAAATATCTTTGCTAAGCTTTAATACATAGCTATATCAATTTCCAAGTTTTCGATGGAAGCAATGTCAAAGGTGGGCTTTGTATATTTTATAGTCCTGGCTACTCACCAAGTAAGATTCATACTAGTTAGTTATCGGGTTGTTGTTTTTAGTGAAGTGTAATTTTATAACAAACCTGAGTAGCCTTTATAACAAATGCTCTATTGTCCTCTGCTTTGTTTTATGCAGTAGGTAAAATAACCGCATTAGACGATGAGCCCCCTCTGCCCTCTGAAATCTGTGCTCCTTGAGAGCATAGGCAAGGCGAGGGGCAGAGGAGTATTCCCCACATGGGGTGACTTCCTAGCTCTAAATACTCAATTTCTAGCTCCCAAACAGCTCGTGGCTCCATGTGGAGAAATTGTTACCATGAGTTTCAAGAAGGAAGAATGTAGTCTTTAAGTCCTAATTCTCTAGAGGATATCGAATGATCATAAGGAAAACCGTGAAGGCGGTTCAGCGTCTGACTCTAAATTTCAAAGAAAAAGAGGAGTGATGGAAAATTAAAGGTTGCTGGAGAATGTGGTGGTGTACGTTCAGAAATCACGGTACATAAATATTTAGTATTTTTTCTCATCCCTCAAGTGACTCATTGTTTTCTTATTACAAATCATATCGTTGCCTGTTTCTAAGAGTGCTATCCAGGCAGTTTGGTAAATAGCAGGACGAAAGCAGCTAAAATACAGTTGCTTACACAAAACCCAGAGTGCTTGCAGTACCCAAGGCATCTGACCCCAGAGGCAGGCAGCAGAAACAGCCAGACCTCAGGTACAAGGCACACCACGGCCAAGTGGGTTGTCACAGTCCTACAAACAGTGTGACATACTGTTCTCCTCCAAAAAACGCATGCCACTTGTCTTGAAACTCTGGATGTTATACATTGGATCACATGTATATAGTTACACGTTTAAATATAATTTATGAGCACAGCAGTCATGAACAGGGGATGAAGGAGCAAAGAATATAAATATATACAGAGTCTTGCCTAATTCCTTTTAAGCCTGTGGCAAAGTTATTTCCTCATTCCCAGCTTCTGTACCTTCTCTCTGACCAGCTACCACTTAATACCATTTAAGTCAGTAATACGGGTTGTGAAGTCTTCGTTCATAACACGAGTTGGTTGTGTACTTTGAGATTCAAAGCTAAAGCGAAAGATGAGGTATGTAGCTATTTTCACTCAGGCACAGAGTATATGATTCATTAGTAAAAATTCTCATTGGCTTTTATTTTTTTGGCAAGATAAGGTGCCATTTGCCCCAAATCCACAAACCAAGACCTTATTAGGATAATTGAATTCTTATTTTCCCCCAATAGTGAGAATGAAAAATCAACATTGCTCTTTCTAAAAACAACTTGGCAATATAAACCAAGAGTCCAAAGAGTGTTGTCTATACTCATGGTCTGTGCTCTGGGAAATAGGGCGATAGGAAATAACCGGGGATGTGGACAAAGATTTAAACATAAAGATGCTTATCAAAGTCTATTAAAAATAGAGAAAATTTGGGGGAAAGGATCTGTGTCCCACAATAAGAATGTAGCAAAAAAAAAAAAGAATGTAGCTAAAGTATGATCTTTGTATGAAGGAATATCATGCAGTAATTAAGAAGCATGTCAGAAAAAGTAGATCAATATTAATATACTCAAAATAAGATGCTGCCATGGGTAAAAACTTAACATATTCTACTTTTTTATACTATGATCCTGATAATATAATGTTAATGCATAGAACAAATACTGAAAGATAGTGAATTAATTATATAATTAATCATATTACTGGGCGGCTCTGATTCTATTCTCCTCTTTATACTTTTCTGTATTTTTCATAGTGTCCACAGTGATCTTATATTATTTGTATAATCATAAAAAATAATAATACAATCCAAAGGTATTATGTCAGGGTTTGTTCAAAGCATTGCACAAGGCCTGAAGCTGCGGAAGCTGCTCTGTATACGTAGCCTTTAAAATAGTGGTACGTCAGAAGAGACTCTTAACAATAGAGAACAAACTGAGGGGTGCTGGAGAGGAGTTGGGTGGCGAGTGGGCTAGATGCGTGATGGGGATTAAGGAGGGCACTTGTAGTGATGAGCACTGGGTATTATATGTAAATGATGAATCACTAAATTCTACTTGTGAAACCAATGTTACACTATATGTTAACTCACTGGAATCTATTTATTTCGTTTTATTAAAGATTTTATTTATTTATGAGAGACACAGAGAGAGGCAGAGACATAGGCAGAGGGAGAAGCAGGCTCCCCACAGGGATCCTGATGCGGGACCCGATCCCAGGATCCCAGGATCACAACCTGAGTCAAAGGCAGATGCTCAACCACTGAGCCACCCAGGTGCCCCAACTCACTAGAACTTAAATAAAAATTTGGAAGAAAAATTAAATAATTAAATTAAAAATTAAATTAAAAAGTGGTATATCAACCTCACTCGGGAACTCAAAAGTCCTCAACAGTGAGTTAAGTGCCCTGGTGAACTCTAGGAGCGTTGATGTGTAAATTATTCAAGGTTGTCTCCCATGCTAAGGACACATTCTCCAGACAGGAGGCTCGTGGAATCCCTCTGTTAGTATTCTGGCTGTCCCATAAAATGTGACCTAGCAAGTCATTTTCAGTCAAATCTGAAAGAGGGGCAGAGGGCCCCAGGTAACATAATGCGCCCAGAACATGTCTGCCGCTCTGACAGGTGCAAACAACTCCACTTGTCTAAATATAAATTCACTCAGGCAGTTTGGAAACAGTCTTTCCCACTTTCTATTCTGATCAGGCAAAAGAATGTCTGCTCCTTTAGTTCTGACTCTTGGTGCTGGTTATTTATATTTAGATGCACTGTGCAATAATTTTTATTCAAAGAGAAGGAAGGTTAGAATGCTATGAAGAAAAAAGCTTTTTTCCTTCTAAAATCTTGGGTGAAGAAAGACCTAGGTTGGGGTTGTTTTCAAATGTGTTCAGTTGAGAAGATAAGATATTAATAATATTTCTTCAAACGTTCTGGATGAACAAAAGGCTGATGTTGACACACGCATAAAGAAACATTTTCTAATATTTAAGCCAGAAAGAAGACTTAATTTTTAATCAACAGAGTGGAAATTCTTTGGAGGAACATTCAGAACTCTACTCCTTTGCCAACAACTCCTGCCATGCTTTTTCCCATTACCCCTAAACTCTGACTCCCCCTTCAGGATCCTGCTCAGTGCTCACTTCCCCAGAAGCCTCAGCTGGCCTTCCTCATTTCCCACCCCACCTCCATGGCCACACACATGCAGTCCTCCTCTTGGCTCCCAAATATAGAGAATTACCCTCTACACATTTATCCTACATCATTATTTATTAGCCTAAGAGCTTCTTGAGAGTAAGAGTATATTTCACTCATTTTTCCACTTCCAGCACCCCAGCTAACAGTAGTTACTCAATAATGTGTTGTTAAATGAATAAACAAATGTTTAAGAGAGGATTGAAGAAGTCACAGATGAGCCCAAGTGCAAGGAAGATAGCACCAAATAGCCACTACCAGCCACCAAAAAGAAAGTTCTTTAAGGGAGAATGATAATTAGCTTTGCTTAGCTACTGCTAGGCTTTTGGTTTATTTTTGTGGGGAGGATTGGGTTATTAAATGAAATGAAGGCTAAATTCCATGCCAGATATTATAAAAGGAACTTGATACGCAGTGACTGAAAGGTTGATATTTAGCGGTTTTACTTTTTTTTCTGCTATAAAATGAGGGCGAGACAAGATTGTACGGGAACTAAGGGCCAGTCCAGCTCTGAGGTTCTGGGGCCCTGGAACTGCTGAGTTTGGCTCGAACCATGCTCCAGAGCTTGCATCCCAGCTCGATTCTGATCGCTAAGGAGACTGCGCTCTTTGCAAACTCACAGACGCCACACTCCTACCTACCAAGACTGTGGTGTGCCACAACTAAGTTTAGCCCCACTCTCCTGCTCTGAAATAGTCATCTAAACCACAGGGGAAATTACTACGCACGGTTTCCTAGATCTATGTAAGGAAGATGCTTCCAAACCTCAATACTATAAGGTTGGATTTACTTGTCCCGACTTCTCGGTTTGGTTCAGATCACCCTTAGCCTGCCTTCGTTTTGCAATACCAGTTGGCTCTTTAGCTTTGCCCACTCCTCTAGCATGCTCACTACGCTTGAGAAACGGCGCCAACACTTGGCTTAATAAATCGCCAACCTACTCATCAGCTAATGAAAGGAGTCCAGGGTTGGCAAAGGGAGTATTGCATTAGAAACTTTATTTGCCAACCGCCTACCAATAGCTGATTTCAGAGGTGGTCCTTTTTCAGATATGCCCATTAAAGGAGAAGGAAGAGGACTAATAATTGCCCTTCAGACGGGGAGACTGTATCTTGAGCTGAAGGCCTGTATTGGATTAATGCAACCTACCCGTGTTTTTAGTTTTACATTTCTAGTAAAATTAGAACATGCTCTCATATCCCTCAAAGCAGAAATTCCCAAATGCCACGTTCAACACAATGAATTTTCGTAAAGCTAAAAACATGCACCGTGAAGGAATGGCCTTTACTCTGATATTATTTGTTATTTTGTTTTTATCGCTGTTAAAGAGCTGTTGTTGTTTTTTTAAATAGAAGGTCAGTAGCAAAAGATAGTAAGGTTTGTTTATTTTAATGTCTTGACACTTTAAAGAGCCGGCAACCCTCTATCAATTTCCAAACTTCATTGAAACTAGAAAACTAGGCTCCTCATCCCTATAGTGGCTAGCTCAGAGCTGAGCACCAAGGAGATTAATATAGGATTATATGACTATGTATTCAGGTTAGCTTTATCGCGGAGAGGAAGGGGCTGGTCTCTTCTAGGTTCATCCTTCTCTGCAGACCTCAAGGTGTAGCACAGGGCTCGTGGGGCCCCTGCAGGTACAGGTAGTTGTAACAGATTCAAGTCAGGTAATTTCCTCCGAGATGCACCTGGCCACGTACCTATAGATGTGGTACCCTGTGCGATGGCCCCGGTAACAACTTTATAAAACGGTGTCCCTGTAACACCTAGACCCCCCCACCCCCCACCCCCGGCCTCCGGCCCAGCACAAAGCCAGTGGAATCGTTCCGGACACTACCCATCCTCAGAGCCGGAGATGCCGATCCCAGAGAGCACGGAGGCAAACCACGCTCGGCACCCCTGGGGGCTTCTCGGCGATGGGCGGGGGAGTTAGGGGCCCCGGGTGAGCCCCGGCCGCGCTGCGGCCCGCCCCACAGGGAGCTCAGGCCCCCAGGACGTAGCCGGGAAGAGGGGCTTCGGGAGCCCTGGGCGGGCCCGCCGTCGTGCTGGCACGGGGCGCCCTTTGCAGGGACGAGCCTCTGCCCCCTGGCGCCGGCCGGGCCTCGGGCGCACGGTGACCCCACTGCCCGCCGCCAGCCCTGGCCCGCGGCCCCAGCTCCCGGGCGCGCAGCCCATCACGCGGCGAAGCGATGCCCTCCAGCCCCGCGGCCCCGCGGTCATTGGTCGACGGCTCGCGACCCGAGCGCCCCCATTGGCTGCGGGGGGCGTTCACGTGAAAGGGGTTCCGGGATGGCTTCCCCGGCGGGGCGAGGTGCTGGAAAGTTAAAGGGAGCGGCGCGGCGGCGGGGAGCCCGAGTCCGTGCCCGGCCCCGGGAGGAGCGAGCCGCCTGCCCTCGCGCACCGACCGCCGCGTCCGGCCGCCGAGGGCGCGCACCTGCGGCGCTGAGTCCCGGCCCCGCGGTCGCCGCTGCCCCCTCCCCCCCCCCGCGCGGATGCTGCCGCGGGCCGGCGCGTCGGCACTTCCAGCTGCTCAGCTGCACCAGGTACGTCGGGCCCCGGTGCGGGCAGAGAACCCGCGGCGAGGGGCGCGCCGGGGACGCCTTCTTGGCTTCCTGCCACCTGCACCTTCACTGTCCCGCTTGCAGCCACGCTCCGGGGGTGAACAGTCTAGACGGGCTGGAGGAGGCTGTTGCTCCCAGGTGGGACGTGCCGCCCGGGAACCAGAGGTGGGATGGAGCGGGGCCGGAGCCGCGAGTCCACCCAGGTGCTTCCAGCCCGGGAGCCGACATTCCCGGAGGGTGTCACCGAAGCCGGGCGGTGGGGGACCAGGAAGAGGAGCCGCGTCTCCCCCCCCCCCATCCCCCCCCCGGCTTCCCTGTAGTACGCGAGGAAACACACTTGGGAGCCTCTCGGGCCGCCGAGCGCGATGGGACACGGAGCCCGCCCCGGTGCGCGGCCCCGGGCACGGTCCCCGGTCACGATCCCCGCCCCCGGCAGGATCCCCGGGTCACGATCCCCGCCCCGGCAGGATACCCGGGTCACGATCCCCGCCCCCGGGCACGGTCCCCGGTCACGATCCCCGCCCCCGGCAGGATCCCCCGGGTCACGATCCCCGCCCCCGGGCGGGTCCCCCGGTCACCATCCCCGCCCCCGGCAGGATCCCCGGGTCACGATCCCCGCCCCCGGCAGGGTCCCCGGTCACGATCCCCGCCCCCGGCAGGATCCCCGGGTCACGATCCCCGCCCCCGGCAGGATCCCCGTTCACGATCTCCGCCCCGGCAGGATCCCCGGTCACGATCCCCGCCCCCGGCAGGATCCCCGGTCACGATCCCCGCCCCCGGCAGGGTCCCCCGGTCACGATCCCCGCCCCCCGGCAGGATCCCCGGTCACGATCCCCGCCCCCGGGCAGGATCCCCGGTCACGATCCCCGCCCCCGGGCAGGATCCCCGGTCACGATCCCCGCCCCGGCAGGATCCCCGGTCACGATCCCCGCCCCCGGGCAGGATCCCCGGTCACGATCCCCGCCCCCGGCAGGGGCTGCCCCGGGCCTGCGGGGCCGAAGCTGCCGCGCGGGGACGCTCGCGCCGCGCGGCTCCCACCGGGGTGGCCCCGCCGCCCCGCCCAGGGGTGATAACTCGGGCTCCTCCTCCTCGTCGTCCTCCTCCCCCTGCGGGTCATATCTCCGGGAACCCAGCGCGGGCCCTGCCTCCCGGACACACGACGCTCACGTAGTCCGGTGGCGGCAGCCTCCCCGGCCACCTCCTTCCAGGCGCTCCGATGCGACGAGCCAGCCGCAGAGGGGGCTTCCCCACGGCCCGAAAGGTGGGTGCGGGACAGACCTCGGAGGCTCGCGGAGTGCTTGGGGGGGGCCGGGTCTGCGGGCCCCGGGGGCGGGGTCGCCTTGACCTGTGCGATCCTCCAAGTCTGGAAGCTCTGCCTGCCTCCTGCCCCGTGCCCTGTTCCTGCCACCCTTTTGAGCCCAGAGAAAGGGGGTGTGGAGGGGCGCCCGCTAGCAGAACAGAGGGTATAGGACCCCGGACGCCCTACCAGAAGTGTTGGGGCACGTCTGGGGATTGTTCCCTGCAGAAGAGGAGGAAACTGAGGACAGACTTGACTTGAAGACTTGGGGAGCTGCTGGAAGGTGTTGGAGCCTGTGGGTGGGTGTGGCCAGGCCTCCCTGGGAGACCCAGGGCCCGGGAGAAGAGAAGTTAGGGCTTTGAGCAGAGAGGGGGGTGGGGAGAGAGAAGAGGAAATGGTTCATTTGGTAGGGTTGTCCCGCAGCCAAGACCAAAGTGAAGCCGGCCAGCGGACTCACCACAAAAGTAAAGGTATTTAGGGAAGAACAAGAAGAGAAGAAAAGTTACTGGGCATTACTAGCAACCAGGAGTCAGAGCTAGAAGGGACTTCCGAGGACAAAGCTTAAGCCCAGAAAGGTTCAGGGACTTGCTCCAAGTGGCCCAGCTAGGTGGAGGCCTTCCTAGGCTAGTGCTCTGTATTTGACCTTGGGCACTTCTAGGTGGCAGGTACTGTGGCATTTTAACTTAACCTCTTTCCTGTAATATGCAGTCGCGTGTGTATGTGAATCTCAAAGATGCTTTAGATGATGGTGACAAAAGAGCACAAGTGGCTATTAAGGCTGTGAATAAAGGGCCCCGTGGTCTGAGTACAAAGGAAAATAGGTCCATTTTGCTCATACGGTGTCAGCCAAGCCCTTCAGGAGGGAGTAAAGTAATGCCAAAGGGTAGATGGACATGTCTTTTAGAAACTACAACCTGGTAACCTGGTTGTGAATGCTTGACCTAACGGAGTTTCGGTATTCCTGGTGGGTTCTTGGCACATCTGAGTTTTCTGTCTTTTCCTATCAGAGCATGAGAATGGAGGGGAAAAAAATGTCTTGGCCTTAATACAAAAAAATAAAAAAATAAATTTTTTTTTTTTTTTTTTACTTCCTAGTAAAGGCATAGCCAAAAAGTAAGTAACTCAGCTGCCTGAAACTGTGAAGGTCATGTCGTTATTTTCTATGCAAGGCTAGAGTTTCCACAAGAAAAACCATCATAACCTCTAACCCGATGAGCTCTCTTGAGGTGTGTTGTCAATAGTGGAAAAGGGAAAGTATTTATGTAAAACCATCCCTGTTCGCTTCAGTTGTCATGGAGTGTTAGGGGTTGCCCTCTTTTGACCAGGAACACTGAAATCTACCCTTGGGCATGGCCCATTGCCTTATGGGGCAGAAGTGATCTCGTAGGGATCTATGTGGAAGCCAAGTTTTTGAGAATCTGAGTAACAGCCGCTCATACTCTCACGATCTCAGTTCCTGCAGCGAACCGATATCCCATCGTACTTCATACTCTGCTGGTTCACGGATGTGTCTCTGTCTTCTCCTTCTGGCTTTTTCTCTGGCCAACCTTGGTGACTCATAATCCCTGGCCTGGGAAAGGGCTGAGCAGTCAGGAGAGTGTGTCGGGAGAGGAGGCCTCAGGACAGCCTGTGCTTACTGTGTTGGCGCTAATCGTTTAGCCAACAAATTTATCCTCAAATGGATAAAACACCTGTGCAGGTGCCTTCCTTTCAGAGACTTAGGAAATGTATCTTGTACATCTCCACTGCCAGGGGTACTTCTGGGCAATGATCTCCCCCTTGCCACAGTCCGCTGGGGAATTCCTGAGCCAGAGGGTCTGGAAGGCCTACATCAAATCAGCATTTGGTACACTAGTTCTTATAGAATGATCCAGTTCATAAAAGCTAGACTCTACCTGTGAGGATACGCAGGAGGCCAACAGTCAGATCATACTTGTCTGAGGCCACAGGGGTTCACGTCCTCACCTCCAGTTATGGTGACACTTACACAGTGAAGGGATCCTGGGCAGTGGTTGCCTAGGCAGTGCCCCTGAGGCAGCGGCCCTGGTAGGAACCCTTGGGCCACCAGGTAGTTAACTTTATTTTTGCCTTTCGTGGAAGATAATTGCAAAACCAATGAGGCTCTAGAAAGTGCCAGTGGGGTTGTTTAATTAGCTGGCTCTGACTAGAACCTCACCTTCCGAGTCCCGGTTCCCCTAGCTTTTACAGCTTGGTGATAAAAGGGGTCTCGGGCAAATTTACACCCACTGGGTCCAACCAGTGAAGCTTTACCAACGTCTTCAACTAAGTCTTTTTAGTCTGTAAGATTAAAAGTTGAGAGGGACTTTAGTCATCTGCAAGTATGCAGATTCTCTAACTGATCCACTGGTTTTAGAATTGTTTCCACAGGACCTTGAGAGTTTCCCAACCTTTTTCTAATGAGCTGTTTTAACATTGTGTGGGGAAGCACGTGTGAAGTGCCGGAAAGCACGTACTGAGGTCGGGTTGGAGGCTGGAAGGGATCGAGAAGAGGATAGAGAACTTAACAGTTGACCTTGCGCTGACTCAGGCAAGGAGGAAGGGCTGTAGCCGTCAGAGAAGGAACCTTGCCTCCCTCCGTTCACCCCAGGTTGTCACGGGTGGGCAGAGTGTGTGTGTGGGGGGCTGGGATGCAAGGCTTTGCCCACCACTTTGGGGGTATTTTTAATTCACATTTAATTAAAAATAAATTCCGGTGCATTCTAATGAAGTTTTGCAATGGACAAGGGAAAAACAAAATTCAAATGCTTAGTACATATATGGTTGTTGGGTTTTGGTTTTGTTTTGTTTTTTTCACATTGAACCCATTAGCCAACCTAGTGACCCTGTGTAAAGCTATCTTGCCCATTTCGGTGAGAACTTTTCCTTTCCAGAACAATTGCACGGGTACAAGAACAGATTAGGAAGCAAATTTGCTCCTAAAATTTTCACTCATTGATTTTGTTAGAAGGGAAACAGGAAGACAAATTTCCTTTAAAATGTATGTTTAGATAAGTACACTGTGCCTAGAAATTATTGTTTTGTATCTCTGTGTTTTCTAGTCAGCCGTCATTAAGTGGTTCCTGCATCCTATGAGTGGCTGTATTTCTTTTGGAAAATGGGATCAAACCCATTGTGTCTTCATTCTTATTTTTCTTTATAAATTTGATTAATCAAAATCAGAAGTTGAAAATGAGATATTTATTGGACTGAAACAGTGGTCTCAGCTCCTGTCAGAAGATGAGCAACATTTTGCTTATTGCTTCTCCTTAACTACCACCATCACCCTGAAGCCCCCCACCAGTGGGCAGGACCTAGCAGAGGTCTGAGATCAAGCACCCCAAACACCACCACATGCCTACACCATTGCCATAGCGAGGGGAGAGAGGGTTAGGAACTAATCCAGATCCTGTGATCTGAGGTTCTCAGACTACAGATTGTAAGCCTCATTTCATCACTGACTTCTTCAGTTAGCCCATTGTAACTATCAGATCACAATATAAATTTGCTATGGTAATTAAATGATAAAAATTATTTGGCTTTAGTGAGGCAGGAGTGTTGGATGGGATAGGTTTGGGGCCCATCTTGAATATTTTAGGCGTTTCATTAGATTCATTTTTTTTCTCCTTGATCATAGAAGGGATGTTATTTTTAAAAATATAAGAAACACAACGCAAGAAAACAAATTCCCTAAAATCACATGACTTGGATATTCAGTTTTATGTATATAAAAAGACTAGAGGGTATATTTTCTGTTCATATACCTAATATTTTTTCCCCACAAGTCTAGTATCTATGTACAATTTTATCCTCTTGGTTTTTTACATTAACAATGTATTACAAATTTTTTCCATGCCATTTAAACCTTTTTTCCAAATAACAGTTTTAATGATGATACAAAATTTTATTGCTGGATATCATATACCTGATTTAACTAGATACCTGCTTTTGATCCTTTATGTTTTCTCACCTTTTCCTCCCCATAATGTTGCACTGAACATTGAGTACATTAACCTCCGTGCATTTTTTGTTAATGCCTTAAGATTAATACTTGTGTGTGATATTAGAACCAAAAATGATAAAAATATTTAGAAAGGTTGTGGTGATTTAGACTAATCCATGTATTCATATCTTCTTTAAAAATATTTACTCATTGAGTGAGTAAAAGTAGGCATTGTTTCCTAATCTAAATTCTTTATAAGGTTGGACATTTTGCATATTTATGGGCCATTTTTAAGGGTTTTTTTTTTGTTGAATTTTCTACTCATGCTCTTTGGTCATTTTTCCATGTGGAATATTTGACTTTGAAATTGTTTTGTGAGAACTCTTTGTATATGAGAGTATTAACTCTTTGCTGCCATACTTTTTGTAAAGTGTTTTCCCAGTTTGTCTTTAATCTTCTGGTTTTATGTATTTTTTTTCACTTATAGAAAATTATCGTTTTAATGAAGTCTCATTTAACCTGATCTCTAGCACGATACTCTTTGCCTTTTATTCTGATAAACGGTATCTTCACTATAGAAAAAAAGCGAGTATTCTCTTTTCCTATACACCTTGGCATTTAGTAAATACCCATCAATATTTGTGGGATGAATTAATTTCTTTTGGGGCACCTGGGTGGCTCAGTTAAATCCTGCCTTTGGCTCAGGTCATGATACCAGGGTCCTGGGATGGAGCCCAGAGTCAGGCTCCCTGCCCAGTGGGGAATCTGCTTCTCTCTACCCCCCCGCCCCTCTCCCTGCTCATGCTCTCTTTCTCTCTAAAATAAATAAAATCTTTAAAAAAAAAAGAAACTCCTTTCTTTTTATCATATTAAAGCAGTGTCTACCAAAGTACATTCCTCAGAGCATGTGTTCTGCAAGATGCTCCACAAAAAAGGGTTCCTTAGTCAGCTAAGTTTGGGAACCCCTACAGACAGCATGTTCTTGTTGTTATTCCCTAAGGCACTCTAGCATAGTAAGGGCCCCCAAGAAATCCTGATGAAAAAACCTGCAAGTTTATTTTTTATTTTATTTTATTTAAGATTTTATTTATTTATTCATGAGAAACACACAGAGAGAGAGAGAGAGAGGGAGAGAGAGGGGCAGAGACACAGGCAGAGGGAGAAGCAGACTTCATACAGGGAGCCTGGTGCAGGACTCGATCCTGGGACTCCAGGATCACACCCTGGGCCGAAGGCCGGCGCTAAACCGCTGAGCCACCCAGGGATCCCACAGGTTTAGTCTTTAAACCAGAAGCTCCTTACTTTTTTGTTTGTGTTAACCTCAGTCCTCTTCTCCGCCCCACTTTACGCTCTTGACCTCCCCTGAAACCAAGGTCATGCTGGGCCACACTTGGGCTAACAGCACACTGCAGCCGTGCGGGCAGAGACGAAGGCGGACGCCGTTCACCAGCCCCTGTCGGGGTGATGCTGGAACGTCCATCTGATCTCACTGCCGTTTCCTTTTGCCTCCTTTGGCCAGGGTTCTCGCCTGTTCCTCTAACCCCATGATGGCTGTGGACATCGAGTACAGATACAGCTGCATGGCCCCCTCCCTGCGCAGAGAGAGGTTCACCTTCAAGACGTCGCCAAAGCCGAGCGAACCACTGAGGCCTTGCATTCAGCTGAGCAGCAAGAATGAAGCCAGCGGGGTGGTGGCCCCCACCGTCCAGGAGAAAAAGGTGAAAAAGAGGGTGTCCTTCGCAGACAACCAAGGGCTGGCCCTGACTATGGTCAAAGTGTTCTCAGAATTTGATGAGCCGTTAGATATTCCATTTAACATCACTGAGCTCCTAGACAACCTTGTGAGCCTGACGAGCCCGGAGAGCGAGAGCTTCGTTTTGGATTTCACGCAGCCTTCCGCCGACTACTTGGACTTCCGAAATCGGCTTCAGGCCGACCACGTATGCCTCGAAAACTGTGTCCTGAAGGACAGAGCCATCGCAGGCACAGTGAAGGTGCAGAACCTGGCATTCGAGAAGATGGTGAAAATAAGAATGACATTTGACACCTGGAAAAGCTTCACAGACTTTCCCTGTCGGTACGTGAAGGACACGTACGCCGGTTCAGACCGGGACACTTTCTCCTTTGACATTAGCTTACCTGAGAAAATCCAGTCTTACGAGAGGATGGAGTTTGCCGTGTGCTTCGAGTGCAGCGGACAGACTTACTGGGACAGTAACAAGGGCAAAAACTATAGGATCACCCGAGCCGAACTGAAGTCCGCTCAGGGAACAGCCGAGCCACAAAACGGACCAGATTTTGGGATATCCTTTGACCAGTTTGGAAGCCCTCGGTGTTCCTACGGTCTGTTCCCAGAGTGGCCTAGTTACTTAGGATACGAAAAGCTAGGGCCCTACTATTAGTGACCGTGTGTGATGGAGCGCAGGGAAGCCTCGCTGCAGTCGCAGGCAGGTGGAGATGGAAGCCAGGATGAAAGGTGAACTGCCGTTATGCACGGTCTTTGCAAAGAAAGGATCCTATTCACTTTTTTCTTAAGCCAGCAAAACCAGACAGGCTGAGATCACAGGACCGGTTTCACACTCAGAGTAGATGTGGAGTGCCCGGTCTGCTTGGCACCCAGGGTGGCCACGAGCACCATAGAGGTGCTGGAAGAGCCTT
Organism: Canis lupus familiaris; assembly: GCF_011100685.1. Lineage (NCBI taxonomy): Eukaryota > Metazoa > Chordata > Mammalia > Carnivora > Canidae > Canis > Canis lupus. The sequence continues at coordinate 36,200,984 of NC_049237.1, forward strand.
GGGCAGGAACCAGGCCTGCAGGCATTGCCGGCGAAGCTGAAGGAGGCAACGAGGAGTGTGCCCTGGCTTCCTGGAGGAGCCACTCCTCTCTCCCCTGGGATGTGCAAAGTCAGCCACCTGAAAGTCACTCCATCCCCAGCCATTTCCCACTGGACCTCTGCCGTTCATTTATTGGGTGCTCTCCACCCAGCCGGGTCCTTCCTGCCTGTTGATGTGGCTCTGTGTCCACAGCATGTACCTCACGCTTGATCTCTGTGTTTTGTTTTTTGGGTTTGCTTTTTTTTTTTTTTTCATTTTGTTTTCTCCACAGTTCATCTAATGTTCAGGAAAAGATAATCAAGGCAAATTATTAGCCTGTGACAGAAGCAGGCACTTCCTCTTTCTGACCCTGCATCTGTTTTCCAGCAGAGATCACCGTCTGAGTTATCAAAAGTAACTGGCTCCTGCACCGGGTTATTAGACTTCTGGCAGGCAGGACAGTCTGAGTGGGACACTTGCAGCTTTTCCTCTTGGCTTTCGAAGTACTCACTCCTACCCTGAGTCACCAGATAGCTCAATTACAAGATTTGTTTGAACTCGCTCAGCTGGTTTGCAGGCATCCCATGCTTCACAAAGGGATTTTAGACTCTCCTTCCTAGAGAGCCCTCCTTCATGCTGTGTTAGGACATTTTGACTTGCAGATCCCATATATCCTCAGAGCCTTTGGTGAATGTTTGGTTTTACTTTGACTGTGATCTGCGATATCCAGGACTCTTTACAAGCACCCGGGGACTTTGATTTGGGTGTTCTTATTTATGACGTGTGAGTATATATAAAGGGACAGAGGAGAAAACCCTTACCAAGTTCTCATATTTTATTTTCAATGTTTGGCAACTCTGAAATATCAGAGATTAATTGTTCTTAACCATATTGGACAATGAATTAAAAGTCTGTTGGTTCATACTGTCATGAGACTCTTGGGACTTTCACTGACAGATGGATCCCCAAACCCTGTGATTTTTTTCTTGGGGAAGATTGGTTTGTACTGGGGCAGGGGTGTAAAAAATATTTTTACATATATATTTGGAGAAGATTGGGTTGTTTTTTTTTTTTTTTTTTTCTGTTTTGCTTTTGGAGCTTAATTAAATGTTTTATTTTCCATTTGCCTGATCTTAGGAAAGGCTATCCACAGCTGCCTGGATTTGGAGGCACAGCTACTGGACCCTGCAAGCAGAGTCTTCTTTTGCTTGCATGTTCCAGATCAATTAGAAAAGACCTCCTGGTTTCTGTGGCTCGGGTCTTTTTTTTTCCCCCTTCTTTTTTGAACTTTAAAATGTTTTGATTTTTTAAATGTTCTTAAGTGATATTTGATGTAATTCTTGTTCCTAAAACTGGCTGTTACTAGTCTGCAATCGAGTGCTTTATTTTTTATGCCTCTCCCAGATGGGTAGGACTTGGGGATTACATAATTTATGGGAAAGTTGCATTTTTATCTTATGCTGAAATTGGGCAGAACTGTGTTCTTTCTAAACCTGTCTTATATCACGTACGCAAACGGTATGTTCAGTGTTACAAATACGGTGATCAGAACTATTGACAGTGCAAATCAAAATCAAAGGGAAACAAACCATTGTAGATAGGTCGTGAATTTGTTTTGTTTTAAGAAGTCCAGTTCCTCCTCCTCCAAGTCAGGAAAGGTACAAGGTGCACTGCCATTGACAGGTTACCAGACTAAGAGTAACAAGACCATCTATATTCAAAAGAAAAATGCCTCAAGAGTCTCCTGTTTGGTTTTCAGTAATGATGATCTTAAGACATTCCCACGTCAAAAGTTGAAATATGGTAATTCAGCGATAAATATCTCTTAAAACAGCCATAAACTCCCCTGCCCCTGTTCCTTCCTCCCAGCTTACCCCAGCTTTTTTGCTGGGGGCACTGGCTGCAAACTACCCCGCCTCTACTGCCAGTCCACCTGGGATGCTCGCCCTACCAGGCAAGTCCTCACCTGCTCCCAAAGACCCTCCTCTGACTAGAGAATGTGGTTGCAAGACTCCCCTGTCAGCATCATGGTTCAGGGAGGCAGAGACATCGGAAGAATACTGTCTTTTTTTCACCAGTCGGTCTCTCTCCCTTGGGCCCAGTTTTGTCCCAGAATATCAGCAGGGGCCTGGGATCTACAGAACCGCTCCTTATATCCGGAGCTCACCATCAGTAAACAGGTCTACACACTTCAGACTGTATAGGTTTCTTAGTTGGAGACGTCATTGCGGCCTGGCTTGGGGGTTTCCCCCTCATGCAGCTGCTGCTTATGGTGACAAATGTCCCCTGCCCCCCACAGCCCCAATGCCCTTTCCAAGTTGCCCCCAAAGGATGGGCCTCCCACCACTGGTGCTGTTGTCCAGAAATAGGGAAGCAGCTTCATTTCGTTTCCTATTTATTTCCCCCAAATGCCCTGGGGAGCATTCGCAAATTAGGTGCAATAAATAAGCTGGACTATAGAAAGATACGTAATAAATAAGCTTTCAGTATTTCCTGGAAGAAAGGAAGCATTTGAATGGGTTTCTTTTTATTTTTATTTTTTTAAGTATTCTGATGATAGGGGAACTGGTGAGAAATAATAGGAGTTCTGTAGTTCTCCAGAAATCAAAACCATTTCAGAGTCAACGTAGAACTTGTTTTTTTTCTCTAAGCTTTCATTTTACTGGTGGCAAAACATTACTCTTTCAAAGTCCTTTCAAGATGTAAATTTCGAACTGCTGAAAGAATGTTTTGTGGTTTTGATCTCTGCATATAATTTGCTTTTAAAAAACAAGCATTACTATAGTCACTTGGATGTTAAATGGGTTACATATATGTTTATAAGCCAAAAAAAAAAAAAAAAGTGCCATCTTCTGGGTCTTCCCTCTCGGTGGACAGTGAATGAAAGAAAACCTTGACTGTTCTTCATTTGTTTCCTCATTTAAAATTCCTCCGCTGGGTGCGGTTTGCCAGGGTAGGCCTCCTGGCTCTCTGCTCTGGGAGGCCCCCATCGCGATCACTGAGAGTGAGCATAAAAAGTCACAAGTGTAATGGGATCTTAGGTGTCATCGAAGACATTCTGGCGGCTTCTCTGCACTTCCTCAAGTGGAACATATGGTAAAGCATTACAGCCCCGCTGGTCAAGCTGTGAAGGGCGCTGCAGTTTCAGTTCCCGGTTCCTAGAGCCCGCTGATGCTGTGGGGACTCCAGGAAGGCAGCTGTGACGACGGTGTTTCACTAGGACCGCAGCGTGAATGTACACCCGAAGGCTCGTCTTCATCCGATGCCTGAAAGTGCCTTGTCAAGAAATGTCCGCGCGTTTTAAAATAAATAAATATTTTTGTACACAAAGTTAAAAGGGAAATGCACTTTAAAATCCCAAGGATCGATGTCTTTTGTGTGGTCTAAGAGAGTGGATGGTTCGGCTCTCAAACACAAACATGGAATAAAGGTAGAAAACACAAAACTGAAACTGTTCTATTTTAAAACTGACTCTATTCTGGGAGTCAGAGACTGGTGAGAATTTTCTTTCTTTCTTTTGTTTTTTTTTAAAGTAATCTCTGTGCCCAACTTGGGGCTCGAACTCATGACCCCAAGATCAAGAGTTGCGTGCTCTGCCGACTGAGCCAGCCAGGTCCCTGGGGACAATTATGTTGAATGAGTGTGTCTCCACATATAGAATGTAGGTTTTCAGAGGATGGATGTCCGTCAGTGGCTGAGTTAGAGAGCTAAGACACGGGAGAGGTGGTAATTGCCTGTTAGCCGTCACAGTGGTCAAGGTTGGTCATAGCTAAGAAAGTAAGTGCTAGAGAAGCACAGGGCCAGTGTTGCTCCAAATCCATTTGTACTGATCTGAGGGCATGTCTCCTACCCTCTCACTTGCTCTGGAAGCCTAGTTTGGGTTTACTCTTTTCAAAGGTGGGAAAATTCTAAATGGCCATGGTAGCTTTTAACTGCTTGTCCAGATAAACTGTAACCAGCAAAAAGCAGCTCCTGGTGGGACCTCCTTCTTCTCCTTTGGGTGTCAGACACTCATCCTAAGTAAGATTTCCAGAGATGTTTTATTTCAAAGTTAGATGGGATGGAATTAGAGGCAAATTGCTGCCAGATGTTTCCTGTCACTCAGTCTGCGCCACGCTGCAAAGGCCAGTAGGGGACCTGCAGTGGGAAGGCTGAGCAGTATTGAACCTCCACACCTAGTAAATAAGTGCAAAAAAGTTTTGCGATGAGCTACGCACATGGCATAACTGCCTTTCTCAAGACCGTCAAACGCTGCCTGAGGTTTGCCTTCACAGAAAAGGGAAAGGGGAGGGGGAAATCAATAGTGGTTTTTACGAACATCTATTCGAGATTCAGTATGGTTTTCATAATCATTACATAATCCTAACTGGTGAGATAAACATCTTGGAGATGTCTGGAGGGGGGAAAAAAAAGAAAAAGGAAAAAAAAAAAAACACTTTTCTAGGGCAATGTCCCCAGAATAGCAAATATCCAGCTCTGAATTATTTGGTTGAACTTTTGCTGCTTATCTACCACGTGCAAAGCAGTGGTAGGTACTTTTTCTACCCAACCCCTATAAGAGATATTCATGTTTTCGGTGAATCCTCTGATAGCCAGGAAAAGCAGTGTCTCCTTCTGTCTCTCGGTATTAGGAGTCGGGAAGCCTGGGTCCTGGCCTGGAATCTGTTGTTCCTTGTTCAGTGCTCTACCAAAGGGGCCCTGCGTGGTTTTAGCAGGGATAAGGCAACCAGGGGATCCTGGTGGTGCCCTGAGTACTTAAGAGTCAGCCAACATGTACATTCGAAAAATGCTTCTAAATATAAACTTGTAAGAAATACCACGTGTACGATGTCCCATTCTTCATGAGAATCACAGGAATGAATAGCATTCCAGACGACGGCTTGGACTTCATAAAACCAGTGTTCAAACTGAAGAGATGCCAGCTTGTTTTTATGGGTAGAGATATGAAGGTCCCCTGAGTGTTTCCAAAAGTCACAGAGCCTATCAGTGACAAAGCCAGGGGGACCACATGGGTCCTTTATTCTTTTTCCAAGGACTGTCCCCCCAACACTGAAGTCACTCGTACAGAACTGACACTAAAATGGTCATTCTGAAAATCAGTCCCTCCCCCTGGAGAGATGCGATCCCCTGGGGAGGAGTGAACACGCACATCTGTAGATGCAAATGGCACCTCCCGACCAAAGGCTTCCTCAGCATCTGTGAGGTCCACAGGCCACACGGAAGCATGAATGCAAACAGTACATGATTTGGGTATCCAAGGGCCCATGGACATGATCGGTGTCAGGAATCCACCAGAGGGGCCTATGGCTACAGAGGTATTCTAGCCCATAGGCAGGACTCATGGCCTCAGTATTATCTTTCACCACAAGGGAAGCCCTGTCATGGCACAGGAAAGCTCTAACCCTCCTACCTCTGCCTTCACTGTGAAGAGCCCTTGGTCAGGAGATAGAGACGGAGATCTCAACAGAGGTCTGTATCCACCTGGGATTCTCTCTGGTAGGTGACATGTTTAGTTGGCATCAGTCATCTGACAAACACGGATGTCCCTCCCTAGCCTCGGGCCCTCTGCTGGACTTGAATTTGGCAAAGGTAGGATGAGAATGCACAACGCTCACTCTTCTTTGTGGTCAAAAACTTTCATAATGATCCGGGATCCTGGCCCTCCACCCCAAAATGCAAGATCAGATGGTTAATCATGGGTCGGGAACTTTTTTCTGTAAAGGGCCAGAGAGTAACTATTTTAGGCTTTGCAGGCCACATGCAGCCTCTGTCACATAGACTTCTTTAAAAAAAAAAAAAAAAAAAAAGCTTTAAAAATGTAAAAACTGTTCTTAGCTGTGGACTATAGAAAAGTCCAAAATCAGGCCAAGGGCTCAACTTGAACTGCTGGCTGCTGTTTGCTGATCCTGGTTGAAGAGTCATCTAGAAAGAGTGAGACTTCAGAGTGGACTCCCAGACCCTCGGCCGAGGTCTGGAATCAACATCTGTTTGTTCATTTAGAGACCATATAGTTTCTAGGCCAAATGTGAATGCTCTTGAGAAGGAGCAGAGCTGCTATGAATTACCAGGGAGCACTCTCTGTGAGCTCGAGCAGCCCAAGCAACCCCTGCCAAGTGAGTCCTGGCGGTGCTCGCGCATCCTGGGCCTGTGGGATCTCCTCAGGCCTCTGGGGAGCCCAGAAGCCCAGGCTAGTCATGAGCTGGAATCACAGTTCTGGCTGGATAGTGCTTTTTTTTTGGATGGGTTATAATAGAGTGGTGATTTTGTCTGGTGGTTTAGATGTGTTTATGTTGGTTAGGTTTTCTGTTTCCTAATTGTAATACTGATGGCCAAACGCCTCTGCAAACTCCAGTCAATTCGAAAAGGAAAGGGGTTATTAATGGTTTGGACGTGTAAGTCCTGCTGCCTCTTTCCTCTCCACCCTGTCCCTACCAAATAGGGCACAGCAGAGCTCCCTGAGAAACTTGTTTACTGTGACGGAGATGGAGGCTGAACCTAGCAGCACTGCAAGCCCCAGTCCCCAGAAAGTAAGGCTAAAGTGCTCCTGGGAACGTAGCCAACTACAGGGTCTCAGCTCTTCTCTTTCTGGCCCAGAAAGTTCAAGAGGCCTTAAGAAGCACAGGAAATCAAGGAGGTGGAACTTCCTCTCCAAAGCCCTCGGCCTCCTTTCCTGCTGGCCATCTTTGTGATGCAGACACACATGCTCTTCCTTTTAATCCGTCACCCCCTCCTCCTTCTTTGACCATCAGCTAGAACCAAAGGAAGGTCTGTAATGCCAAGAAAACCCTGACCTTAATGCTGTGGGGATTTGGAAAGGTTTTTTGTTTGTTTGTTTGTTTTAATTGGTGTTTAATTTGCCAACATATAGCACAACACCCAGTGCTCACCCCGCCAAGTGCCCCCTTCAGTACCCATCACCCAGTCACCCCAACCCCCCACCCACTCCCCTTCCACTACCCCTTTATGAAGCTGCAGCTTACCCAAAGGGAACTCCACCACCAATTGGGGTGGGGAGGGTGAAGCTTTCCAGAGTCCACACCTCTTTCAGAGAAAATAGGAACACATCACAACCTGCGCTGTTACAGTTGGTGAAACAGAGAAATTTCTCACTACTGGGCCCATCCCCGGGGGCCACCTTGTTACTTATCCTTTGGTAGACACCTTGGTCCCATCTGAACATGCAACTATCCAGGTGACGTTTCACTGGTCTTATATCACACCGTTTTACCAAACGTTATCATTATTATTATTAATCATTCACCATTAATCAATTATCTATTGAAACATCACCCAAGTATGTTTGGAAATTCTTTTTGCAAAAAAAAAAAAAAAAGGAAATTCTTTTTGCACATGGTTTTTGCACATTTGCTCATGCAATCAAGCATTTGTTAATTTGAATTCTCCAGTCTCCAGGAGCTTTTCCATCTGCTGATCAATCACCGCACCACCTTGAATCCTCATGCATTATCATTACACACACACACACACACACACACACACACACTGAAAGGAAAAATTAAGGAAAATTATTTTCTTTTCAAAAATCCCTTTCACATCGCTTCATTTTTCTGTTCTTAAAAGGGGAGTTTCTGCCCTAGAGCTTCAGACCAGGCATTCTCTGTTGTAGCCAGGAGTAAGAACAGCCCTGAATGAGCACCGCTGCCCGCAGTAGCTGGAGCAGGGAAGACTTGTACAAGTCATTTGTTCTTCTCGTCCTTTCTAGCACCTCTCACTCCTTCTCTGCTCTGGGTCCCTGCTATCTCCCCAGGCAGGGAATGCGGAGACACACAGTCTCGGTCTCCTCTCCAAGAACTTCAGCTCTTAGGGACGGCCCCCTTGGACAGGAGTAGCTGGTGGTCTCCAAATGTTTTCTGAAGCCCTGGAACCTGTTCCTAAACTAAACCTGATGTGAGGGCAGACTGGGTGGCTCAGTGGTTTAGCGCCATCTTTGGCCTAGGTCATGATCCTGGAGACCCGGGATTGAGTCCCACATCAGGCTCTCTGTATGGTGCCTGCTTCTCCCTCTGCCTGTGTCTCTGCCTCTCTCTCTCTCTCTGTCTCTATGAATAAATAAATAAAATCTTTAAAAATAAGTAAATCAATCAATCAATCAATCAATCTGATGTGAACCCAATTTGTAAAATAAATAGAAAAGAAATTGAACCTAATTTGTAAAATAAATAGAACTGCCCCCCCCCATGTCAAGCCCCACATTCAGCAGGGAGTCTGCCTGTGGATTCTCTCCCCCTCTGCCCCTCCTGCTTGTGATCTCTTTCTCAATCTCTCTATAAAATAAAATATAAATTAAAATAAATTTCCACCTTGCTGCCCAAGGGAGAAATTGCAGGAAGCAGGGGATCACCCTCATTTCACACACACACCCCCAACACCAATGGCACTTCCTAAGAGCTCTGGGACCCAGAAATATGACTGAGAACCTTTTCCTTTAGAGCACTGAAGTTTCAAGGCTCTTGCTTCCTATGCGAGTGAGTATAGTTCAAGGATATCCTGTAAAATAAAACAAAAGCAAAGCTGAGAAACAAAACCTCTAGAGGAGCAAAACACAATTTAACCCCATATTATGCAAAAGGACTCGATTATGTTATGGAAGATAATTATTATCCTCTTTCACAAAAAAATCATTGGCTTGTTCACCAGAACTGCATTGGAGTGGCCTATTATCATAGGTAAGTGTCTCACATTTACATACAAATATTAAACTTCATGACAAGGCAAATTCTATTCCATACTAACAATAATACACAAAACAAAATTACTGAGTGCTTCTACTAGCAAGGTTGTAGTTGGGGCCCAGTGCTCCAGGGAATATAGAAAGAAAAAGATTGGGGCACCTGGGTGGCTCCATCAGTTAAATGCCTGCCTTCGGCTCAGGTCATGTATCCCAGGGTTCTGAGATTGAGCCCCGTGTTGGGGGGCGGGGGTCTTGGCTCAGCAGAGAGTCTGCTTCTCCCTCTGCCTCTGCCTTCTGCTCTGCCCGTTTGTGCTCTCTGTCAAATAAATAGAATCTTAAAAAAAAAGAAAGAAAATAAAATCATCGTCACCAAGCTATATACAGTCTCTTTGTTAGTACTGTTAGCCTTTTCTTCTCCTGAACTGCACAGGCTTTCACTCCATTTACCTGCATGAAACTAAAGCCCCGGGGCACCTGGGTGGCTCAGTCCCTTAAGTGGCCAACTCTTGGTTTCAGATCAAGCCATGATCTCAGGGTCGTGAGATGGAGCCCAGGTCAAGCCCAGTGCTCAGGGGGAATCTCCTTGTGGATTTTCTCTCTCTCTCCCTCTGCCCCTCCAGCTTGTGCTCTCTCTCTCTCTCAAATAAATAAAATTTTAAAAACAATACAAAACAAAAACAAAAACAAAAAACAAAAAACAACTAAGCCCAGACAGACAGTATTCAGGTTTCCTTTAAAAAAAAAAATTAACTTTCTTACTTTGAAGTAATTGTAGGTTCACATGCAATTTGAAGAAATAATGAGAACCGGGGTACTGTTTACCAAGATTCCCCCAATGGCAACATCTGGTGAAAATATAATTCAACTTCACAATGAGGATGCTGACATTGATATGGTCAAGACATTACAAAGGCTTCCCATATTGTCCCTTTATAGGCACGCCCAACCTTGCTCCCTCTGTTCCTCCTCCCCTCCCCCACCCCCATCCCACCCCAGGCCTTGACCCCTGGCAACCACGAATCTGGTGTCCATCATTTATAATTTTGTACTTTTGAGAATGTTTTATAAATGGAATCATACGGTATGTAGCCTCTGGGGACTAGTTTTTTCCATTCAGCATACTTCCCAGAAGATCCATCCAATCCTCCCATGTATCAATTTGTTCCTTTTTATTGCTGAGCATATTCTATGGCATAGATGTTCCAGTTTGTTTAACAATTACTATCTTGAAGAGTACTTGAGTTGCTTCTAATTTAGGGTGATTACAAATAAAGCTGTTATGAATGGTCACCTGCAGGATTTTATGTGAACATAAGTTTCCATTTATTCGAGGTAAATGCCCAAGAGTGATATTGCAGGGTCATGTGGTAGGGCCATGTTTAGTTGTGTTTTGCTTTGTTTTGTTAAGATTTTATTTGTTTATTTGAGAGAGAGCGAGTGTGCACAAGCAGGGGGAGAGGCAGAGGGAGAGGAAGAAGCAGGCCTCCCATGGAGAAGAGAATCAGACATGGGGCTGGACCCCAGAACCCTTGGGATCATGACTTGAGCTGAAGGCAGATGCCCAGACACCCAAGCCATGTTTAGTTTTTTAAGAAACTGCCAAAATGCTTTCCAGAGTGCATGTGCCATTTAATAATGCCACCAGTAATGCATGCAATTTCTTCACATTCTCATCAGCTTTTGAGGGTGTCTTAATTTTTAATTTTAGCCATTCTGAGAGGACTGTAGTGCATCTTACTGTGCCTTTAATCTGCATTGTCTTAATGGCTGATTAAGCTGAATATCCTTTCACAGATGGCTTAGTTGCTCTATGTACCTTCTATGGCGAAACATCCATTCATGTCTTTTGCCCATTTTCTAATTGGATTATTCAGAGATTTTTTTGTTTTTTAACTACTGAGTTTTGAGAATTCTTTAGATATTCCAAATACCAGCCCTTCATCAAATGTGTAGTCTGAACATATTTTCTCTTAATTGATAGCTTCCCTTTGCATCCTCTTCACATGGACTTTCTCAGAGCAAAAAATGTTTACTTTTTATTAATTTACCCTTTTTTCCCTTTATGGGATGCTTTTATGTCTAGTCTAAGAATTCTTTGCCTAGCACCAGATCCCAAAGAGTTTCTCCTATGTTCTGTTCTAAAAAGTTTTACAGTTTTTGAATTTTAAATTTAAATACACCATTCATTTTGAGTTCATTTTATATTTTGTATAATCTGAGAGGCTTAGGTGCAGGTTCATTCCTTTTGCCTATAGAAATCCACCTGCTTCAGCACTATTTGTTGAAAAGGCTGTCCTCCTTCTTCTATCTTGGTCAAAAAGCCTCTGTATGTGTGGGTGCTCTATTCTGTTCCATTGGGGTATGTGTCTATCCCTCTGCCATTACCACACAGCCTTGACTATTGCAGCTTTATATAGTAAGACTTAGTATCAGGATAGTGATTCTTCTCAATTTATTCTTCTTTTTCACAACTGTTTTAGCTATTCTAAGGAGTGTCTTTTCATAAGAATTTTAGAATAATCTACAGCAGCAGCTATAGTGGCTTTCCGATGTTCCTACTGTAATGCAAATTCTTCACATTCTCATCAGCATGCACACACACACACACAAACACAAACACATGCACACACACTGAGAAAGCGAGATTTGGATCTTAGTATCCAAAGAAAGGTCTTTCTAGTGCTATCATAGACTATACTTTCACTCTCTGTTTTCCTTGTCGCTTTGCCATCTTTGTGCTGTGGTTCAGGATGTGGCCATGAATCATAATATTTCATAAGGCAGAGTAAAAAATTCGAGAACCACATACTGTTAGAGATCATGACGTCCAATCTCCAATTTGACAGATGCACACAATGAGTCTGGAGAAATTAGGAGAGTTGCTGAAAGTTGATCAGAGTTTATGGCAGAAGCTTGCCTGTAACCAGGGCCCTGACTGCCGTCCTGAGCCTGTAAGTCCTGCTACTCGGCTCTGAACTTCTAGTAGCATAATTCACAGCAGGGCCATTTGCTCACCTGGATCAGGGTCCTGCTTGCATCAGTTCTATTAGCCTCTGTATCAGAGGCAGGGAGGGAGGCCGGGTGAGGAGGTGAAATAGAATAGGGCTTTATTTGTCCCTCTGACTGCCTTGACCAGTTCTGCAGTTTATAAATTTCCATTCTTTCTAAAATGTAAACAATGGAGGTGACCAATATACTAGAGAAAAATGGACATGAGTCCTAACTCTGTGTTACAGTGAATGGGCTAGCTGGAAGAAAAAGACAAAATAAAAACAAACAAACTTTAATCAGCCACTAATTGCAAGTCACTGTGGGTGATTGCCTAAGTGTACCATCCTGTCCTTTGCCCTCAAGGAGCTTACAATCAACCTGGAAGGGCCAGCAAGTACTTATTGCTCAAGTGACAGGAAATGTGAGTTCATCATTAGGTAACCCTCATCCTGACTATAGGAACACATTTATTTTTCCGGTGCTCATTACAACAGAAGTCAATACGGCATTGAGGATGAATAGTATAACCACTTGGTGAGAACTACTGAAAAATCAATTGTTTGTTTTTGTTCATCTTTCATTAGGCACGATGCATGTCTAGACCAGTTGAAAAGCATTCTGCTGATTTAGCAATGTTAAAATCGGTGCTGATAGCCCTGTTCCTGCTGCTATAGCTGAGGCCAAAATGCACTGCAGAGTGTACAAGCACTACCTCCTTCCACCCTCCTGGTGATAATTACAGGCCTGAAGTAGACTTAGAGACACATAAGACCCCTTTATGTCAGTAGCCATTCCATATTGGTAGATGGGCTGTCCTGTGGTTAATTCCTAAGGTGCATCAGTGAACCAAGAAGTGACTATTAAGGATAACTGCAATTTAGTCTTTGGTATTTTTTCTTCTAATTAAGAAACACAAATTTAGCTTCCTTCCTCTTCTTTCTAATTTAGTCCAGCAGTCATTGGGCAGGTACAAGTAAGTGATCACAGGGCCTGGGTAAGGATAGTATTGGAATGAGGTGGCAGGGGCAGCTGGTGACAGCCAGGAATGACAACTTTACAAAGACAGTGTCAGAGCACGGGAGAGAGGTGGCCTCACATAGTTGGGGGAATGGCTACATACAGAGAACTGAGCAAGTAAACCTACTAAGGATAGTGAGACCAGAGAAACAGAAGGAAGAACAGATGTAAAGGTACATGTGCATACATACATATGTGGGTGGGCATGTGTGTATATATAAAAGTACATGCATTTCTGAGCTCTGTCCACTGAGAGGGCCTGTGACAAGCAACATGCCAGTAGCAGAGGGCACACTGAGCAACCAAATCTTGGCTTCTCAGTATCACTGTCCATGAAAAGGAATCAAGGTCTCTGAGAGAACTAGCTGATCCAGAGCTGGGGCAGGGAAACTACAAGGTAAGCCAGGAGCAGCTTGTTATGGAGATAGTGCTCGATAATAATGGGCATGAGTCAAAAGGGCACAGAAGCCAGGTTCACGGGGCTTCTGGTGTCAAAATCTGGGTCATTTTTGAGCATGAAAATAATTCTTGATAATAATGTGGTATAACCCATGCAGAATAACTCATTTGTTTATAAGCAAACGAACAAACTTAGGAATGGGAGATGAGAAAGTTCCTCCTCGCAATAGAATGCCAACTAATAAATGTGTAGGGAATGATACAATCAGAAATTGTCTAGTTGGCAAACATCATAGTGATAATAAATTCAGGCAAGGAACCTCAACGGGTGCTAATACAAATAGGTGAAAGTAGAATGAGTAATGGATATTTACATGGCACTTCTTAATTATAAAAGAAAAAAGCACCTTTGCATGGAGAAATGGGCAGACACACTCATTATCGAGTGATCAAAGTTACTACTGGGACACAAAGTTAAAGGGACAAAGTGACAGCAGGGGCCACTTGATAGAGAGCATTAGGAACACAATATCACTTTTGCGACATTCCTGCTCAAAGTGCATAACATGGGGCTAGTCATAAGGAAGCAGGGGACAAACCCTCGTGGAGGGTCATAAAGGTCAAGGACCTTAAACCCGTTCTAGGACTAGAGAGACTAGATCATGCGATCCAGAACTGGACCCTGCTGGCAGGCACATCAGGGGTTAAAGGGGCTTGGATGAGAGGTATACAGTTCTTTGTTGCATTCTTGCAACTTTTCTGCAAGTTTGAAATTGGTTCAAAATTCATTGTTTTTTAAATTAAGCCAGCTTAATAATGATAAGCTGTAAAGATGACTTAAATGAGAATAACGTGTGTGGCAGTCTGTAGACAGACGCTGGTCTGCAAAGCTACCATCCTCCATCAGGAGGAGGAGCGTGAGCCGTATTGCACATCAGCTGCCTCACCAAGCACACCTGTGCTTCAACTGGTGGGTTTGTGCAAGCCTGACTTGCTCCACAAAGGAAGGAGAACATTGAATCACATTCTTGACCAAGCCCCTCCTCTCACCAGGGACACTTTGAGCAGCAAATGACATTTATAAATGACAGTGAAACACGGATTGAAACTTCATAAAGGAGGTTATGAAACTGGAGTTCTCTCTCATGAGTCAGGGTTAAAAATAATCATAATTATATGACCTTAAGTGTCCAGCTCTGAACTTACTCCTCAAGGTATTTTGGATGAAGTGACCAGCACCAGTGTGAGCTGGACTGATCACCTCATGGACTTATTCTGGTTTCCATCTCTTGGCATCCTCATAATCCTCAGAGGAGGGGATGCCTCTCCACTCTCCCTTAGTTCATCATGGAATCTTCACCAAATGAACACTGGTTAGACCCTTGCCATGGAGAAAAAAAATATCAATCAAAGAAGCATGTTTAAGTGAATTAGTGTGGAAAAATACTTCACCCAACATTAAGAAAACCCTCCTTGTAGCTAAAAGAGATATTTCTTGAAGATTTCATGCTTAGAGTTTATGTCTAGCAAACTGGAAAACAAACATCTTTCCTTGACTCCCTTGACTATAAAAGTTCTTGGCCATCTATTTCTTTCTTTCTTTTTTTTTTTTTAAGACTTATTTATTTGAAAGAGAGAGAGTACAAACAGGGGGAGGGGCAGAGGGAAAGGAAAATCTCAAGAACCCCCCATCCCCTCCTGGGCACAGACACAGGGCTCAACAGGTGGCTCGATCTCACAACCCCAAGATTATGCCCGAGCCAAAATCAAGAGCTGGACGCTTAACTAACTGAGCCACCCAGGCACCCCTTGGGTCATCTTCTTAATAATCCTCTTATTTGAGCAAAATCCTTGTTGGCATGTTCCTCTCACAGTTCTTCATGCTAGTCTTATATTTTGCCCTTTTGGTGAGTTCTACTTGCTCATGCCAAACTGGTGTGAGCCTTTTTTTTTTTTTTTTTTTTCTTGTATTTACACACCAGCCCATACTGTTCTGCTTCTGTTGCCAGGGTAAATAAATAAGATCACCTGATTTGTATACCACAGTTCAGAGGGGCAGGGACTTCAGGATCCAGCAGCTTGGCAGTAGCACACCAAGCTGGTCAGTCACATGGCCTTTGGGGCCATCCAAGTCCACCAGTGGGAGGAACAATTAAAGAAACCAGCAGGATCTTCAGTGCCAGCCTGGCATTGTCAGCAACTTCTACATTCTCAGGAAGAACGTAAACACTACCGCTACCTTGACCCAGTGAATCAATGGTCCCTGCTGCATTAGTTCATCTGTAGCACCTGGAGGTGACACCAAACATGGGGACGTCTGCCCAGAGCTGGGTGTTCCCTCCTAGCTAGCAGTGTTTGTCCTGGATCTGCAGAAACTATTTCATCAGCCTGCTAAGTGCTATAGCATGTGGGTGCAGCATGCAGGCAGACAGAGCCCTGGAGAGGGCAGAGAGGGTTTTCAGAGATCCACAGGAGCCCTGAAAAAGAGATCATGTTGCTGAACCTGTGGTGGCAGCCAGGGTAGTCAGGGACCTAAGGATGGAGCTATATCTGAGGCCCATTTCAATTTGAAACTTAAAAAATACTACACTGCTTGAAGCAGGTTCTCCACCATTTGGTTTCTCTGGCTTCTGCCTACCTCCATGGTCTCCATTCGCCAGATCCACTACTACCCGCTGACTCACCTTCAACCAAAGCCACGTTGCTTGGCAGTCCCCACGTAACCCACGCTATTTCCTACCTCTGAGCATTGCTCATAAAATTCCTTCTGCCCTGTTGACTAAAGGCCCAGTCCTTGGCTTATAGAGACACTCAGGCATGGTTGTTGAGCTGAGCTAATCCTTTTCTTATTGTGAACTACACAAGCTACTAGAGTTTACTTGTTGCCCATTCTTTAAGGATTCCTCTTCTTTTTTTAATTTATTTTATTTTTTTTAATTCAATTTGCTAACATATAGTATAACACCCGGTGCTCATCACATCATGTGCCCTCCTTAATGTAAGGCTTTTTTTTTAAAATCTACTTCCCATAAATGAGAGGCCTAACATGTCTCAGCAATAGGTTAATCCTATCTCAGAGGCATAGACGCTGGTCAGAATTTTAACCCAGAGGAAATAACCTTTTGCATTGGGTTTAACCAACAACACAGCATAGCCCATACAAATATCTCAGCTAGTGAAAAGAACTGCCTCATCCAAACTGAAAAATACCCAGGGTGTGATGATGTCTATTCCCATGTTAACAAAGCACTAATCATCATAGTTCTTAGTTGCCATGGTAATTTTCTCTATTGACTTGATTCCCATGGGTAAGGATACCAAGGCCTTGCCATTCCCCATCATTAAGGCAACTTTATAAATTATCATCCAAACTAGGACACTCTTAAAGGTCAGGAGGACTGATAATAATAATTACTCCAATACAACATGTATAAAAGGAAAGTTTCTGGACAGTGGGGCTATATTGCACACTATCCCTCAGGCTTCATGGTGTCCCATGCAAATACACCACAACAAGGGATTCCCAACTAAATGTGCTTTGTTTTTTTTCTCCCCAGTTTCAATTTATGGTCATTAAGAGCAGAGGTGATGTCTAATGCTTCTTGTAGATTACTTGTAATGTTAGATATATAATATAGTTGCTCAAAAAATATGTGCTGGGACGCCTGGGTGGCTCAGTGGTTGAGCATCTGCCTTTGGCTCAGGGCATGATCCTGGAGTCCCAGGATCAAGTCCCACATCAGGATCCTTGTATGGAGCCTGCTTCTCCCTCTGCCTGTGTCTCTGTCTCTGTCTGTCTGTCTCTCTCTTTGTCTCTCATGAATAAATAAATAAAATCTTAAAAAAAAAATATGTGCTGATTGAGTTCAGGTGAGATATTCTTCCCAAGTGAAAATTTCCCCTGAGTAGCTATAAATGTAAGAATGGAATTTTGCTGAGAAGTTAGGGCTAGAATATTTGGGTGGGTCTTTAGCACAGAGAAAATAGTGTTAACTATGAATAAAATACTCCCAAAATATTGTATGCATTGAAGAAAATTCAAGTGAATGGTAAGATCTGAAATATTTCCTAAAGACAGTGAAATCCTCCTGTATCTTGCTGAGCTAGTACATAGGCTTTTTACTAATCTTAGTACTTTATAAAGTGAGAGGAAGTAGAGGAGCTTGCAGATTATTTTGTTTAGGAAAAAAGTAATAAAATGGGATACTTTTGAACAACGCCAGCTTTGATAATGATAAATGAACATAATAATACTAAAAAGACACAGACTGTAAATACAGGACAGAACCAAGGACCACTTGTGACTCCTATTGCCTCATCTCACAGATGAGAAAATGAAGATCGAGAATAGTTAAATTGCATCCAGTCACCTGTTGCCATTCTAGGAAATGCTTGCTGTGAGAATTTAACAGCATTAACTATCCATCGGTGATTACTACAGCAGTCCGGGGACACTTAAATTGCCATCCCAAGGCATGAATATTGTCATCTGTTAGATAAGGGAAGTGGAAACTTTTCATAAGTTTTCAAAAGTTTTTCCAAGATGAGGGCCTTCTTTTATTCTTTGCTGACTCTACCCCCGACCAGGTCTAAGTTAGCAAACGTGGATCCACTCTTGGAAGCAACAAAAGTGTGAAAAGGGAGAAGGCAAATAGAAGTTGTAAGCAAAAGTGGTGACATCTGGCCCCCTGTGAGTGAATGTCTGCCCTTTGCCATCTTTGGCACAAAGACGATAAAACGTCAACATCTGATTTAGATATCCCCAGAATGAACTGGAGAGTTCGATCTCTGAGTAAATTGAGGACATACGTTTATGACAAGTCAGAAAGCTCCGTTTAAATACTGTTATAGTTTTAGCAATGACCAGAAACGTCACCTTTGTAGGGTCACTTTATTTTTCCAAGCCTCTAGTAATATTTCAAGGGTCTTCACTGACACAAAATTATGAGAAGCAACACCTTGGCATCTATCATTCGCAAGGACCACAGAAAGGTTCAATTCATTTCCCAAAGTTACACAGTGAGTCAAAAGGACAGTGCAGTTTATGCTTCTAACCTTCTACTAGAGCCATTTCTGGGAAGATAAAGCATGTGAAGGCCTTTCCTGGCTGTGTCACAAGCTGCCATTCTCAAAGAAACTGCTCCTAACCCTATATGTACCTCCTTCTACTCCATTTCCTCCCCTTAACAGGATGCCTTTTCCAGCATGATTATTAAAAATAGGGGGGGGGGGGGGAGAGCCAGAGTTGGGGAGGAGAGAGGCAGATCTTGGTGATTCCAGAAACTGACAAGATTTTGATGCCAAGAAGGCATTTTAGTTAGGACTTTCATTCCTAATTTATCTGAAACAAAAACTTGTACACTGATGAATTCCTTAGAGAAGAGGTCCACATCCAACCTACTGTGCTGTGAGCCTAGAAGTGAGCATAGTGACGTGGAAAAGCAGACATGGAAACTGAGTTCTACAGAGGAATTAGAAATGTAAACAATATTTTCCTCCTACCTACCCTAAGCAGGTCGATTCTTTCTGTAGGTGGGAAAGTTTAACCACTCAACCCCAGAGCACAGGCCACCAAAAGAAATGACTATTGTACCTTTGAGCTTGGTCCCTCTGTAGGAATTAGAGCCCTGGAAGCAAAAAGTAGCCTAGCCAATATCAAGGTACCCCTAAGTAATGACAGATAGGCCAACAGCACTGACTGGGCAGGGAGGCTTTAGCTAGAGTCAGAGATTGAAGAGCACCATGTTAAGATCCTGGTTTTGCTTATTCATGTTTAGTTTTTGGAAGGTATCTGGGAAGTAAAGATGTCAGTGACACTCTAGATACTGTTAAACTCGTGATTCACAAGCAAGATCTGGGCAAGAGGCTTCTTTCTAGCTCCTGGCCACCAAAAATAAACCGTAGAATTAGGCTGTTAACAGCTTTGGAAGAGATCTCAGAGTTTACCCAGACTTACTGATGAGGAAGTCAAGAAAGGCACAGTGACTTGCCCAGCATCATACCAGGATGTTGGCAACAATGAGGACTACAGTCAGAATCCTCAGAGTCCTTATCAGATGAACCCATGCCTTCTACAACTACAGGGATTCCCTCCCTTTGGGGTTCCTGGCACTGCAGGGCCCCTTGGACCTAGATATTCTCTCAATTGAGAGAAGGGAATCAGAAAGGTAAATATTTATGTATTTATATGACAATGAATTATATTGACATGTTTTGTCTACAGAGAAGGAGAGGTAAAACCTATAACTACTTTATGCTTACAAGAAAAGAGGTGCTAAAAGTCAGGGAAATCCAGATTTTAGTCCTTCTTCCACATGCATCCAGCTGTGTGACTGAGAGAAAAAATCATTTGATTTCTTTAGGTCTCACTAATTCACTTGCACAATGAGGATAATAACTAGACCGAATTAAAAAATTCTGGGGAGGGCTAAATGAGATCTGTCTATGGAATACTTACCATGGTGCCTTGCAAAGAATACATAAGCTATCATCATTATTTTGGTTTCTGCATGTTAGTCAGCTCCACTCAAAGTCACCTCAAAGGCTGCCCCATATCCAAGCGGACCTTCTTCTGTGTGCTGGAGGCCAGTATCCCGAGATGAGGGACCTTATGAGCACTTTTGCTGAGCAGGGACAGGGATCCCAGCCTGGATATATTTGTCTCATTGACACAGGCATGTACATCCCTCCAGCTAAGCCTTAGCACTCTTTCCACTTCAACTTCCTTCTCTCCAAAACAGGCAGTTGGCAATAGAATAGCCCCCTCTCAGATCAATCTTCCTGCAGATAACAGCCATAAACTCTGCATAAAATATCAAAGACAACTACCAAAAGCACAGGAGAATGGCCAAGAGCAAGCAGAAAGTAGAAGAACCAACACTTGGAAGAAGGAAAAGGCACTTGAGGAGTTCCTGCCTATTTTAAGACTTTGGGGAGACCCAAATTCTGTATTGAAATTTTCCCCAAATCTCTGACTGACCCCTGAACTCTGCAAATGTGGGGTAAAATCCAAACAACCCATGGCTAAAAGAAGTGAGCACAGATTTCAGCCTCTGCTCATTACAAGGTATACAGATTTTAGAGTTTGAGGCCTGCCAAGTTACTCTCCTGTTAACAACAACAACAACAACAACAACAACAACAACAACAACAATTTATCTCTTTGGAGGAATATATGAGAATCCAGACTGTCCATAATGCATTATCATAATGTCTGCCATATAATCTAAAATTAAATGATATATAAAGAATGTGATACTTTTCTTTAAAAAAGTAATCAATGAAGAACAACTGTGAGAGGATATAGATGTTAGAATGAGCAGAAATGGGTTTGAAAGCATCTATTATAACTATGCTCAAAGGCATAAAAAATAAATTCATAATAAGTGAACAAAGAGGAGATCTCAGCACAAAAAAAAGAAACTAAAAAATAGCTAAGAGAAATCTTGGAACAAAATACCCAATATCTGACTAAAAAATTCTTTGGATGTGCTTGGCATATTAGACAAAAGAGAATATTGAGTCAGCAAACTTGAAAATAGGTCAGTAGAAATTATCCAATTTTTTTAAAAAGAGGAACATTTTGAAAAAAAAATGAGCATTTTTTTTTTTTAAAACAGAGCTTCAGTGACTTGTGGCATATATCAAAAGGTCTAATATGAGTAATTGGAGTCCCAGAAGGAAAGAAGAATGAGAATGGGCCAGAAAATAAATATTTCAAGAAATAATGACTGAAGGTTTCCCAAGTTCAGCAAAAGACAATAACTTATAAATTCCAAAAAATTCAGGAAATCCCCAAATATGATGTATACAAAGAAAGTCTAGGCACATTGTAGTCAAATCACTAAAAATCAAAGACAAACAGAAAATCTTTCAAGCAGTTAGCAGAACAGCATTTTATAAAGAAGAGCATCAATGTCAATTTTCACTGACTTCTCACCAGAAACAATGAAGGACAGAAGACCATAGAATAATATCTTTTATAAGTGTAAAAGAAAAACAATTGCCAACTTAGGATTCTATATCCAATAAAAAATATTCCGCAAGAATGAAGGAAATAAGTGTCTTTAGTGAAATAAAGACATATCCAGACAAACAAAACCTAAGATAATTCATCACCTGCAGATCTGAACTATAAGAATGCTATAGTGTAAGTTCTTTAGAATAATGAAAAAGCTATAGCCACTTGGAGTTTCAAAGAGGGATGAAGAGTGTGAAAATGGTAAACATGAAATATTTTCCCACTGAATTTCATAAACGGTGTATATACAATTTCATAAATTCATAAATGGGTATATATGAATGTGTGTAATGTGTATAGATGCATGACAATTGTATCATAAAGACTAGGTGAGGTAAAGGACCTGTCAGATATAAAGGTTTTATATTTAATGTGAAGTGGTATAAAGTAGAGATTGTAAGTTAAAGATATGTATTTTAATCCTTTGAATAACCATCCAAAGCTAATTCATAGAGGTGTAACTACAAAGCCAATAGACAAATTAAAATAAGCATCTAGGGATGTCTGGCTGGCCTAGTGGTTGAGTGTCTGCCTTTGGCTCAGGGCATGATCCTGGAGTCCCGGGATCGAGTCCCACATCAGGCTTCCCATGGGAAGCCTGCTTCTCCCTCTGCCTATATTTCTGCCTCTCTCTTGGTCTCTAATTAGTAAATAAATAAAATCTTAAAAAAATAAAAATAAACATCTAAAGTGTTCAATTAATTTGGGCTGCCTGGGTGACTCAGTCGGTTAAGATCTGACTTTAGCTCAGGTCATGATCGAGCTCCCCTGTTCAGACTCTGTGCTCAGCAGGGAGATTGCCTGACCCTTTGCCCCTCCCCCTGCTCATACTCTCTCTCTCAAATAAAAGTAAAATACTATTTAAAAATTTTTTTAAAATAAATAAAATGTTCAATTAACTCAAAAGAATGAAGAAAAGGAGGAGCAGAGGGACAAGAAGGAGATGAGACCAGCAGAAAACAAATAGAAAAACAATAGGCCCAAATCTAACCAAAATAATAATTGTATTAAATATTAATAAAACATTTCAATTAAAAGGCAGAGATTGTGTTCATGGATAAAAGAGCAAGACCTAAATACATAGTGTCTACAAGGGATGCACAGAAAATATAAAGACGTGGGGCACCTTGCTGGTTCAGTTGGTAGAGCATGTGACTCTTAGTCTCAGGGTTGTGAGTTCAAGCCCCACATAGGAGGTAGAGCTTACTTTAAAATATAGATAGATGATAGATAGATAGATAGATAGATAGATAGATAGATAGATAGATAGATAGATGATAGAAAAAGTAAAGTAAAAGAATGGGAACAGACATACTATGTAAACAGTAAGCATAATAAGACTAAGTAGCAGTAACATTAGGTGAAGTTGACTTCATAAGAATTAAAGTATCAATTTATTAGGAAGACATAAAAATTGCATGTGTATATATTAAAGTATATACAGCATATATATATTCCAAGCATATAAATATATATAAACAAATATATAAAATGAGGACATTGCATGTGATATTTTATTACCCTACATGAGAAGGTGGTAGTGGTGGGAAGTTCTGGTGGCAGGTGGAGATGGAGTGAGGACTGTATTTAGGTCAGCACGAGTGAAGCATTCCACCTCCCCACACAGGAAAATACCTGGATCATCTTCTATAACTTTATGAACAAGACAGCAATAGGTTCTTAGGCACTCTTTGGTATAATTTCCACAACAACCCAGGCATCATTTGGAAATTCTTCATTGGAGCATGTGAATAATTGTATATATTGATAACTAATAAGAACATTAGTTTGAAATCAACAGACTTTCTTGAAACCATTGAGAACTTGCTCTATGTCTGCCATTGTGCTACAGGCTATAAGCTCTCTGCCTTCAAAGAGCTTAAAATATATTCGGGGCAGTAAGCCAGAAAGGTGAAAACAATCCTTAACGATACAAACTGAACTGAAGTTTCAAATAATCAGTGCAGATACAAAGTCACTCCGGTAGGTGGGCATTTAAAATGGGTAGGATTTGGTGAGGGAGTCAGGGGGTGTGCTGTGAGCAAATTTCAAAGGCAATGATCTGGCTTCCCAGGAAACAAAGGGCATGGCATGCTGGCTGGAAAGTTGCTTCCTATCACAATCCTGCCCTTCAGAGGAATGGAGCAGATCGAGACCTAAGGTTATTGTTGGCTCAGCCTTTCAGGATTTAAAAAACAATGTACACGTTTGGATTAAAGCTATGCAAACAATGATCAGGGACTGTAGGCCAGATGTACCCTACAGGAGGTAGGAAGAAAACAGAAATCCCTCTTCACTTCATGCAGGGAAGGTATGTTTTTTATGCCAAGCAAAGCCCCCCAAATGGTGTAAAAAGCCAAGGTCTCCATGGTTGGTGTGATAGATTTCCCAGGCAGGGGATGGCAGAAGCGCTCTTTCCTTCTCTTTGAAACAAAGGAGAATGATTTGCCCCCAAGCAGAAGCAGGCAGGGGATAAGGACTGTATAGCAATCTAAGGAAATGAAGGAGTAATATCCCCCGCCCTATTCCATGAAGTTCCGTCTCCTTACTTGATGTTCCCTCACCATTTTTTTGTACACTCTCTACCTGTCGGAGGCACTTGCTTATCTAACATCTTGGATTTTTCTTCTCACTCTTTTGCATATGGGTGTCTCATTACCACTTGATATAGTAAGTTCTCCAAAGTCAGGACCTGCTTTCTTCTACCCTTTCTGGTGTCCTAAGGTCCAGGATACAGCAATCCTACAAATGGGTGCAGGGTTATCGTCCATGGAAACAACCTGCATCAAGCTGCTTCCACTGTTGCTTTTACTACTCAGGCCTCCACATGCAGGTTGACAGGGCATGAGCTGACATAACCAGCTCTTCAACAGGAGCTCTGAAAGAGAAGTCTATTGATAAACTGGCCCCTGCTGTGTTGTTCAACGTCTGTAACTCCGAAAGCACAACTCATTTCTCCTATCTCACTACAGAAATTCCTTGGAGCAAGAGAAGGTGCCTAGCCTTGAGCCAGACCCAGCTTCATAAAACGTATAGAGTAGGGCCACAGGATGCTATGGGTGAAAGTATTAGTAGATAACATGCTCCCACGACGGAAGCAAAGGGAACTAAATGAAATCCTTGCACTTAACAATGCAATTGTCTTTTTGTCTTTTAACTCTTTTTTAAGTTTATATTTAAATTGCAGTTAGTTAACATACAGTGTTTTATCAGTTTCAGGTGCACAATGCAGTGATTCAACACTTCCATATTTATCACCCCATACTCATCATAAGTGTACTCCCTAATAACTCCATCACCTAGCTCACCCTTCCCCCGATTCCCCTCCCCTCTGGTGGCCATCCGTTTGTTTTCTACAATTAAGAGTCTGTTTTTTTTTTCTTTCTTACTTTTTCCCTTTGCTTGTTCATTTTGTTTCTTAAATTCCACTTATGAATGAAATCATATGGTATTTGTCTTTAAGATTTATTTATTTAGGGAGAGCACAAGTGGAGGGGGTCGAGGGAGAAGGAGAGGGAATCTCAAGCAAACTCTGCACTTAGCAAAGATCTTGATACAGGAGAGCTTGGTTCTTGTCTCACGGAGCTGAAGAATGAATCTCAAATCTCACCGACAAGAGAGAGTTAAGCAAACTGAGAGTTTTTTAAGCAGACAAACAGATAAAGCTCTCAGAAGGGAGAGGGGTCCTGACAGGGTTGCCACTGAGGGCTTTTATGGCCTGTCTTTTATAGGAAACTGACCAGGGACTTGGTAAATTTTTGTCAATATCAGGGTGGATATTTGGAACAAACATGGTGGACTTAACAACTATCATAATAACAAGATGTTTTTGTAAATATCATGAGTCCAAACAAGGTGTTCCCTTCTCTCAGGTTAATATCTCCTCCATAACATTTCTCTACATCTGGGATTTCTGTTTTTTCTGTCTTATCTCTGTTTTCTTGGGATGGCCTGACTCTGGGGCTCTTCCCTTATCTTTCCCTGTCTAGCCCTATCTGCCCCTAACTCATTCTTACATCAATCTCACAACCCTGAGATCAAGACCCAGGTGGAAACTAAAAGTCAGCCACTTAACTGACTGCCACCCAGGCTTTGGTATTTGTCTTTCTCTGGCTGACTTATTTCACTTAGCATTATTTTTTTTTCCACTTAGCATTATACACCCAAGCTCCATCCATGTTGTTGCAGATGGCAAGATTTCATTCTTTTTTATGGCTGAATAATATTCCTATATATATATATATACACACACACACACACATATATATAGAATCCTATATATAATATATAATACATAACATATTATTATATTATTTATATTATATATTATATAATATATATTCCTATATATAATATTCCTATATTCCTATATATAATATTCCTATATTCCTATATATAATATATATAATATTCCTATCTATATTATATATATAATCATATATATAGGAATCCTATATATATGATTATATTCCAATTGGATTATATTCCAATATAATATTGAAATATTATATATATTATTATGTATTATATTATATATATTTCACATCTTCTTTATCCATTAGTTAATGGATGTACACTAAGGCTGCTTCCATAATTTGACTATTGTAGATAATGCTGCTATAAATATAGGGGTACATGTATTCCTTTGAATTTGTTGTTCTTGTATTCTTTGAATAAATACCCAGTAAGTAGTGCAATTGCTGGAGCATAAGGTGGTAATATTTTTAACTTTTTGAGGAACTCCATACTGTCTTCCAGAGTGGCCACACCAATTTATATTCCAACGAACGGTGCACAACTGTTCCTTTTTCTCCAACTGTTCCTTTCTCTCCGCATCCTCACCAATACCTGTTGTTTCTTGCGTTGTTGATTATACAACTTTCAAAAGAACATTTCTAATCCATCATTGAAACACACAAGCTACAAATAGTTACTGAGTGTCTGTCTGTATACGCAAACCACCAAACTGCAGGCTAGCATGGGAAGCTAACTACTTAGAGCAGGCCTTGGCGATACAGCGGACTAAGAAGGTTTTAACGAAAGTTGTTTTTAAATGCATAAATGAGCTCCCAAGAAAGAAAGTGAAATACTCATTTCCCAAGAATACAGAGGTTTTAAAAAGTTTTTAAAACAAAAACAAGAACAAACCCGGAATCCACACTAGCTGTTATTGCGCCTTCTCCAAGGGACCGGTTGGAAAAATGAGCATTATATAACATGGTGATCAGGGCAGTGCTTCCCAACCTCCAACATGCTCATGAATCACCTGGGATCTCATTAAAAGGAAAGTTCTGATTCTCTAGGTCTGGGAGGGACTGAAGTTCTGAGTTTCTAACAACCTTCAAGATGCTGCTAATGTTGCTGGTTCAGGGACCACTTAGGATCTTGGCAGCATTGGGTTTTAAAGTAAACAGCTTGTGATTTCAAACTCAACAAGGCCTGATAGAGATATGAAGCTGGGAACTGAAATCCCTGCATTAAGTTAGAACCCTAATAAGAGTTTCCTCTTCAGGTAAATGATAACCTAGAAAAATGCACCACCAAAGATATCATGAGGAAGTTTTTCTGTTTTGGGCTGGACTCTGGGTAGGGAAATACTGTCTCCCATGAAAAAATAGCAACTCTAGCCTACATCTAGTATGGATGAAGAATTCAAATTTACCCGTGTAGTCGAGAAAACACTAAGTTTGGGAATTAATGAAAAAGCCTGATCCTGAGCCAGTGATACCAGAGTCTTTGGCAGAGAGCAACCATTAGAAGCAGTCTTTAGAAGTTGCCTCAAAACCTATGTCACGAGAGTTTTTCACACACACGCAATCTCTACTGGAGCACAAATAAACAATTACAAAACACATGAGGAGACAACACACTATTTGCAAGAATGACAAGGCAAAACAAAATAAAAAATTAAGACTTTATTCAATAGAATGGCAAATCAAAATATAATATAAAAGGAATGTTTAAAATAATTACATATCCCGAAGGCAAAAACCCCAAGTATAGACAAGGCATTATGAAAAAAAAAACAAAGATTTGAAAATTTTTTCTAAGAGTGGACAAGTGTCATGACAAGATTAAAATGCATGTACTGGGGTGTCTGGGTGGTTCAGTTGGTTAAGCGTTGGACTCTTGATTTCAGGTCAGGTCATAATCTCAGTGTGGTGAGATGGAGCCCAAGCCCTAAGTGAGGCTCTCCACTCAGCATGGAGTCTGCTTGTCCTTCTCCCTCCTTCTCTGTCCCTTTTCCTATGCATGTACATGGACACACACTCTCTCTCTCTCAAATAAATATATTAAATCTTTTTAAAAATTTTAAAAATAAAATGCAAAGTACAGTTTAACTACAGATTAGCAAAACTGAGGAGAGAATATGTGACTTGTAAAATAGGTCCTGGTAATTTATAATTGCAAAATGGCTATGCACATGTTACTCATTAAAAGGCCAGAGAGAAAAAGAGATCAGAAATAGTAAAAAGCATCAAGAGAAGTAGAAGATGGAAAAGAAGGACCAACATTTAGTTGGGGTTTAAGTTTCGAGAAAATGTGTGGGAATTCATATTTAAAAATAAGGAGGAGGAGGCATTAGTCCCAGACAGAAGAGAAAAATAAATATATACCAACACAACCATGGCAAAGCTACAGAACAATGACAGCTACAAATGACTTAAAAGTAGCCACAGGAAAAAGTAAGAAAAGAGAAGAAAAACAGAGAGAGAGAAGGAGGAGGAGGAAGAGGAAGAGGAGGGAGGGAAAAAGGGAAGGGGACAGGAGGGAAGAGAAAAAAAAAAACAATGAGAGAAAAAGACACATTATACAAAGGACAAAAAGTAGCCTGATAAAAGGCTTCTCAATACCTGCAATAGGCATTAGAAGACAATAGAAGAATATTTCCAAATACCGAGGGGAAAGTAATTTTAATCTGGAATCTCTGCAAGGCTAAATTACTAAACACAAGTAGACATGAAATAAGATAAATGCAGACAAAGAGAATATGCTATTCACTGATCCTCAATGAAAACAGTGGACTTTAAGAAGGAAAAAGTAAGGTGCAAACAGCCCCCAGATCTGAATCAATGACAGCAGAACGGTAGGTGGGCAAGACGGGGGGGGGGGGGGGGGGGGGGGGTCAGAAGGCATTCCTAGTGAAAGAAATTGTTGAAATGCACCCAATAAAGACATAAAAGCAAGTACTCTCTCCTTGTACCCTGCTCTATTTTTTTTCACAGTACTTTGTTTTGTTTCTTGACTTTCTCTCCTACTAGAATCTAAATGGCATGAGGGCAAGAACTTTACCCACTGTATTCCCCAGCCAGGCATATAATTGGTGCTCATGTATCTATTGAACACAAAAAATGGAGCCAGCTGGTGCAGAAAGGCCTCAAAGTGTGTGGAGTTTAGACTTCCTTCTCTGGGGAACAGGTGGTATGAGGTAGGGAAGTAACTAGCATTTATGAACATCCACCTGGTCCTGGGCTACACACAATTCCTCTCATTTTACATTGGCTGTGCAGTAACAAAACCCATATGCTAGGGAGCTAAATGAATTGGTCTTTCGATCTGGCCTAAAACATAAGCTGGGCATTTTTTTTTTCATCTCAGTTTATTATTTATAGACATTACTGCCTATTTCCAAGGGAGATGTGGGCTGTGATTGGACATCCAATGTGATGTCACATCCAACTGAGGCAGAAGAGAGATCGTGCTCTGCGTGCTTGGGTAAAGCTTCCACACTCCTGAGTATATCTACATTCAATACCACTTAATGACCTGGTAATTCCAGTTTTCTCACACCTACCTCTGTAGACTCCAGGCCACAGAAACCCTGAAATTCTGGTTCTAGCCATGAATCATTGAAAATCAAAAGGCTCCATCATGAGGTCACAGACAGCCCCACTCCTTGTCAACAGGCTGTCTCATCTTCTATGTTCTCAACTGTACAATGAAGATGCCCTCTTTGAGCCACCTCAGGTCCACTAGCTGCTGTGAAGATGTCAAAGCCAAGCGACTCTCCAATTCTGGCCATCAGCACTCACCAACCGCCCCCCCCACCATCAACCCTGCAGCCAATTCTAGATACACACTGAGCAGAACTGTTCTAATGAATGGTGTCAGACACTGTGTTCTCATTCAAGTCCTGATAGCATGAGGGTGACTCTACACACAGATCTGAGGGCAAAGAGCAAGAACCCTTTCTCTTCCTCTCCTACAGCTAACACAAAAATGGAGAAGGCAGTTTTTGAGAATAGGCGTAGTAGCTGGCGAGCCACGAAAAAAAAAATCACTGGTTATACATCTATATAGCATGAGAAAGCAATGAGAAATAATCCTGATTGAGAAGCACACACAGTGAGGCTGGTGCTGCTGGCTGCCCACCACCTGTGTTCTCGCCTTTTCTCATGGAGCCACATTTTTGCTCTTTGCATGCCTTTTGCAGTACCTGCAACCCTGCCTTCTCCACTCACTTAGCTTCCTGGGCTTGAAACAAGCTTGAAAACAAACAAACAATCAAACAAGCTAAACCTTCCTCTCATCTTCTCTTTACCGTCTTCTTTCTCAGCTCTTTCCCTCCCTCTGAACCCTTGCCAAAATGACTTCTTCTAGACGTTGAAATTCGTCTCCTAAAGCTGTGGTTACGGCTTCCATCCTAGATAGTAAGCTCCATGAATACAAGGGGCACATGCTGGTCCTTCTTGTTAATCCAAAGCTTCACACATAGTAAGTGCTCCATAATTGCTAGAAGGAAGGGAGGGAAAGACGGACTGGTTTGGGAAATGATGTCAACACATACTGTATTCTTTCTAAAGAGCGACTCTCTGAGCCTAGAGACCTTGGAGAAATTGGAAAGGATCTGGTTTCAGACCCACTTTGTGGTAGGACAACAATGTGGTTTCAAGTTCTGTTCTCTCACTGCTCCTAGGTGGATTCAGCTGGCTGAGCAAGTATCCTCTTTCCTCTCTCACTACAAAGATTTGTAGAAGAGGTCCTGCTGTCACTCTAGGCCACCCCTTCTTGTCTATAATTCACCAGCCCCGTAAGGGAGGTCATAGCAGATTCTACTACATTTAGAGAAGGGTGGGGGACGTGTTAGCTTGAACTTCTTCCGTGTTCTCCAGAAAGTGGCAAGCACCCACTATTTTGTCAGGACTGAGGAGAGTGGATGGGAAAAAAGGAAGCAGAAGACACAGACTCGGATTCTGATGAGATTTTGCTCTCATTTTGACAAGATTAAAACCACAAAATAATTTATGAACCACACAATGTTTAATTAGCACAATAATTACTTTAGCGGGGAGAGAGCACTGTTGATAGGAGAGGTAGAAAGAACTTCCTGGAGGGGGTGGGGTTGCAAGGTTATCCTTGTCTACTGTGGACTATGGTAAAATTTCCTGAGAATCTGGGTCTCCAGTCTGTGGCATTACCTAAAACACTACCTGGGCTTTTCCGGGGATAGCTTAGAAGGTTTTAAAGGAGGGAAGGATGTGACCGATGCTACAGACACTGTCTATTTCCCTTCAAAGGACCCACAGGATGGGGATGGAGTCAGGGGGAGGGGTACCTGCCCTGCTGTTAAGTGGAAAAGAAGGGCCCTAGGTGTGCTCCTTTTTAGCTTCCCCACTTTATGATTTGGAGCCCAGGGCTCTTTGTACACAAGAGACAAAGATTTCTTCCTGAATCCAGCCATCCGTGTTTTGGGGGATAGTTTCCGTTTAAAAGTGAACACCCGTGAAAGTAGCACTGGTGGCTGCCGTGCGCCTGCAGCCTGGAGTGGGGTTTACACGCACACTGAGAAGGGCTGACATGTATGGATGCCTCTGGTGATAGCAGCAGTTATATTTAGGCCTGAGCTCAAGTTAAACATGGGAACTCCTGCAATATGCATGAAGAGAGCACAAGAACAAACACAAGTGCAGGGCCAGTAAAAATAAAGAGCAAAGTACAAGACTCAAAAGAAGAAATATGCACAGGCTCTGTGATGGAGCCGGTGAAGCTGGTCACTGTGGGCAAGGTCGGCAGACGTGGGGTTCACAGCAGAGGGGCTTTGCCCAGTGTTAGGAGCCCACAGTGATTAGAATGAATCAGCCAGGACATGCCTTCATTAACCACCCGCTCTCCAGCTGGCTACGCTTAGGGACAGCAGCCTTGTGCTTAAGAAAAGGCCGTGAAACCTTGGAGAACTCACCTAATTTCCCCATATTTTAGTTTCCTTACCTATAAAAACCAGGGAATTGAAGCACATGATACTCAAATTCCCCCTCCGGCTTTAGGACATTTCCAGCTCACCTGGCTCACTGTCTAGAAGACAAAGCTGAAAGACACCTTTGTTTTCTGAACACTGTTGACATAGTGATCTGTTATCTTTACCATGTCCTCTAAGAGATCAACTGAGCAAAAAGCACACTTCCCCTCCCCGCCCTGAACCAAAGACGATCTACTTAAAGCTAAACTACTCTAGGAAAATTGTACATGGTACAGCAGGAGCACACTGGGTGGCGGGGGCGGGGGGGGGGGGGCGCAGCCCTCAGAGGACCTCTGAGCAAATTGGAAAGGGAGCCTCCTCCAGGTGGGCAGAGGTCTGAGGGCCTCACCTCCCAGCTCACCCGTTCCTCCTCTCTGGCACTTCCACACCTGCAGGGTCTCCACAGAAATGGAGCAGCTAACTGCAAATAACGTGGGGACAGTCAGGGTGGTTTATATGCTTGGTTCCCTGCTTACACGGCATCATTTTTATCTACCTCCTAGGACTAGGACTTTTCTGCTTTTTGATTCATGTATGTAATGTATGTATGTAATTAGTAACTCACAAATTCACAAAATGCTGCAGTTTTTTTTATTTACTACTCTATAGAGTAGTAAACTGTTACCCCCCTTAAAGTCAGGGAGAGACAGAGTTGATCTGTGCAAAATGCATGACATACATGGTGAGTATTCCTTAAATATATTGAATAAATGAATGAATAAATGGATGACAACTAATCTCACAGTGGTTCTGAGTTGATTTTGAACCATGGATTTCTTTGAAAGCTGACAAAAGCCAGGGACATTTTCCCACCAAAATGCTTATGTATAAACATACAAAATTTTGCATACAGTTTGGGAGGGATTGCCAACCCCAAGCAGGAAAAGCTTTAGATTTTAAGTGAGGATGGGAAAGTATGAGTTTTTAAGAAAAAAATTTAAAAAAAAGAAAGAGGAGTAGAAGGAAAAGGAGAAGAAGGAGGGGGAGTAGGGAGGAGGGGAAGGAGAAGGTGAAGGAGAAAAAGTAACTAGGAACTGACAGCAAGAATCTAAGGCTTTGACCGATAATTTTCTTTAGTCCTTAAAACCCTTTAAAATAGACATTACTATCTCCATTCCACAGATGAGGAAAATAAATAGCTTTTCCACTGTGAAACATCAGATCAACTATTCAATCTAAGTCTTTTTCACTCCCATACTTGTATTCTTTCTGCTATATATCATTCTACCTTCAAATACTTAGTCAATCCCATTTATTGTGTTTTGATGGAGGAGATCCTCTAAAGAACTATGATCTAAACCTAGTAAAAAAGAACTACAGTTTAAATATAGTCATATATGGGAGCCTGGGTGGCTCAGTTGGTTAAGGGTCGCCTTTGGCTTAGGTCATGATCCCGGAGTCCTGGGATTGAGTCCTACATCAGGCTCCCTGCTCAGTGGGGAGTCTGCTTCTCCCTCTTCCTCTGCCTGCCTCCTCCCTGCACCATCCCTCCTTGGGCTCTTTTTCTTTCTCTCAAATAAATAAATAAAATCTTTAAAAATAAAAATAAAATAGTCATATGTTTGGATTGCACAACTTTATAAATGATTTCTACAGAGTTCTAGAGCAATATATAAAAATAATTTTCCTAAATGTACCTTGCATATCACATTTTGCTTAGATTTTCAGACTAACAGTTAAAATGAAACCAACATAGGGGTGGACAAAGAGACCTGTCAGTTCCTTAGAAAATTAAACATAAATCTACCACATGACTGAGAAATTCCATTCCTTGTGTCTACCCAAAAGAAATGAACACATACATCCACATAAATAGCAGCACGCAAAGGTTCAGAGCACCAGTATTTAAAGTGGAAGCATTATTTAAAGTTAAAAAGTGGAGGAAACACAAAAGCCCATCAACAGGATTAAAAAAAAAAAAAAAGGTATATGATACATGGAATACTACTCAGCAGTGAAAAGCATGAACTAGTGATACATGCTGCAACATGGATGAATCTCAAAAGAAAAATGCTGCGTGAAAGAAGCCACACACACAAAAAAATACATATTGTATGATTATTTATATAAAATCCTGAAAAATTCAAGCTAATCAGTAGTGTTGTAGTATGATTACTGCTTTGGGTAAGAGGTAGGGGAAAGAGGGAACAGAACAAACTTTGAGGGGTGATGAATATGCTCACTCTGTTGTGATGATGATTTTATGGATATAGACATATCAAAGCTCATCAAGTTGTATATTTTAAATATACAGTTTATTATATGTCAATTATACCTCAATAAAGCTATATTTAAAATGTTTTAAAACCCTCTAAAATGGCTTTGATTGCTTTCAGAATAAAATCCACCCTCTCTACAATATGTTATGAACTGCTTATTTATTTTTCTCTTTTCTTTCTTTCTTTTTTCTTTTTTTCTTTTTTTTTTTTTTTTGAAATCTCCCTTCTTACTTACTAAATGGTAAATCTCTTCTGAGGAGAGAGCGTGTTTTGTTTGGTTCACCATTGGATCTTCCGTACCTAGTACAGTGGCTACAAAGGCAAATTGTTAATGAATGAGTAAGGAACAGAAAATCATTACAGGTTGAAGAGCAGTACGGAAAATATGATAGAAAGTATACTATACTACACCAGAGGAGGGAAAAAGAGTAGACATGGAATTGTCACAAAAGGCTTCAGAGGGAGGTAAAACTCAAAGCGTCCTGAACATTGGTGTAAATAGGAAGAGAGAAAATGAGAGGGCCTCCAAAGGGAGTGTCAGTGAGAGTACAGGCAAAGATGTGATAGGGCCTGGAGCTTGTTTGGTGGGAAAAGTAGGCTTACAAGCCTTAATTCCCATAGCAAAGGCATATTTAGGACAGGCAGGATGGACCACTGAGACTAGCAAGAACGCTAGCAAGGAAGTTGGAAGGAGAACAGCAACAGGATGTAAGTCATGAGCATTTCCAAGACAAGGATCACAGGACTTCGGGTGCACTGAGCACTCTTCTCCAGCGATGCCACAGGTACCACCAAAGTCAAGCTGCTCGAGCAAGCCTCCTGGCCAGCCCCATGCTGCTGCCCCTCCCCTCTTATCCTCATCCTCATGGTGACCCTATACACAATCCAGCAGTGATAACTGTCCAAGTGCTTCTCCTGGGATGATCCCAAGGCAAGAAAAAGGCAATTGCCTTGGGGCACTTGGCTTTGGTTTGGGGCTGGTGAAAAGGCTCATTCCTTAATTCAGAAGCAAATGTAGGTGTCTTTAGACATCTTTGTTCTGATGCCTGGTTTTTCTCCACCTTATAAGGGCCTATGAACTGGGGCAGGTTTGCAATCCAACTCCCTTTCTAAACTCAGCAGGAAGCACTTAAAGGGCCTGGCTTTGTTTTGAACAGAGAAGAGAGGAAGCAAAGCAACTGAAAAGCTACTGTTTACTTTTCATTCAATGCTAAAGCCAAACAGAAAGTGTTTGCTCTCTGCTGAATGCTGAGGAATGGAGAGTTGTATCTGAGCCTCATGAATGGGACAGTAAGTGTTCTCTCTGCCTTAGTCCACAGCACCACATTTAGATAATGCTCGAAGTTTACCAAGCACTTTCACACACATTATCTCATTTGATCCCCAGGTCAACCCCATGATGAAAGTCGGGATTATTATGATTTCCATATCACATGTGACCCAGTGCCCTGTAGCTGGGAGGCAGGGGCCCAATGGATGTTTCTTTAACAAGGTCACTAAGGCTAAGTGACTTGCCCAGGGTCACAGAGCTGGGTTAATCAATGTCTTCTCCCTGTCCTCAAAGATGATCCTTAAACACAGAGCAAACTGTAACTACTACAAACACGTATATCATGGGTTTGCGTATCCCTTGGTCACAGGTCCCCTATTTACACTGCTGACTCCTTGCCATTACACAGGAAGCTAATAAGGGGTACCAATTACTGAACATCCATAATGTGCCACGTGCTTTCATTCAGCATCTCATTTAATCTTTATGATCCAAAGAGCAGGTTATATTATCCTCCTCTCTGCAGATGATAAACTAAAGGTCAGCAAAGTGAATGAACTTTCTCAAAGTCACTAGCTGTTCCAACAGCCAGTAAAAAGCAATCAAGATTCAAGTCAGAACTTCTGGCTCTGAGGTCTGCTCTTTTTTCCATTCTGCTATGATGGCTTTTAACTGGGGAATTATCTTTGGGTCTTCCTGCCACACACTACCCTATTCCAGGTACACCCCCCTATCCCACACCCCCACACAACCACACTCATAAGACATACATACACACATCAACCCTAAGGGGATTACAACCATTTTGAGAATAGGAAAAATCATCTGAATCTTAGTATTTTTGAGCCTTTAAATCTAGCAAAGCACTTCAGGGTTTCCTGTCTTCTTCATAAAGACAGCCATTGTTAAACATTAGGGAAGGGCCAGTCTTGTATGAGATGAAATAGCTAGTAATCCCAAAAGCAATGAACCCCAGCAGGAACTCACATTGTAAAACATAGCAAATAATGAGAAACACATTTATGTTCCCCAACCAGTGCAAAGAGAAAAGAGAAAAGGAGATGTGGTCTTTGTTCTGAGCAGTTGGGTTGCTGGAAACTCACCATCCATCAAAAACACTGGACAGAAAGAATGAGCAAAGGCAAGCTCTCCCTTGTGTTGAGAGCAAGAGCAAACAGGTAGGACAGATGGTTGGAGGGTTTTTGCCTCATCAAAGAGGTTCACAGATTGAAAAGTCTGAGACTCGGTGCTTCCAGGGACCAGAGAGAGAGGGAATGCTAGGTAAAACATCAATCCCTAACTCTTGTAGGGAGGCCTCTGGGACGTCGCTCAATGTTCACTGAGAATAGGAGTGAGATGATTTGCTGGCTGTTGCGATTTGTTGTAAGAGTCCACAATGAGCCTCAACATCCATAATGTAATAGGATATTATTTTAAGAATTGGAGCTTGTCAAGAAATAGCATAGCTAATTTTTCTACTTCCCTCAATGCTCTGTCTGCCATCTGTAATATTTTCCAGCAAAGCTTTTAAGTTGCTGATGATTACTATTGTCATTGTCATCATTAAACAATTACATTAAAACAATTATTAATAATTGTTGAAGCTAGCTGATAGACATGTGGGTATTTTTCTGCATTTGAATGATAAAAAATACTTAAAATGCGTTAGCATCCTCTCCTAAAACTCAGAACTTCCCCTTTCTCTCCTTGAAAAAATAATTATTTTTAAAGTCTTAAGCTGTTTTATAAACATTATTTATAGGGATGCTGTGCTTCTTCATTTTGTAGTCCCTCGGTGTCTTCACATCCATACCCTACACTCAGCAAATGTCTTCTGGTAGATAAAGCTCCCTAGAATATTCGGGGATTTACGTTCTGCTTCCTTAAAAGTGTGCTGTTCTCTTGGACAGATGTGCTATTTTCCTGACCCCTGATGAATTAATCCAGATCAACCCAGATCTGTTCTCTGAAGGACCAGTACTGGTCCCCCTTGGTTTCTCTGTGCCCCCTTGGTTTCTATGTGAATGACTTCACAGAACAAACAAGATTCTGGATCTTCAGAACTAGCAGGGACAATGTCACAGAGCTTCTCTTGTTCAACTGGTGCAGGGTGGCGCACCACACTCACTGCTGAGATGTGGCAAGCCTAGAGCACCACAAAACGGCATTTACTTAGTCACCACAAGGCTGTAGAACTTTTTAAGTTCTAGGTGATCCAGTTCTACCATGCGTCTGAGCCAGGTTCACCAGGGCCTGCTCTGGCAATTGCAGACTTGCCCAAATTGAAACTAAACTATTGTGGAATAAATAAGTTTCTAAACCAAAATGAAGAAGTAAATCATGCTAATGACCTTGAGAAATGGAAGAAATTTTGTGAAATCATAAACCACATCTCATGCTTTCCAACTGGCCCGCATGCTAGTTGCATGCATATGTGGCTATTATTCCTGCCAAAAAATAACTGATACATGAAACATCACTGTACCATCAAATTCAGAGGCGATGCCACAAATGTATGTAATGCATAAATGCTGTAATTGGCACCATACACTCATCTGTCATAATAATGCTATAGGATTCCAGTAAGACTCCACCATGCAATCAGTGTCCAGAGCAAAACGAATTGGCCTTCACTGCAAAAACATTATACATACAAGCATGTATGCACATTATCTGTTTACATTTGTTGTGGGTTGAATTGTAGCCCCTAAAAATCCATATGTTGAACTCCTAACTCCCAGTACCTCATTTGTGACCCTATTTGGAAATCGAGCTATTGCAGATGTAATTACTTAAAATGAGGTCATATCGGAATAGAGTGGGACCTAACCTGATATGACTGGTGTCTTCATAAAAAAAGAGGAATTTGGAGACAGGCATATTCATAGAGAAAGCACCATATGAACATGAAGGAAGACATTGGGGGGGGGATGCGTCTACAAGCCAAAAAAGACGACTAGCACATCCCCAGGAGCTAGAAAGCAGGCATGGAACAGGTCTCCCCGTCACACCTTCAGAAGGAACCAACCTTGCTGACATCTTGATTTTGGACGTCTAGCCTCCAGAACTGTGAGGAAATAATCTCTGTTGTTTCAGCCACCCAACTTGTGTTATCTCATTACAGTAGCCCCAGTAAACTAATGCAAGATACGTCTATACATATATAAGTCACCAGGTCTCAAGAATTCAAAATACGAACAAGGAAGTAAAAATCTGAATCTAGTTCTAGTGGCCAACCCCCACCCACAGCCTTGGCTCACAGCAGTCACAGTTATCCTCATAAATTGATAAGTAGGGAAGGACTGAAAGAAAAATTGCTCCTGTGGTGCCAAGCAATCTTCACTTAAGTCCCATATCTGTTTATCTATGGCAAAAGCAAATCTTAGTTCAAGTAATTACTAACAGTCTACTTGACCAATTAACCAGTTTCTGAATATAAATGAGATATTTTCTTGTTCCAGCCCAGACTCAGTGAACCTGACCACTGGTCATGAGTGATGACAGTGGTGTCAACAGGAACATTCTGAACAGAATGAGGGCCAATACCCTTCCAACTCTGCTCCTTTAAGGGTTTACATAACATCACAGGAATCTCATAATCAATGCACAGACACACACTTCAATGTAAGTGCAGAAAGCTCTTTCCAACAGCAGAAACCAACACTTCTGCTACTGAGTCCTTTTAGCAGTCTTTAAGAATGTCTGTCTCTTGGGGTGCTTGGGTGACTTGGTTAGTTGGGTGTCAGACTCTTGACTTCAGCTCAGGTCATGATCTTGGGGTCGTGGGACAAACCCCTGCATCAGGCTATGTGCTTAGCATGGAGTCTGCTTAAGATTCTCCCCCTCTCTGTCTGTACTTCCCGCCCCCCCAAAGAATGTCTGTCTCTTTAAAGCTTGTGTATGGATTCTGAAATATAGTTGTAAATCCAATGATCTGCATTTGACTCTCAAACTTACATTTAACATTTTTGGGAACTAGAGAGTTCCTAAGTGCTGTCATATACAAACCAGACACTTATTTTCTTTGGGATTCTTTTGAAAAATCTGATAACATTAGACCTTGACCTAAGAATCAGTGTAAAATTTGTTTTCCCTGATGGATTCATTTATAGAAAGCCAAAATTCAAACTTGAGCATTTGGCACTCAAACGTAAAATAAGAGGAACTTTTTTATTTACGCACAAATAGCAAGAACTCTAACTTTCTTGTATGTGTTGATTTAGGGATGATGGAGAAGGGTCAGTGGAAAGATATAATTCATGCTCTGTGTATTCTGAAACAGAAGCATATTGACCTGCAGTGGCGTTGTAAACTTGCATATGAGAAGCAAAGGGGAACATATATCCATAAATATAAACATTTATTACTTAAAGAAGATTATCTGTGTTCCTGGCTGAATTCTGAACTTGAATGCAGTCTTTAGCTCCTAAATGCTGAGTGTTAAAAAGCAAATATTACACATTATTAAAAAAAAAATAGAAAAAGTACCCTTAATTGCGCCACTCAGAAACAGTTGGGAATATTTCTTTTCTATAGTACTTTCATCCCACTCTCTCAAATTTCAATTACACTGCAAAATTAGTGGTCTTATCTGTGTCTGTCTTCCACTTACCATTACATTGGAGTCTTTTTCTTATTTCACTGCTTTCTTTTCTAAAGCACAATCTGTAAGTGATGAGAGTAGTTATATCTACAGGGAAGGACTGAGGTCTAACTGAGAGAGAGGCCTCCTTCTTATTTCTTCTCTTTTGCACTATTTAGACTCTTAAACAATATGCATGGATTACTTTTCAGTTTAGAAAATGAATACATCTAAAACATCATTTTGGGGGGCACCTGGGTGGCTCAGTCGGTTAAGCATCCAACTCTTGCTTTTGGCTCAAGTCATGATCTCAGGTTCGTGGGTTTGAGCCTCGAGTCAGGCTCTGCATTCATCGCAGACTCTGACCCTCTCCCTGCCCTTCCTCCTGCTTCAGCCAGTTTCTCAAATAAATACAATCTTCAAAAATCAATCAATCAATAAAAATAAAATAAAACATCATTTTCATTGGCTGTGTAATTCCATCATATAGATGTACTTAAATACATTTAGATACTTCCCATCCTTAGCCATGTCAGTTTTTTCCCAAAATTTTACTATCATATATAACACTAAGGTGAGTACCCTTAACATACACACTCATCATCATCACCTATGATTTCTTTTGGGGAGATTTCTAGAACTAGAATTACTGGATCAATGAATAAGAACTTTTTTTTTTAAATTAAAAGATTTTATTTATCCATTCATGAGAGACACAGAGAGGCTGAATGAGAACTTCTAAAGACTTTTATATATCCATGCAAATTATTTTCTAAAATACGGCACCAATGTGCCCTCCCACCAGCAAAACTCCCTGGAGCTCACCTCATCTCTGTTCCTACTGCTCCAACACCCACCTGTTCTCTGGCAAAATTTGAGAAGGATGAAGCAGTTGGGTTTCTAGATAATTGGGTCAGCCAAGCATCCTGGGCCCTTGGATTAGGTTTGCTCACTCAGGTGGGGTTGTCATTACTCACTCCTCAGTACATGCGGGTGTCTGTGTTACACACGTACACACAGGAATGTGATTATGGTGGGACAAATGCCAGGTCGACAACATACAAGCTGTGATCTCATCCTGCTGCCAGTCATCCTTCCTTTGAAAGCAGCACTCCCTCCTTTCTGTCAGTCGTGTCAGGAGATGTTCTCATGGGTGATTTCAGGGAAACTCTCTCCTGGCTCACACTCACGTCACCCTCCTCTGGATCTTATTAGGATTCCCACCAACAAATCTCACCTGAATTCATCTCACCACACCTCTTATCTCCTCAGCAAAAAGCAAAGTGGACTCTCTTACCTAATCCCCCTATTCTTCCTAACGGTATAAAACAAACAACAAAACCCTCAAGGATTGCTGACTACCCAAACCTTGTCATTTTGCTGTTAGCAGAGAAGAGGTGCCAAGAACAAGAAGGCATCATATGTGGGCTCTTGGTAAGACTGAAGAGGTGACTAGGAGAAGAAAAAAAAGTGCATCTTCCCAGGACTCCAAAGGAGAACCCAGAGCTCTCGCCAGAGTCAGTAAGATTCATCTGTTTCCTCCCCACAGAGCAATGTGAGCACTTTCTCACACTGAGTTCTATAACACCTGGGGGACTAGAGAAGCCCCAGTGGCACACAGGACATACATTACAGACCCTTGCCTGCATCAGTCCTTATCAGAACAGAAAGGTGAACCGATAGTTCCCTTGTGGATCCAGGCTCCTTGCTCTAGGACACTGTGTGCCAGAAAATGAGAACAATCTAGAAAGCCTCTCGGTCAACTACAGTCTCTTTCCATGTGTTTTGCAGGCAGTAGAGGTGCACAAGTTAGAGGACTTCAGTAGAGAAGGAGAAAAATGAGAATGATGTAGGAATTAGATTACTTCCATTGTACATTTGAGGAAACGGAGTCTCAGTAATGTCAAATAACTTGCCTGATGTTACACAGTTAGAAAGTGGTTGGGCGGCAGTTCAGTCCTAAGTCTGGCTCATTCTAAAGTATGGGCCATTTCATTCTGCCATGTGTGCTGAGCCCGTGGGCTAGGAAAAATATAATTCTGCACTTCATCACAGAAAACAGAGGGAATGTCTGGTAGCACACTGCATGACCTGGTCGGGGAATGTGCTCGGGCTGCTTGTGGAAATGCTCTCAGACATCCCAGACAGAGCACTCTAGACACTGAGGTGAACATGAGCAATGAGGCAAGTTCCCTGAAACTACCTATGAGAACATCTCTTGACTCAGCTGGTAGAAAAGAAAGTGTGCTACTTTCAAATAAAGGATGACAGGCAGCAAGACGAGACCCCGATTTCCGTTTGTTGAAGTGACATTGGCCCCATCTCACCCACCACCCACAAATGTATGCATGGCCAACACAGGCAGAAATATTTGATGCTAAGTGCCCCGGCAGCTTCCACAGACTTCCACTTCCGTCACATGTCAAATTTCCTTTCAACACCAACTGTGGTTTGCTGGTTCCCAGTCCTGATCCCTTTTCTCTTTTGCTTTGATAAAATGCTTTGGCGGGATGGGCACAATTGGGTTAATGAGTTACAATAAATGCAATTTCAGCAACATTAATTAGTTCAATGTTTAATAATAATTAACGTGAGAAATTAAGTCATTGGACAGCTGTTTGGCCTTATTTTCAGATCACACTTCATTTCATTTTACTTACAGAGGCTCAAGACAGAACAAATGCATACATTGGGATAAACACAGGGTTGAAAAGGTGTCACCTAAAGTGAGCTCTGCTTTCTTCAGGGTTAGAAAGCCTCTTATGAGCACTGAACCTCACTGCTGAGCTGGCCAGGAGAGCCAGAGGTCAGCAACACTTTCATAAGTAATCTCTCAAGAGACCACATCCCACGGAGTGAGTCAGAAACATACCTCTGCATACCTGCGTCAGTACTAGCCATTCCTCCCAAGCCTGCCAGGAATAGGGTGACCGTCTTCCTAGTTTGCCAGGGACTTTCTCAATGCAGCACTGAAAATATCATATCCTGGGCAATTCTTCAGTCCCAGGCAAACTGAGATGGTTTGTCATCCTAGCCAGGAGATGAGGAAGGAACAAAGGGTCCCCAGGTATCATACCTGCCAGTCTCTGCCTCTTTCCCTCTCTCTAAAAGTAGAACTATCTATAACCCTTGTGGGGCCTGCTGCCCATCTAGCTACCTGGGGTGGTCATTTGTGTCAGTTGGGACAGAGTGCAGGTGTCTAAATTTATCCATTTAAATTTTGTGTTACTTCTCTGGACTGAGATGTGTGTATGTATGAGTGTGTACATTAACCCAGATGCAGAAGTAATACATCATCACTGTAGAAAAACTAAAAATAAAGATAAGACAAGAAGGGGATCAAAAGTATTCATACCACCCAGCAGTAACCATTTTGAGAATTTTTATGTATACTTTTGTCAATTATACTGTAGGTATATAGAGAGGTATAAATTATAGGAAGTCCATTCCTGAAAAACATAATTACAAAAATGATCTTCTGAAGCTCTTGTTCACTCAACAATATGGGTATTTATCCATGTTAATGACTATACCTTTACAACATCATTTTAAATGGTCACATAATATTCCATAACATGTATATGCCACAGATCACTCAATAAATGGATTAGGTAGGACATTTAGGCTGCTTTCAATTTTTAATTGTTATAAACAGTGCTGAAACCAATATGCATGTTGCTATGTCACTGAACACATCTGATCTTATTTTCCTAGAATAAATTCTTAAAAGTGGAATTGCTAGGTCACAGAGACTGCACTGCTTTTAACTCTTCTGATATATGTTAGAAACATGTCTTCCAGGGAAGTTATCACACTTGCAATGAACAAGAATGACTATTTCCTTCTTCTTTGAAGAGCCTAGGTTTGAAGTTTCTTAGAGACTACAATCAGTGCAAGAAGAAGCAAAAGACCATTTGCAAAACAATTATTGCATTTTTTGAACTAGAAAGAATCCTAGAGATCATCCAGTTCCACTCCATCATTTTCTAGATGATAAAACTGACAATGAGGGAGGAAAAAGGCTTGCCCAGGATCCATGGTACCCAGTGAATGGCATCCCCCTAGCCTCACTACCCTGACCCCACTCCCACTATTATCCTGGGACTAACTTAGTGAGGGACCAGTGGGTGAAGCCCTCACTGTGAGGCATTCTCTTCTTCAAGTAGGAAGGATCTGAGTAGAGTATAATGAAGCATGACCAAGTAACAGTCATTTCTACTTGCTT
The DNA here is from genome assembly GCF_011100685.1 of Canis lupus familiaris. NCBI lineage: Eukaryota > Metazoa > Chordata > Mammalia > Carnivora > Canidae > Canis > Canis lupus. The sequence continues at coordinate 36,244,654 of NC_049237.1, forward strand.
TGAAGAGTATATCAATCTCAGATAATCTGCCCCAGACACCCTCTGCACCCTCTGAACTTATTTGCAAGTTATCTCTATTTTTTGCATTTGTAAAAAATGCCCCAACACCACAGACAAATTTGGATTTGGAAGAAGACTGGAGTTATGTCCCTAATACTAGGGATGAAGTTAGGCTTTGATCTGCTTTTCCTGTGATTGTTCCTGGTTATATGAGAGATTATTTGTCTTCTGCATACGCACACATTTTTAAAAGTATTTTGATCAAATAAAATTCTGTTACATTTAAGTCCTCAGTGGCAAAGATTGCCATCGATAGAAGTTAGAAGTCACCTGCTATTCCGTATTCCACAGACCTCCACTAAATGGTAGAAGATTGCTTTAAAAAATTTTTATATTTATTTATTTGGGAGAGAAAGAGAGAATGTGTGGGGGTTGGGGGAAGGAGGAGGGATAGAGGGAGAGGGAGAAGCAGACTCCCTGCTGAGCAACACTCCATCCCAGGACCCTGAGATCATAACCTGAATTGAAAGCAGACACTTACCTACTGAGCCACTCAGGTGCCCCAGAGGACTGCTTTTTTTATGCAAACCATTTCCAAAAGCCAAACTTTGTTATGAATTAGTGTCAGGTATTCCTGTCCAACTCTTTTTGACTCATCCTCTAACTTTTATTGACTCATTTTTTAGCGTGAATCTAAATCAGAGGTCAATAATTTTCTTTTTTTTCTGCAAAGGACAAGGTAGTAAATATTTTAGGCTTTATAAGCCACATGGTCTCTGTCACCACCATTCAACCTTGCCCTTAGAGCACAAAAGCAGAGACAATACATAAAGGATTGTGGAGGTAGTCCAACAAAACTTTACTTACAAAAACAGGCAGTGGGCAGGATTTGGTCCTCAAGCTGTCATTGCTGATCCCAGATTTAAATCATCTAGCTCAGATCGCTGCACTTCCCTCCACCATCATGGTTTCTGATTTACTAGGTTTTGGGAATTGGCCCAAGAATTTGAATTTACAAGTCTCTAAGTGATATGTCGATGCTGCTGTTTGGAGGCCACACTTGGAGAACTTTTGTTCTAGGATATAGTCCCTTAAGCCTGAAGTGCTCAATAAATTATTAAACTCACACAAATCATCACAATTTCTTCTGAGTGACTACAACACTTGTATGTAGTCTTGTTTTTTTGGAAAATAAGCATGACTAGCTTTTGTACCAGTCAGGTTACCAAGTTAAAGTCAATGGAACCCTCTCCAGTTAGTGCATGAGGGAAGGATGTATTAATGCATGTTATAGTGCTCACAGATTCATTGGAAAAGCTGGAGTAATATCTTCTCGGGTCAGCTTCCGGGAATAGCTCCCAGAACAACACTGCAGAGAACGCGTGTACCACCCATCCCTCCTGATTCCTTTCCCAACTCAAGTCCCAGCTGAAGTCTTGTGCCAGGTTGGTCTGATTTTCAAAACTCAAGTCCCCTGTGAAGGCCCTAGGAGCAAGGGAGGCTGGGAAACACAGATTTAAGGGTTTCTTACTGGGAAAGCTAGCAATAAGATGACTATAAAAATATGGAGTAGCATTCAGAAGATTTTAGGGTAGCCACTACTCATACAATCCCATTACTAAGAAAGAAAAAGTACCCAAGGAATGGAAAGTTATAAGGCAATAAAGCTCCAGCTCTCTGGGATTTGTTTTAAAATAATGGGGTTGCAGTGAGCAGAAGGGGTGGTTTAGATGAGGTAGTATTGATCATGAGTTGGTGGTTATTGGCCTGGTGATGGGTACACGGAGGTTCCATTGTTCTGTTCTTTCCACTGCAGTGTATGCTTGAATTTTTTGTAATACAAAAGTAAAAATTTAAAAGCCATGAAAGGCAGAAAAAGAATGGACTTAAGGAGCAATGTCTAAAGGCTCGATGGTATGCCCTCTCCAAGAAGCATATACACTGTAATAAAGCCTTTAGATGGGAGTTATTTTCATGGCAGAATCATTGTTTTAACAATATTCCCAAAGGAAAACAATAAGTGCTTTTTTTACTGAAAGTAGGTCAAGGTAAAGCACTATTACTCCAGTCATTGTGTTTGCTTCACCTGGACAAATACACCATAACAGGTTGTTTCATTTCGGGGAAACAAAAAGGGTCAGAATGACTGGGCTACTATATAGGGTCATCAGCAAATGAACATGCAGGACCCAGTTAAATCTGAATTTCAGATAAACAACAAATCCACTTTCTTAATATATGTGTATCCTGTGTAATATTTGAATATGCTTATACTAAACCTGCTCATACTAAAGATGTATTTGTTGTTTATCTGAAATTTCACATTTAAGTGGATATCTCATATTTTATCTTCTATAACTTATAACTTAGGAGATTCCATCCTCCCCTACTCTTCTCCAACCCATGCCACACACCTTACCTCACCCTGAACTAACCAGACTGGACTTCTGTAATTATGACTCTCTGGGTATTTCGCCATTAACTTTCCTTATTTTCCTACAAAGGCACTCTTCCCAACCCTGGATAGGCTCAGGCTGGACTGTTGGCTTGAAGAGGAATAGGTAAGGAGAGAAGCCATTTGCCTAAATGTCCCCAAGCAAATGCTTCCTAAGATGAGGAAGCCAGACTTCACAGCACCATAAATTCTTCGCAATATCCTTTGGACACAACTGAGATTAAGACCCCTGAGATGTGTAGGCCAGTCCTGCTATGGCATCCTTTGTACATCCAGAAGGGCTCCATAGAATCTGGACTCCAAAGGAAACAAAGAAAGAGTGATTCCATGCTCGAAGGCAGGAGGTATCTCGTCATCCAACCTAACTCTGTCTTGGTTTGTCATTGCCAGTTCCAGACTGTTAACACCCAGATAATCAAGTTTTTGCAACAGGGAAGGCACTTTTGTCTTGTCCTGCCTTGGTCACTTGACAACTCATTAGCATCTCCACTGGAAGCAAGCCAGAGGAAGGAAGTGATAAAATATCGTGAGTCAACATGTTACTTGCCAGGAGTTCTGGTAAAAGGGGTAAGATGGTTTAAAGGAAGAGAAATATAGAAATTTCTATTCTTACAGAAATCTCCTTGAAGAAAACAACAATTTCCCAAGATTGTGGGGATTTCTATTTTCCTGCCCCTACTCCAGTGACAAATCAAGGGTCAAGTCTAATAACCTGGATCTCTCCTGATGAAAGTTTCTCTAGACAGGGACTAAATACCCATCCCTGGAATCATAGGAAATATCTACCATTCATACCTTCTGCTTTTGAGGTTAAATGAATTTTAGAGTTCTAATGGGGGAAATATGGTGATTTTTATAGCTGGCTGCAGGTGGACCAGAAGGAAAGCATGAAGAATTCTTCATGAGGTTAGAACTGCTTTTTGTCCATAAAAACAGTATGAATAGGTATGTTTGGTATAAAAGAGAAGGTACTTCCAGTTTGGACTTATGAGAAGCCCCAACAAAGAAGAAGTAATTGTTTGCTTTGTACAGAACAGGATGGTACTAATGGTGATGATGATGGTGATGATGATGATGATCACGATGATGATTTAGCATTTTGCTGAGGTGGGGAAGACAGGGTTTTAGTGGATGATAGAAAGAAAGAGGTGAGGAAATGGGTAACAGAGGGGTAGAGAGATCCAAGCAAACATATCAGTAGGCAGAGAAGGATGGCTAGAGAGAAAATGCCTGTGCCAGGGATGGCTGAGGGACTCTAGGACAGTGGTATCTAGCATCTACTTTCAAAAACTTTATTTTTTATGGATCACTTCAAGCATGTGCAGTAGTAAACAGACTAGTTTAATGAACTTCCATGTGCCATACCCACTTCAACAATTAACTCACAGCCAATCTTATTCATCTAGAACGCCCCCACCCATTCATTCCCTCCCCTATAAATTATTTTGAAGGAAATTCCAGACATTATATTTCATTGGCAAACTCTCTAGTATAGCAATCAATTTTAAGCAGTAGCCTATCCTGGACTGCACCGTTGTCTCCCTGAATTAGCCAGTGTCCTCACTAAATGCCTGTATAAAGGAAAGACACACTCCTGTGTGTCTCCTTTATTCTCAACACTCTACTACAGCACGGCTGTACTTTGGGCACCAGATGTGTGTGTGGTAGTTTCCCCACACAAAGCAATTCTGTGACAGCAGCTGGGTGTCCTACAACTTAACCCAATTCTGACTCCATCCACCTGGAGATAGTATCAGATCCCACGGGCTAAGGGCTCCACCCCACAAAACTCCATCCCCCCACCAGGCAATGCAGATGCCAAATACAAGTCTGAGTTGTCACCTGTGCTTCTGACAGACTGGCTGTATCTCAGAGGTTCCCACAACACCCCGCTCCCCCGTTAGGTTCAGTTAACTTGCTAGAGTGACTTAGAAAACTCAGGCAAACAGTCTACTTACTAGATTGCTGGTTTATTATAAAAGGCTATAACTGTGAACAACCAGATGGAAGATGTATAGGGCCAGATATGTGAGAAAGGGCTCAGAGTTTCCATGCCTCCTGCTGACGTGTCACCCTCCTAGCACCTCCACAAGTTCACCAACCTGGAAGGTGTCTAAACCCTTCCACCAACCTGGAAGGTGTCTAAACCCTGACCTTTGGATTTTTATGGAGGCTTCATTATGTGGGCATGATTGATTAAGTCATTGGCTATCAGTGATTGAACTCAATTTCTAGTCCCTTTCCCCAACCCAGAGGTCAGGGGGTGGTACAGAAACTTCCAACCCTCTAATCATATGGTTGGTTCCCCTGGCCACCAGCTCACCATCCTTAGGAGCTTTCCAGAAGTTACCACATTGGGTTGACTAGGAGAACATGAACCCATGGAAACCTATAGGAAGATCAGGGCAAGAGTGATGGACTTCCCACAATATATGTGTGTATGGGTGGTGACCCAAGCCATTCTGTCAGGACATTAAATGAAAGTTCACACTAGAAGACTTCTGGAGACTTGTAGGGCCCATCCGTTCAGACAGCAGACTAGTGGGTTATGTGGTCATTTGAACTTTGGTAAGTTCCTCTTTCTGGCAAGCTAATTCTGTATGCATTACAAATGGGAGTAACAATCAACATTTTGTATTATACAAATAGCTTAAAGAAACCAGAACCTTTTACAGTTTTTTTTTTCTCCTTAGAAAAATGAATTGCTTAGGAAAAATAAAAGTAATTGATAGCTGAACTCACATTAGTGTTTCCAAAACAAAATGGTCACAGGAACTCTATTGCCCAAGTCCATTCTCCAGACTAAGAAGCTAACCTTGCCTTTTAGTACCTCACTATCTCCTCTCAGAACTTGGTGATCCTCCTGGATTGTTCTGCCCTTTTACCAAAAGTCTGCTGTCAGCAGGTTTTAAAAAGCATTTCTTTTTAATGTCATTTGTTCCCAAATTAAAATCCCATAATAAATATTTTTCCCCCCTCCCTGTGAGTTTCACTAACTCTCATGAAGAATTTCCCTTTCAAAGTCCTGTCTTCTTACCTCCTCCACTTAAAGCTCCACTTGACACCTGCCTTCCAGGTAAGACAACACCCTTTAGAGCTCATAATCTTGCCAGTTTTGTCTTTACATTTTTTTTTTT